>NC_141912.1:47682045-47994545 GCF_057802395.1 Ceratotherium simum simum
CTCAAAACATGAATTTACATGCTGTACAATATTCCATTGTATGATTATTCTATAATATACTTAACCAATTTAATTATTGTTTGATTGTTGGACACTGACATGGCAATAGATTTCAGTTTTTCACTATTATAAACAACACTGTGATAAACATTCTTTTACAGGAATGTTTGGACACATTTCTTATATCCTTAAGATAAAGACCTAGAAGTGGCATTACCAGCTGAATTAATGGTATGAACATTTTTAATGCTCTTGATACATGTGGCCAAAGTTTTCTAAATAAGTTGTACCAAGGTACACTCCCCATATCTCTCTTAACAAGGCTGATATCAGTCTGCATGGGCTACGAGTAGACTGACTCTATATCCCAGGTTACCCAGGACAGTCCAGTTTAGCTTGGCTGATAAACTCTATGTAACTCTAGCTATAGATGACATTAATACAAGTCCATAGTGAAGCCGCGAGAGGAAGGTGAGACTAGAGGCAACTTTTCTAAGCTAATGCCCTGCTCTACTCAAAATCCCTCCTGCCCCTGATGCATTGTCCTGGATTAAGCTTTTCCATCTCACCTTGACTTCTTCTCCCATTAGGATAAGTTCTTTATCATGAGGCATTGGGTTCCTAAGGCTAATAGTCTGCTAGAAATCCTACCTTGTTGGTCTTCTGGACCTGTCTGAAGACAGATTAGATTCATAAACTGGTACAAAGCACTTTGACGCCTGACATTTAAAGCACATCCCAGTGTGATCTGTACGTACTTCTCCAGTTTTTTCTTCTGTTATACTCATCCTCTACAAGGTGCATATGCTCCAAACTACCCTGTAGCAATAATACTAGTGGTGGAAGAAGTAGTGGTAGTAATGGAAGTAATTAAAGTAGTAGGGGTGGTCATAACAACAGCTAACACTTATTAAAGACTTAGGATGTGCTAGGCACTAGTCTAAGTGATTTTATATGGATTAACTCAAACAATCCTATGAAGTGGGTAATATTATCAAATCTTGTGTTTGGCTGCATGTAAAAAAATTCAGTACAGTGTCATTTTTTTTCCTGATGTCATAAAATAAGAGGCAGTCAGCCCAGAACTTGTGCCACTGCTCAGGGCAGGTATCAAGGACCACATCTGTTCCTATATTCCTGTCCTGCCATCCTTAGCACGTGGCTTCCATTTTTAATGTTACAAAATGAGTACTGCATCTTAATCCCTGGTAGAAAAAGGGAAAAGAGTGAGTAGGCCAGAAGCACGTGCCTGCTGAGTCTGCTCCCCTCACCCCTTTCTTTTAATGGGAAAAACAGTACCTTTTCCCAAAGCCTCACCCAGTGCCTTCAACAAACATCTCATTGACCAGAACTTGGTCATATCCCCAGCCCTAGTTGCAAGGGTCTGTAGAAACGTATATATTTTAATAGAGCACATTGCAACTCTGCAAAAAGTCAGGGCTTGTTAATAAAGAAAAGGGGAGAATAAATACTGGGGGGACAAATAGCAGTCTGCTACATCCCCATTTATAGATGAGCTGACTGAGAAAAGGAGAGGTTAAATAATTTGCCAAGTTCACACAGCTGGTAAGTGATGGAGTAGGCTTAAATATGCCTTTTAGAATATCAAGTTTTGGTGTAGAGGGTCTTCATGCTTTGAGAATCCCTTAACAGTTCTTTTGCCTGAGAAAAATGCGCTCATGCACATGTACACACAATTTTCATACGGTTTTGAGGCTTTTTTAGGTGCCTCTACAGCCTGTAGTGGATACCATTTTAGGACCTCTTAGGGGCCTTGATGGCACTAAATTGAATTAATAAGAACTAAACCTTCTTTTTCTCGTAAAATAAAATTTTGTAAGACAGGATCTACAGACAAAGCCAGGGGCGAAGAAGAGGTTGCATTTCAGTATTTTTATTCACTACTGAATGGTTTATTCCACTCTTGAACCAGGAGATAGGAGTTGAGTTCTGTATTCTCACCTGGCCCTGTGTTCCCCATCTCAGAGACCTTGAGTAGATTTCATCACATCTTTGGACTTGTTCTTCAACTGAAAAATTAGGAACTTGAATTTTAAGAGTTGTTCTAACTCTAAGATTCTCTGTATGCATAAAAATGTAGTATATTTAGTGTCACCCCTTCTTGCCCTTGATGCCACCTATATGAACAGTTGGTTGTGTCTCCTCTATAGAGTGTTACTATTGTTTAGAGAGGACTCCCACAGTCAACAAGTCAACAGTGTCTACTTATGAGTCCACCAACTCCTGCAAGGGCAGAGAAGCAGGTTGCCTAGAGGCCTTCACCTGATCCCCAAACCTACAGGTCTCCAGCAAGAACAGCAGCATCCACAATGAATGAAGGTACTGGGAGGTGCATCTGGAAGTGACATAGAATTGGAGTGGCCAGTAAATATTAAACAACACAGGAAATCAGCTGAATGGACCAGGCCTTTAAAAAAGAAGCAAAGAGGTGTCTTGAGGTGAATTGATGAATACAATGAAAAGAAAATGCTCTACCCTTGGGAGTAATTCACCATTATAGTCCGTTCCAGCAACCAGACTCTTAAAGTGAGCCAGTTGGCTAATTTTGTGATAAATAATAATGCTGTAAGAGAAAGATAGTAAGATCCCCTGCTGATCAAATTTGAGCTTAAAAGCCTATTTAGTGATTAAGATAGGAAATGAGGTTGTTGACAACTCAGGCAATGGAGTTGAGGAAAGGTGGGCAAAGAAGTGGGAATGTAAATTAAAGTTGTGAGTGTGAGTTTTAGAACTTTACCAATAAGTTTTCCTGATGGCTAAGAATTCAAACCAACATACTTTCCTGTGTTAAACATTACTGGAACTGAGCACTCTTTCCTGTTCCAAGGTGAAATAACACCACAAATAAGCAAAAATAGATCTAAGAAATATTTACTGCTGGAAGATATGCTCTGAACCATGTAAAATAGCTTATTATCAAGAGTAACAACTTTCTCATCAAGACTCTCTGAAGACCTTTTCCATGTTGTGTCTACTAACTAAGCCATTATGCCATAAACTCTGCCCAATCCCAACCATTTCCCCAATTTTCAAGGCCTAAAAACCCATAAATATCCTCCCGACTTCCTTCTTCTGAAACCTACTAAGACAGTCAAGATGGTGTTCTCTTACTATGTACGATAGGTCCAACAGACTTAGCTTTGCTTCAGTAGATTATCTGGTGGTCTTTTGGGCAGTTGACATGTCAAAAGTGAAGTGTTGCTCTTACGTACAAAAAAAAAGTTTTATAGTGTCTTTAAATTTTGAATATTGGGTTAAATGTCAAGATTTCTTTGGATCCTTCCAAGAATCTTGGGTCTAGTAATCATTGAATTCTTTTTCACCCTTGGAAATTCAGAATGCTCACGGAAACCTTATTTTTTCTGGTGGCAACTCTTACCCACCTCCCTTCTCCCCTCTCTCCTCACCAGAAGGCAAAAGAAGGTGACCAGAGACTGATAGAATTTGAAGCCATGTTCTTTCAAGGATGGGTGAAATAATTGTGGCTATTAAATTCATTCAAAACCAAACATTTACTGTATGTGTACAGCTCTTGTTTTCCTGAGGGAGGGGCATAAACATACAACCTCCAATTAGAGAAATATGTATATAATTATAAATTGGAATAGTTGAACTGAGAGAAACAAACAGGGTGCAGTAATTCGGGATTATGTGGTTGGTGGGCAGAAGGATGGAGACCTACTTAGAGAGAAGGCCTTCCCAAGAGCTAAGATCTGAGAGAGAGCGAGGCTGGACTAAGGTGAACCAGGAAGGGCCTAGGACACAAAATTTAAGGAGTCACTCACTCTCAGGGTCATGCAAGTGCAGGTTGCCCACTTTCATGACCCTAAGAGTGAGGACCTCCTTAAGGTTTGCTCCCTGCTGCCTCTCTTTTCTCATCTTAGTCTACTTGGCATGCTAGAGAGGAGAAATAGCCAGTCCCACAAAGAATGTAGAGTGTGTGTGTTTGGGTGTTGAAGAAGGCAGGGGGATGAAGGATTGGGGAAAAGGAGGCATGGAACAGTGATCCTAGGCAGAAAAAAGAGGATACACAATGGCCCAGAGATGAAAGAGAGCTTGGTATATTTCTGGAGCCAAAAGAAGGCCCTTATGTCTGGATCAGAGTAGACAGAGGGAAGAGAGGCCACAGGTGAGGCTGAAAAGGCAGGTAGGAGGGGCCTTGGAGGCCACATGGGGCACACAGACCTTATTCTTTTTTTAATTAAAAAAATTTTTTTTGGAGTGATGTCAGCATCATGGCAGAGTGAAGTTCCCCCATTGAACTCTCCCTTTCTAAAAAGGACATTCATATTCCAACAGAAGCTATTCACACAACACAGGGGATGTCTGAGGGACCCAGGCAGCCGTACACCCGAGGACTGAGGTGCTGGAATCTCCAGAGTAAGTGGAAGGAGGTAAGAGGAGCTCCCTTCCTTCCCCAAGGACTGTGACCCAGAGACTGAGACCGCGTGGCTCTCAAAGGAGGGGGAAGGGCAGCTTGACGCATGAAAAATGGTGCTCTCCAAGACCCCTCACAGCCCAAGGGGATCCCCCTACAGAAGGAGCAGAACTGTTGCAAGGGTAGTTTCAACAAGCTAGCCCCTCAGGAGAGCAGAGAGCGACAGCGAGGAGAGAAACCTCTGAGATTTGGGAGGGGAAAGTAAGTGCCCCTCCTCCACCCGGCCCACCCAACTGGTGCTTCAGCACAGTGGCGCTTCAGCTCAGCCCTGTCCCCAGAGGCAGTGGCCCCCAGTTGCCCAGCCCGACCAGCAGTGGGGCGAGACTGCACCCCCACACCAGAGGCAGCAGCAGCTTAGTCCCCACCATGCCACAGCCCCAGCTACTCCAGCTGGACCAAGCCACGGCCCCAGCTTCCCCAGCTCCACCATGCAACGGCCCCAGCTCTTTCGGCTGGAATGTGCCCCCCGCTACCCCCGGCTCCAGCTGCTTTGGCTTGGCCTGTGTGCAGGCTGCAACTGACTTGGCGCCAGCAACTTCGGCCCACTGCACTCCAGTTCCAGCTTCTCTGGCCCAGCAGCGCTCCAGTTCCTCCTTCTTCGGCCTAGCACACTCCAGTTCCAGCTTCTTTGGCCCAGCGCACTCCAGTTTCAGCTTCTTTGGCTCAGCGGTGCTCCAGCTCCTCCTCCTTTGGCCCAGCGGCACTCCAGCTCTCCCTTCTTTGGCCCAGCACACTCCAGCTCCAGCTTCTTCAGCCCAGCGGCGCTCCAGCTCCTCCTTCTTCAGCCTGGTGCACTCCAGTTCCAGCTTCTTTGGCCCAGCGGTGCTCCAGCTCTTCCTTCTTCGGCCTAGCACACTCCACTTCCAGCTTTTTTGGCCCAGTGGCACTTCAGTTGCTGCTGCCTCAACCCACCCTCACCTAAGCCCCAGATGCTTCGGCCTAGCTCTGCTCCAGCTCCAGTTGTTTCCACGCTTCCCCCCCAGCAGCCTCCACTCAGACACACTGCAGATCAGCCAGGGGCTGACAAGAGTGCCCATGGATTGAGGCTGGCTAGAATACACAGCCCTTGACCCGCACTCAGCGGCAGCAAGAGGAAACTGAGATCTAATATTTTCACTATGAGGAAAGGTAAGCCAACACCAACAGGCACCATGCAAAAATATATTAAATCTCCAGACCAAAAGGAAAATGACAAGCACCCAGAAGTCAACCCGGGAAGCATAGAAATGTATAACCTTAATGACAGAGAATTCAAAATAGCCATCAGAAAAAAGCTTAATGAAATACAAGAAAACACAGAGAGACAATTCAGTGAAATCAGGAGTTTCTTCACAAAAGAGATTGAAACTATAAAAAAAACCAATCAGAAATCTTAGAGATGAAAAACACAATAGAGGAGATAAAGACAAATCTAGAATCCTTAAGCACTAGAGCTGACAATATGGAGGAAAGAATTAACAATATTGAGGACAGCAATGCAGAAGTGCTCCAGATGGAGGAGAAAAGAGAACTGAGACTAAAAAGAAATGAAGAAACTCTCTGAGAAATATCCAACTCAATTAGGAAATCCAACATAATGATTATAGGTATTCCAGAGGGAGAAGAGAGGGGAAACGGAGCAGAGAACTTGTTCAAAGAAATAATATCTGAGAATTTCTCAAACCTGGGGAAGGAGCTAGAAACACCAGTGAATGAAATCAATGGATCTCCTAAATATATCAACACGAAAAGACCCTCTCCAAGGCATATGGTATTAAAGCTGGCAAAGACAATGACAAAGAAAAAATATTAAGGGCAGCTAGACAAAATAAAATAACATAGAAAGGATTTCCTATCAGGCTCTCAGCCGATTTCTCGACAGAAACTTTACAGGCTAGGAGCGAGTGGAACGATATATTCAAAACTCTAAAGGACAAAAACTTTCAGCCAAGAATACTCTATCCAGCAAAAATACCCTTCAGATATGATGGAGAAATAATAACTATCCCAGATAAACAAAAGCTAAGGGAGTTCATTGCCACAAGACCCCCACTACAAGAAGTGCTCAAGAAGGCCCTCATCCTTGAGGAAAAAAAGAGAAAGGGGATTTGAAGTTTTGAACGAGGAGGAAAATAGGTTGACAAAACCAGAGAAATTGCAGTTCTCTATCAAAATAGATTAGCAAACACTTAATTATAAAACCAAAGATCAAGGGAAGGTAAGCACCAAGCATAAATATAACCTCATCTTGTTAAACACGAACTCACAAGAAGGGATAAGATGTGACAACACTAACATAGAAGGGGAAGAGGAAAGGGATCAAATCAACTTAGTCTAAGGGAATAAGAGGCCATCAAAAAATGGACTATCACATCCACGAGATTTTTTATACAAACCTCATGGTAACTACTAACCAAATAATCAGAACAGAATCACACACGATAAAGAAAGAGAAAACTAAGAGAACCCCCATACAGAACTACCAAACTGCATTGGTAGTCTGAAACACATGGGACAAGAAACAAAAGAAATGCAAAAGAAATGGAAAAAGAGTGGTAAAATAACAACAACAAGCCCCCATATGTCAATAATTACCCTAAATGTAAATAGACTGAACTCCAATCAAAAGACACAGAGTGGTGGGATGGATTAAAAAACAAGACCCAACAATATGCTGCCTCCAGGAAGCACATCTCAGCTCTAAAGACAAACACAGGCTCAGAGTGAAAGGATAGAAGACAATACTCCAAGCTAATGGCAAACAAAAGACAGCAGGTGTTGCCATACTTATATCAGACAAAGTTGACTTCAAGATAAAATAGGTAATGAGAGACAAAGAGGGGCAATATATAATGATAAAAGGGACAGTCCACCAAGAAGACATATCACTTTTAAATATATATGCACCCAATACAGGGCACCAAGGTACATAAAGCAACTATTAACAAACCTAAAAGGAGATATTAACAACAACACAATAATAGTAGGGGATCTTAACACCCCACTCTCATCAATGGACAGATCATCCAGACAGAAAATAAATAAGGAAATAATGGACCTAAATGAAAAACTAGATGAGATGGACTTAATAGACATATACAGAGCACTCCATCCAAACACAGCAGATTACACATTCTTCTCAAGCGTGGATGGAACATTCTCAAGAATAGACCATATTTTGGGAAACAAGGCATGCTTATATAAATTTAAGAAGATTGAAATCATAGCAAGCATCTTTTCAGACTATAATGCCATGAAGTTAGAAATCAACTACCAGTTAAAAACCAGGAATGTGACAAAGCTGTGGAGACGCAACAACATGCTACTAAACCACCAATGGATCATTGATGAAATTAAAGGAGAAATCAAAGCATATCTGGAGACAAATGAAAATGAAAATACACCATACGAACTCATATGGGATGCAGCCAAAGCAGTCCTGAGAGGGAAACTCATAGCAATACAGACCCACCTTAAACAAGAAAAAGCCCAAATAAGCAACCTCAAACCACACCTAACAGAATTAGAAAGAGAGGAACAAACAAAGCCTAAAGTCAACAGAAGGAGGGAAATAATAAAAATCAGAGCAGAAATAAATGAAATTGAAATTAAAAAAACAGCAGAAAGGATCAATGAAACAAAGAGCTGGTTCTTTGAGAAGATAAACAAAATTGACAAACCCTTAGCCAGACTCACCAAGAAAAAAAGAGAGAAGGCTCAAATAAATAAAATTAGAAATGAAAAAGGAGAAATTACAACAGATACCACAGAAATACAAAAGATTATAAGAGAAATCTATGAAAAACTATATTCCAACAAATTGGACAATCTAGAAGAAATGGATAAATTCCTAGACTCATACAACCTCCCAAAACTGAATCAAGAAGAAATGGAGAACCTGAATAGACCAATCACAAGTAAAGAGATTGAAACAGTAATCAAAAACCTCCGAAAAAATAAAAGTCCAGGACCAGATGGCTTCTCTGGAGAATTTTACCAAACATTCAAAGAAGACTTAACACCTATCCTTCTCAAACTATTCCAAAAAATAGAGGAAGATGGAACACTTCCCAACACATTCTACAAGGCCAACATCACCCTGATACCAAAGCCAGGCAAAGACAATACTAAGAAGGAAGACTCCAGACCAATATCCCTGATGAACATAGACGCAAAAATCCTCAACAAAATATTGGCAAACCAAATACAGCAATACATTAAAAAGATCATACACCATGATCAAGTGGGATTTATACCAGGGACACAGGGATGGTTCAACATCCGCAAATCAATCAATGTGATACACCACATTAACAAACCGAGGAATAAAAACCATATGATCATCTCAATAGATGCAGAGAAGGCTTTTGACAAGATCCAACATCATTTATGATAAAAACTCTCCACAAAATTGGTATAGAAGGAAATTACCTTAACATAATAAAGTCCATATGTGACAAACCCACAGCCAACATCATACTCAATGGGAAAAACTGAAAGCCATCCCTCTGAAAACAGGGACAAGACAAGGGTGCCCACTCTTGCCACTCTTATTCGACACAGTACTGGAGGTTCTGACCAGAGCAATCAGGCAAGAAAAAGGAATAAAAGGAATCCAAATAGGCAATGAAAAAGTGAAACTCTTGCTGTTTGCAGATGACATGATCTTGTATATAGAAAACCCTAAAGAATCCATTGAAAAGCTATTAGAAATAATCAACAACTACAGCCAAGTGGCAGGGTACAAAATCAACTTACAGAAATCAGTTGCATTTCTATATACCAACAACAAACTAACAGAAAGAGAACTCAAGAAGACAATCCCATTTACAATTGCAACAAAAAGAATAAAATATCTAGGAGTAAATTTAACCAAGGAAGCAAAAGACCTATACAATAGAAACTACAAGACATTATTGAGCGAAATCAATGATGACGTAAAGAAATGGAAAAATATTCCATGCACTTGGGTTGGAAGAATAAACATAGTTAAAATGTCCATACTACCTAAAGCAATCTACAGAGTCAATGCAATAGCAATCAGAATCCCGAGGACATTCTTCACAGAAACAGAACAAAGAATACTAACATTCATATGGGGCAACAAAAGACCCCATATAGCTAAAGCAATCCTGAAAAAGAAGAACAAGGCTGGAGGCATCACAATCCCTGACTTCAAAATATACTACAAAGTGATAGTAATTAAAACAGCATGGTACTAGTACAAAAACAGACACACAGATCAACGGAACGGAATTGAAAGTCCAGAAATAAAACCTTATATCTATGGGCAGCTAATCTTTGACAAAGGAGCTAAGGACATACAGTGGAGAAAGGAAAGTCTCTTCAATAAATGGTGCTGGGAAAACTGGACAGCCACTTGCAAAAGAATGAAAGTAGACCACCTTCTTTTGCCATACACAAAAATTAACTCAAAATGGATCAACGACCTGAAGGTGAGACCTGAAACTATAAAACCCCTGGAGGAAAATATAGGTAGTACACTACTCACCATCAGCCATAATGGGATCTTCTTGAATTCCATGTCTACTCAGACAAGGGAAACAAAAGAAAAATAAACAAGTGGGACTTCATCAGATTAAAGAGCTTCTACAAGGCAAATGAAACCAGGATCAAAATGAATAGGGAACCCACCAGCTGGGAAAAAATATTTGCAAACCGTATATCTGACAAGGGATTAATCTCCATAATATATAAAGAACTCACAAAACTGAATAACAAAAAAACAAACAATCCAATCAAAAAATGGGCAGAGGAAATGAACAGACACTTCTCCAAAGAAGATATACACATGGCCAATAGGCACATGAAAAGATGCTCAACATCACTAGTCATCAGGGAAATTCAAATCAAAACCACACTAAGATATCATCTCACACCCATTAGAATGGCTATAATCACCAAGACAAAAAGCAACAAATACTGGAGAGGCTGTGGAGAAAGGGGAACCCTAATCCACTGCTGGTGGGAATGCAAACCAGTGCAGCCTCTACAGAAAACAGTATGGAGATTCCTCAAAAAATTAAAAATTTAAATACCTTATGATCCAGCTATCCCACTACTGGGTATCTACCCAACGAACCTGAAATCAACAATCCAAAGAGGCTTATGCACCCCTATGTTCATCGCAGCATTATTCACTATAGCCAAGACAGGGAAGCAACCCAAGTGTCCCTCGAAAGATGAATGGATAAAGAAGATGTGGTATATATATACCATGGAGTACTACTCAGCCATAAAGAAAGACAAAATCGTCCCATTTGCAACAACATGGGTGGACCTGGAGGGTATTATGTTAAGTGAAATAAGCCAGAAAGTGAAAGACAAACAGGGCATGATTTCACTCATATGTGGAAGATAAACCAACACACGCACAGATAGAACTGTTTGGTGGTTACCAGGGGCTAGGAGGGTGGGGGGTGGGCACAAGGGGTGGAGGGATGCAACTTATATGGTGGCTGATAAACAATAATGTACAACAAAAATTTCACAATAGAAAAAAATTTTTTATTGAGGCAACATTGCTTTATAACATTATATAAATTTCAGGTGTACATCATTATATTTCGATTTCTGTGGACTACATCACGTTCACCAACCAAAGACTAATTACCATCCATCACCATGCACATGTGCCCTATTACTCACTTGCCCTCCGCCCTCCGCACTTCCCCTCTGGTAACCACCATCTAATCTCTGTATCTATGTGTTGTTCATTGTTGTTGTTTTTATCTTCCACCTATGAGTGAAATCATATGGTATTTGACTTTCTCCCTCTGACTTATTTCACTTAACATAACACCCTCAAGCTCCATCCATGTTGTTGCAAATGGCAAGATTTCATCTTTTTTTAATGAATGAGCATTATTCCGTTGTGTATATATACCACATCTTCTTTATCCACTCATCAGTTGATGGGCACTTGTTTCTAAGTCTTGGCTATTGTGAATAATGCTGCAGTGAAAATAGGGGTACAAATATATTTTTGCATTTGCGTTTTCATGTTCTTTGGATAAATACCCAGAAGTGGAATAGCTGTATCATATGATAGTTCTATTCTTAATTTTTTGAGGAATCTTCATATTGTTTTCTACAGTGGCTGCACCAGTTTACATTCCCACCAGAAGTGTAGGGGGTTCCCTTTTCTCCACATCCTCTCCAACACTTGTTATTTCTTGTCTTGTTAATTATAGCCATTCTGACGGATGTGAGGTGATATCTCATTGTGTTTTGATTTGTATTTCCCTAATAGCTAGTGATATTGAACATTTTTTCATGTGCCTGTTGGCCATCTGTAAATCTTCTTTGGAAGAATGTCTGTTCAGATCCTTTGCCCATTTTTTTAATTGGATTGTTTTGTTGTTGTTGAGTTGTATAAGTTCTTTTTATAGTTTACATATTAACCCCTTATCAGGTATATGACTTGCAAATATGTAGTTTGATGTAGTCCCATTTGTTTATTTTTTCTTTTGTTTCCCTTGCCTGGTGAGACATGGTTCTCAAAAAGATACTGCTAAGACTAATGTCGAAGAATATACTTCCTGTGTTTTCTTCTAGAAGTTTTATGGTTTCAAGTCTTACATTCAAGTCTTTAATCCATTTTGTGTTAATTTTTGGTTATGGTGTAAGATAATGGTCTACTTTCATTCTTTTGCATGTGGCTGTCCAGTTTTCCCAGCACCATTTATTGAAGAGACTTTCCTTTCTCCACTGTATGTTCTTGGCTCCCTTGTCAAAAATTAGCTGTCCATAGATGTGTGGGTTTATTTCTGGGATCTAGATTCTATTCCATTGATCTGTGTGTCTGTTTTTGTGCCAGTACCAAGCTGTTTGGATTACTATAGCTTTGTAGTATATTTTGAAATCAGAGAGTGTGATACCTCCAGCTTTGTCCTTTTTTTCTCAGGATTCCTTTGGCTATTCGGGGTCTTTTGTTGTTCCACGTAAATTTTAGGATTCTTTGTTCTATATCTGTGAAAAATGTCATTGGGACTTTGATAGGGATTGCATTGAATCTATAGATTTCTTTAGGAACTGTGGACATTTTAACTATGTTAATTCTTCCAATCCATGAGCATGGAATATCTTCCCATTTCTTTATGTCTTCTTTGATTCTTTCAACGATGTTCTATAGTTTTCAGTGTACAGGTGTTTCACCTCCTTAGTTAAATTTATTCCTAGGTATTTTATTCTTTTTGCTGTGATTGAAAATAGGATGGTATTTTTAATTTCTCTGTCTGCTATTTCATTGTTAGTGTATAGAAATGCAATTGGTTTTTGCATGTTGATTTTTTATCCTGGAACTTTACTGTATTCATTTATTATTTCGAATAGTTTTTTTGTGGATTCTTTAGGGTTTTCTATATATATAATCATGTCATCTGCAAATAGTAACAGTTTTACTTCTTCCTTTCCAATTTGGATCCTTTTAATTTCTTTTCTTGCCTGATTGCTCTGGCTAGGATTTCCAATACTATGTTAAATGAGAGTGGTGAAAATGGGCATCCTTGTCTGGTTCCAGTTCTTAGAGGGATAGCTTTCAGTTTTTCACTGTTGAAAAACTGGGGGTTAGCTGGGGGTTTGTCATATATAGCCTTTATTGTGTTGAGCTACTTTCCTTCTATACCCGTTTTATTCAGAGTTTTTATCCTAAATGGATGTTGTATCTTGTTGAATGCTTTTTCTGGATCTATTGAGATGATCATGTGATTTTTATTCTTCTTTTTGTTAATGTGGTGTGTCACATTGATTGCTTCATGAATGTTGAACCATCCCAGCATCCCTGTAATAAATCCCACTTGATCATGGTGTATGATCTTTTTAATGTATTGTTGTATTTGATTTGTTAGTGTTTTGTTGAGGATTTTTGCATTTATGTTCATCAGTGATATTGGCCTGTAATTTTCCTTTTTTATGTTGTCCTTGTCTGGTTTTGGTATCAGGATAATGTTGGCCTTGTACCATGAAGTAGGAAACATCCCCTCCTCTTCAATTTTTTGGAAAAGTTTGAGAAGGATAGGTATTAAATCTTCTTTGAATGGTTGGTAGAATTCACTGGAGAAGCTGTCTGGTCCTGGACTTTTGTTTTCTGGGAGGTTTTTGATTACTGTTTTGATCTCCTTACTAGTGATCTGTCTATTCAGAGTCTCTATTTCTTCTTGATTTATTTTTGGAAGGTTGTACGATTCTAAAAGTTTATCCATTTCTTCTACGTTATTCAGTTTGTTGGTGTATAGCTTTTCATAGTATTGTCTTGTAATCCTTTGTATTTCTGTGGTGTCCGTTGTAATTTCTCATCTTTCATTTCTGATTTTATTTATTTGAGCCTTCTCTCTTTTTCTCTTGGTGAATCTGGTAAGGGTTTGTCAATTTTGTTTATCTTTTCAAAGAACTAGCTTTTAGTTTCATTGATTTTTTTTTTTTAGTCTCTATTTCATTTATTTCTGCTCTAATATTTTTTATTTCCTTCCTTCCACTGATTTTGGGCTTTGTTCTTCTTTTTCTAGTTCCTTTAGGTGTACTGTTAAATTGTTTCTTTGAGATTTTTCTTGTTTCATGTGGTACGCCTGTATTGCTATAAACTTCCATCTTAGTACCACTTTTGCTATATCCCATAAATTTTGGCATGTCATATTTTCATTTTCATTTAATTTCTTCATTGACCCAATCATTGTTCTGTAGCATTTTCTTTAGTCTCCACATATTTGTGGGTTTTCCAGGTTTCTTCCTATAGTTGATTTCTAGTTTCAAACTGTTGAGGTCAAAAAAGATTCTTGGTATTATTTCAATCTTCTTAAATTTATTAAGACTTGTTTTGTGGCCTAATATGTGATCTATCCTGGAGAATGTTCCATGTGCATTTGAAAAGAATGTGTATTCTGCAGTTTTTGGTTGGTATGTTCTTTATATATCTACTAAGTCCATCTGGTCTAATGTGTCATTTAAGGCCAATGTTTCCTCACTGACCTTCTGTTTGGGTGATCTATCTGTTGATGTAAGTGGAGTGTTAAAGTCCTCTACTATTATTGTGTTACTGTCAATTTCTCCTTTTATGTCTGTTAATAATTGCTTTATATATCATATGTTGGGTGCATAGATATTTATAAGTGTTATGTCCTCTTGTTGGATTGTTCCTTTTATCATTATGTAGCGCCCTTCTTCGTGTCTTGTTACAGTCTTTGTTTTAAAGTCTATTTTGTCTGATATAGGTATTGTTACCCCAGTTTTCTTTTTTTTCCCATTTACATGGAGTATCTTTTTCTACCCCTTCACTTTCAGTTTGTGAGTGTCTTTAAGTCTGAAATGTGTCTCTTGTATGCAGCATATATATGGGTCTTGTTTTTTTTTATCCATTCAGCCACCCTATGTCTTTTGATTGGAACATTTAGTCCATCATCATTGAAAACAGCAATTGATAAGTATGTACTTATTGCCATTTTGTTACTTTTTTTCTGGGTATTTTAGTAGTTCTCTGTTCTTTTCTTCTGCTCTTGGTCTCTTCCCTTGTGATTTGATGGCTTTCTTTAGTACTATGTTTGGGTATTTTTCTCTTTATTTTTTGTGTGTTTATTATAGATATCTGGTTTGTGATTACCATGATGTTCATATACAATAACCTATGTAAATAGCAATCTATATTAAGTTGATGGTCTCTTAAGTTTGACCTCTTACTATAAGCCCTATATTTTTACTGCCCTCCCCCCACATTTTATGTTTTTGATATCATATTTAACCTCTTTTTTTGCACGTGAGGAAGATTCATCCTTAGCTAACTTCTACTGGCAATCTTCCTCTTTTTTTTTTTCCCCTTGAGGAAAACTAGCCCTGAGCTAACATCTTTGCCAATCTTGCTCTACTTTGTATGTGGGATGCCTCCACAGCATGGCTGATGAATGGAGCAGGCCTGTGCCCGAGATCCAAACCCACGAACCTGGGCCCCTGAAGCAGAGTGTGCGGAATCCCAACCACTTGGCCACAGGGCTGGCCCCCCTTAACCTCTTTTTTCTGTATGTGTGTATCCCTTAACCTCTTATCATGGAGACAGATATTTTTAGTACTTTTGTCTTTTGACCTTCATACTAACTTTATAGACAGTTTGGTCTACTATCTTTACTGTATATTTGCCTTTACCAGTGATTTTTTTCTTTGATAATTTTCTTATTCCTATTTGTGATCTTTTCTTTTCTACTTAAGTCCCTTCAACATTTCTTGTAAGGCTGGTTAGGTGGTAATAAAGTCCTTTAGTTTTTGCTTGTCTGGAAAATTCTTTATCTCTCCTTCTGTTCTGAATGATAACCTTGCCAGGTAGACTATTCTTGGCTGTTGGCTTTTCCTTTCAGCACTTTGAATATATCATGCCACCTCCTTCTAGCCTGTAGGGTTTCTGCTGAGAAGTCAGCTGATAGCCTTATGGGTTTTCTTTGTATGTAACTTGTTGCCTTTCACTTGCAGCTTTTAGGATTCTCACTTTATCTTTAATTTTTGACACTTTAATTATAATGTGTCTTGGTGTGGTCCTCTTTGGGTTCATCTTGTTTGGTGCTCTCTTTGCTTCTTGTACCTGGGGGTCTCTTTCCTTCCTCAAGTTAGGGAAATTTTCAGCTATTATTTCTTCAGCTAGATTCTCTGCCCCTTTGTCTCTCTCTTCGCCTATAATACCAATTTTAGTACCATGATGTTGCCCCAGAGGTCCCTTAGATGCTCCTCTTTAATTCTTTTTTCTGTTCAGCTTGGGTGATATCCTCCACTCCTTCATCCAGATCGCTGATCCGTTCTTCTGTGTTAATCAACGAGAGGTTGATTCCCTCTAGTGAAATTTTCATTTCCATTATTGTATTCTTCAACTCTGATTGGTTCTTTTTTGTACTTTCTAATTCCTTGTTGAAGTTCTCACTGTGTTCATTTATTCTTCTCCCAAGATCAGTGAGCATCCTTATGACTGTTAGTTTGTACTGTTTATCAGGTAGGTTGTTTATCTCTGTTTCATTTACTTCTTTTTCTGAAGATTTGTCCTGTTCCCTTATCTGGAACACATTCCTTTGTCCCCTCATTTTGCCTACTTCTCTGTGCTTATATCTGTGTATTAGGTAGATCAGCTATGGCTCCCAATCTTGGAAATGTGACCTTATGTAAGAGATGCCTTATGGGGCCCAGCAATGTGCTTTCCTCTTGTCACCTGTTCCAAATGCTCCGAGATTGTCCCTTGTGTGGGCTATGTGTGCCCTTCTGTTGTGGCAGGGTTGCTTTTGCTGCAGTTACATGGGTAGGTTAGATTGGCCCCTGGGCCAGCTGGTTATAAGTCTCAGCCATATGCAGCTGCTATGGTCACTTTATTGGATGGGGCAAGCCCTGGCGCAGCTGGCTGCGAAGGCTAATAGCACACAACTACTGCTGTTTTGCTGTTAAGCTAGTCAGACTCCCAGTGTGGCTGGGTGCTATGCTTGGGGCTCACAGTTGCTGCAGAGCAACTCAGATGTGGCTCTCTGCAGCACATGGCTGTTGTCAGCTCTCTCAGGAGCACAGATGGTTGGGGCTGGCCCCAGGCACAGCATCGCACAATCATTTCAGGCATTAGAAGGTGGGGCATATCCCCTGTGTGACTATTTGAGATGGCCAGTAGCACATCTGCTGCAGCCAACAAGCCCCACTGCCCGTGGGCCCACGGAACCCGCTGATGCAGGCTTGCCCTGTGTGCATGCCCTGCTGAGGCACACCCATTTGTCCTGCTGCAGAGGTCCTGCACACCCTGCCTACGTGGGCCCACCGGTTCTCCTTGGGCTTGCTGGTGGGTGGGGCTGGTCCCTCAGGCCAGCTGCCTGCCCTGGCTGCACTCGATTAAATCAGAGCTCTAGTGTGTGGGGCAAAATCCTGCACTGACAGGCCAGAAGAAGGAATCCAATGGCATCTGCCAGTGTCCCTGTCAGCACGACTGAACTAGATCACAATAATGGCTACTGCCAGTGTCTCAGTCCCTGGAGTGGGTGGACCCAGCCACCTCCTACCTCTCTGAGATGCTTTCAGAGCTTAGTAGGTGAGTCTTTTGTACCAATGGACTATACACTTTTCTTTCTGGTGTTTTTGTGTTGGTTTCTGGAATGGGTGAATCTGCGCATGAGCCCTTTAACAGCAGGTTTTTCTTTCTCTAAAGTTCAATAATTTTTCGGGGGGTATTCCCTATTGGTTTTCAAAGCCAGCAAAGCCAGGTATTATGGGACCTTGTCTCAACTGTGCTGAATCTAAAGGTTATTGTGGTATAGGTCTTCTGCTCAGATCCCCCCGCTCCTCCAAGAAAAGTTTCATACCCTTAAGATTGCTCCAGCTGTGAAGCACTGTGGATAGGATGTAGTTTTTTCCCCCAGCAGAGGTGTATTTCTGCCTCTTCCACTCCAGTCACTGTTGTTCCTTGTTGTGGGGGTTCTTTTTATCCAGTTTCCAGATCTCTCTCAGAGGAAATTGTTCCACACGTAGTTGTAGATTTGTTGTATCCATGGGAGGAGGTGAGTTCAGAGTTCTCCTATGCCACCATGTTCTCAGAATCTCACATAGACCTTATTCTAAGTGCAATGAAAATAGGTGTTCATCTGGGAAATGATGTAATTGAATATATGTTTGAGAAAATTTCTTGAAAAACAGATTGGAAGGGGGCGAAAGTAAAATCAGACAGACAATAAGAAAGTGTTTGTACTTGTGCAGGCAAGAGATGAAGATGACCTAGACTGGATGGAGATAGAAAGAAATGGACATATTTGAGATATATTTTGAGGAAGTAATCATAGGACTTGCTGACATGTGAATGTGGAACTTAGAAGAGAAATGTGGCCTGGGATCTAAGTTGTGGAAGTGGATGAGCTACTCCAGGGAAAGAGAGAGAGGGGGGAGCAGGGGGAGGGGAGAGTGCAGCAGAGAGATGATGAGAGGGCTTGGGAAACTCTGCACTTAGAAGTCCAGTAGAGAAGAGACCAGAGAGAAAATCAGAACAGGAGGAACACATGAATTTAGAAAGGAGGTGTTTCAGCAACCATCCATCGATAGATAAATGGATAAACATGTGGTATATATACACAATAGAATACTATTCAGCCTCAGAAAGGAAGGAAATCCTGTCACATGCTACAATATGGATAAACCCTGAGGACATTATGCTCAGTGAAATAAGCCAGTCACAAAAAAATGAATACTGTGGTGGTCATGAGGGGCTGGGGGAAGGGGTTAACAGTGTGTTAACATTCAATGGATACAGAGTTTCAGTTTTGCAAAATGAAACATTTCTAGAGATCTATTGCACAAAAATGTGAATGTACATAACACTACTGAATGTTAAAGATAGTTAAGATGGTAAATTTTATGTTTTTTACTACAATTTAAAAAGATGAAATTAATTTAAATAAAGAAAGATTTCTAAAAAGGGAGAAGTGGTCAGCTGGGTTGAGTGCTGCCAAGAGATCAAGCAAGAAGAGAACACGTTACTGAACACAAACACAGGTTCATTTACGTGCTGCAGAAGAGGGGGCCAAAAAACTGGATCACCAGGCTTGTGGCAAGGAGAGTGGGTTTATTTCAGGTGATGTCAGCCAGGAGATGGGAGTAAGCACTCAGATCCGTCTCCTGAAAGACAGGAGATAAGAGGTTTTAAAGGTTGTGAGGAATGCCACTGCGTGCAGGGAGAAGGGTGGTGAGATAAGGGAATCTGCAGGTGAGAGTCCTTGGTTGTCTGCTTCCGTGATGGATGGTGGATTCCGAGACCAGGAGTTGGGATCTGGGAAACTGTAGTTTCTTGATGTTCTCTGGACATCAGTTTTCCTGCAATAAACTGTAAGGACCTGTAACTAGCCAAGACTTCAGCTTGAAGATACTTGAGCACATTTGAATGTTAATGAGATGATCCATTGTAGAGGGAGAGATTGATGAGGCAGGAAATAGGAAATCTCATGGAATGTTGTCCTTGAGAAAGTCTGAGGAGGCGGAGACAGAGCTCCTGGGAAGGGACAAATTTTGACAGGAGGACACACTTCCTCTAACATGCCAGGAGGAAGGAAGAGAAGTGGGAGTGCTTACAGGTGGGTTTGTAGGGTTGGAGGTGAGAAGCAGTAGAGTTCTCATCTGATGGTTTCTATTTTCTTTGTAAAATGTAAGGCAAGGTTGATAACTCGAGGGCTGGGGAGATGTTACATCAGTGGTTTGAAGAGAATGAATGTATGTATGTCATTAGTCATCCAGGATTGTGGAAAAACGAGCCTGCCAGTGAGTCACAGCAGGATTGCCCAACTGCGTGGAGGGGCTGTGGAATTCCGTATTCGTTATTTTATGGTGAAACTACCATATCTTATACTTTTTCAATTCTAAAAGGCACCTTTGAAACTGGGATACATTCTAGTATTGTTCCATAGTTTCCCAGCATTATTTCAGAGTCTAATTGTCAACATTGTTTTTTCTTAGTCGTCCATAAAACAATGGGCGTCTTACAATCAACAGCACCTTAGAGACAGTGAAATATGGTCATTTTATCCCTGCCAGGTTCAGCTGCTTGTGTGCAGACATGGAGAAGGCATTTCTTTAGGGTTGGGTTTCAAAGACAATATGAATAGGTGACAGCTTGACAACAGCTGGCAATCACAAAGGGGCCTGTTTGAGCCCACTAGGGGAATAATGTAATTGCAACATGATTGTAAGCACTGCCTCCTGAGGTGATCAGCTCTTCATACTGGAAGTGTTTCATCTGGAAGTTTGGTCTGCAAGACCAATCTCTAAGATCTTTTGCCAGGTTAAGACTGTATCATAAAATTCTCTTGTAGGAAACAACAGTTCAGAATTCCTTTGACAAAGTGTCCAATATTGAATGCTCAGGAGCTATATCCTTAATGGAGGGGTGGTTATTGAAGAAAGGGTCCAGAAAGCATATGTCTCCATTCATCAAATGTTTATTAATTACCTACTGTATGCAAAGCAGTCTGTTAGATTTGGGGGAAATAAAAATAAATAAAATTTGGGTCTCTGATCTAAAGGAGCTCACAATCTGCTATAAGAGACAGACAAGAAACGAAGAGTTGTCACTAGAGGTATTCATTCATCCAATCACTTATGTGACGTATGTTTATTGAGCTCCTACGAAGTGTAGGCACTGTTCTAGGTGCCGAAAATACAGCAGTAGTAAAATTGACAAGGTTCCTGCCCCCATGGTCCTTACCTTCTAGTGGGGGGAAGACAATTAACCAATAACATTCCAGAAGCATGATAATTTTGACTAGTGATATATATGAGGAAAATAAGTGAAATCTTATAGAGAATGACTGGGGTGCTACCTTAGAGGGTGTTAGGAGTATCAATTAAGCTACTTTGGCTACAAGTAATAGCAAATCTAACCTATAAGTCCTAGGGTCATTAATTATTTATTTTAAAAGCCAAGAGGTTATTGATCCCAGAGTGGGTTCAGTAATTTAGTGGGTTATTAAGGACCAAAGCTTTTATCATCCTTCTATTTCCCTACCTTCAACATATTGGCATTTCCCTGAGGCTTGTTGCCCCATGGTTGCAAAATGGCTGCCATAGCTGCAGACATTACATCCTCTTACAGTTTCCAAAGCCAGAAGGGAGAAGGGATCAGGGAAGGAGGGCAAGATAACATTTTTTCCCTAGTGTAGCTCCCTCATTTTATCAGGAAAAATTCTTTCCTAGAAGTTCCCTCATCCCCCAGCAGACTTCCCCCTAAAACTCATTGTACACAAATGGTCACTTGCCTATATCTAATTCAGTGACCAGCAGAGAGGACCTATATTGCCACACTTGGTTCAAAATAATTATGAGTCACCAAATCTAGATTTCTGGCAAGAAAGAAGACAGAATGACCTTGGGTAGGTAAATAATGACTGCCAAATCAGGGAATGCTTCTCTGAGGAGATGACATTTGAACTGAAACCTAAATGATGAAATAGTGCCAGTCTTGTGTACCATGTGCCATGTGGTGCAAGGAAGGGAACCGGGCCAGGGTAGTTGGTCGTGGGTGGTCAAACAATGGAGGAGACACTTGAGGACAAGAATGAGTCAGCCAGGTGAAGATATGGGTGGAGATGGGTGGAGGCCTTTCAGGTGCAGTGGAGTCCAAAGGAAGGAAAAGAGGTGTGAAACAATTTGTAAGCTAGAGCAAGATGAACAAGACAGGGTAGGTTGCAACCTTGGCGAAGACGACTTCAGAGAGGAAGATTCAGATTCCACCATTACAGAATGAGTGATAAGGTAGATGTCTGCAAAAGGAGGTTGTGCTCAGTTTCACTCGGGCCTTGGAGAAGACTTCCTCAAGAAAGAGACAGTTGGGTTGAATCCTGAGTAAGGACAAGGAGTTAGCCAGCAAACAGAGGTGGGAAGGTTGTCCTGGGCATAGGGCACAGCCTGCACAGAGGCTTGGAGGCTTGAAACAACATGATAAAAACACTCAGTAAGGTATTACCAGCGTATGACGTGTGAGTCAGGGAGTTACTTGTGATGAGGCTGGAGCCATGCTTAGGAGCTCGGGAGCTTGGGAGCTCGGCTTTATTTACTTTAAGCCAGTAAGAAAGTTAACTCCTTGCCTTTTACAAAGTTGAGAGTCCCAGGTAATAACAGTTGAGTTGGTTTTCTCTTTTGTGCCATGTGAAGTTGTGTTGGATGATCTCCAAGAACACTTCCATCTTTTACATTCCTGATATCTAGTAGATGCTCAATAAAAGTTACTGAACAAATGAACTACGAACAAGCTTCAGTCTTTCCTGCTGCCAAACCTTTGCTCATCAATATAAACTGGATGCGTCCTTCAAGGCCTGGCCCAGCCTTGCATGATCGATGAAGTGGCCCCGGACCACCAGCCTCCATCAACCCTTCCCTGCTTCGGATTTACTGCTCCAGCTCTTAGCAGAGAAGGCCTTGTACATTTTTCACATTTATGTTTCTTCTCTTCCCAACTAGACTGTGAGCTCTGAGAGGTCAGGAGTCGTGTTTTATGTAAATCAATATATCCACAAATATATGTCACACAACGAAAATATTGAATTTTCCCATCTGATGGATGGACTTGAGTGGATTTCAGCCCCAAAGGGGATTCTCAAATCTCTGGTCACTTCCTAGAAGACCCAGAGCGATCCAGGAAGCCAAATAAGGACGAGGGAGCCCTGGGATTAAAAGTAAGAGGTGCCCCTCACTATGTTACAAGAATTTCTTAGTGAGGGTTTTGAAAAATGCCAGACCCCTAGATAAACATGAATGTGGTTTTTGAAATATGGGCTTGGGAGAGCTAGGAAGTCTATGAGTGCTAAAAAAAGCCCCCCCAAAACAGAAAAGCGTTTTGAGTGTTTCACAGTTAGAAAGATACGTCACTGTCCATGGTGCCTTCTGAGAGCCTCGGTCCCTTGTGTCAGTCAGCAGAGACTAGGTTATGCTGAGGTAACAAATAGCTCCCAAATTGCAGCAACTAAGAACAATACAGAGCAATCTTTTGCTCACGCCCGTCACAGATCAGCAGGGCCCTCTACCTGTCACAGTCACTCAAGGGCCCAGGCTGAGGGAGTAGCTGCCATTTTGAGTTGCTAGTCACCACGGCAGAACAACTTGCATGACCCCATCCAACCACAAGGAGGTTAGGAATTGCAACGCTGCCTTGTGCCTGGAACTAGGGACAACCAGAAACATCAGAGAACATACTCCATCATCCTGGTGAGCAGAAAGCCAACCAAAGACAGACCTCCAAGCATTGGCACTTGTGTTCTCCGTGTCCCATTTTCAGGCAAAGGCAGATGTTCCTAAGAATGCTAATAGCTATGGCCAAGTACCACAGATCCCGTGCCACCACCATAGTTTTGGATTCCTTGCCAAAAAGGGATGCCTTTGCTTTCTGTGAGAGTCTGTGTGTGTCACCTAGCATGTGACTCATCCATTCTCAGCACCGTGCCCCTCCCACTACAGGAGCTACTCCCACTGCAGGACTCGTCTGTCAGGCTGCAGGGCCCCTGCATAGGGAGCTGGCTGCCTGTGCCAGGGCTGGGCCCAGCCTGACTGCCTCAGCCTAGGGATCCACCATTTGGCGCTAAATTGACGGCTCAGAGGTCCAGGAGCCCAGCCTGCTGATTTGTGGCAAGATATGACAAGGGAAAGCCTCTGACACCTGCATCTCCAGCAGTCAGGGAGTGGGGCAAATTTGTCAGTGACTGTTGTTGGCTAGCCACAGTGAGTAGTCCCATATTCTCCTTCTCCTTCCAATGACTTCCTCTGGAGAGGAATCTCAGAGAAGAGCAGGCAATTATGAGTGTACAGTTGGGAGGCCTTGTAATTTGGGGTTTGATTAATGACACACACAGTGAATAAGTGTTAAAAAGGAATTTGGTAACTTGGGGCCATTTTACATAATTGAATAAGAGCACTAGTCTGGTATGAAAATATTTTTATTTTTGTTTTATTACTGTCTGCTCCTTTGATCCCATCCAAATATCAGAGTCCAGGAAACTGGTATCTTTAAAAGAATTATTTTCTTTTTCTGATGACCTAAAAGTGATTAAGTGCAAAAACAGAGGCTAATTAACTGTTTTTTATCATTATGTCCCCTCATTAAACTTCATAATGTTTTATCTACAATTTTGACTTATTATGAAGACATCACCAGTCTCCTTGAAGACAGAGGAATATTTTTACACCTTCACCAAAAAATCCTGCACTTCCAACGACTAATATATGGCATTAAGAATTCTTGATCCTGGACATTATTTTTCTCCGATCAGACTTTCTTGAGGAATGTAAATTTTGGGGAGATTTCAATTGGTTCGTAAGCTTGTCTGCATTGTGTCATTCTTTGCACTAGGGGAAAGGACTTCCAAATGTCTTCATTTCCATTGTCTTTCATACCATTCCTTAAAACATTGTTGTAATTGATGCTTCACTCAAGTCCTTCCTTTTTCTGAAAGATTCTTTGTCAGTATTTGTTGAGTGTGAGTTTTGAAAGTTTATTTTTGTTTGAAAATTTTTATTCTTTCAATTTTGAGCAAATGTTTTTCCCCTCTAAAGTAAACTTACAGATAAAAGAAGGAGGCTTGAATTTATCTCACATTATTTTTGGTTTATTAAATTTCCTCTTTCAAAGTTCATTCATACTCTTATAGTTTGGAAAAATCGACTTATTTGGAGAACAGAGAAATGATTTAAAGTACATTTCTGGGCAAATGATTAGCCTTAAAAGACTGCAAAGCCTGTATTTTATGTCTCTAGGAATTGTATCCTAAGATCATACAGGCCTGAATCCCTTTCCGACAGTATTTACATAATATAGAGTTACAGCATCATTGTCTATTTGCAAAATAAATGAAAATTTGTAAACTGAAACCAAGACTCTTATGCAAAGAGAATGAGATCAGGGGACAGCTCTAAGCCTGGTGCCTGTTCCGTCTTTCTAAAATTGGACATAGGAACAGGGGCACAGCGGTTGGGGGTGAAAGTGGTTTGCCCCCGGTCCAGGCGATAACAGGGTGCAGTGTCTATAGAGAATAATATTTATAAATATGTCTAAAAAGAAGAACAGAACAAACTAAAATCAGTCTACCTTTTATTATCAGCATGTTCTGATGATCCTAAACCCCCGGCAGTGATAAAATACTTCTCGCCACTGGGGCAGACCACTCCCACCGCACCTCCCCGTGCCTGCTTAGTTCTACGTCTGTGTTGTGCAAGATTTGACTTAATTCACCAGTGGAAAAACAGTCTACTTTAGAACACAGGGGCTACTGCCACAAAACCATAGTTTAACATGTGGTCTAATTATCTTTAATCTCATTATCTTGGGAACTCATGGCTTCTGGTTTTTTAAAAAATATATTTATCTTAACATAATCTCTCTCTCTCAAGCCAATAAAATCTCTGGTTTTGTTTTTATTTAGGGCTGAGGCTGTAGAATCTTGTTCCCTGTGCATATTATTCCTGAGTCTTTTGATTGCAATGAACAAGCTCCTAAGTCACACTACTTTAAGCCCCAAAGGTGATGTTATAATAATGATACTAGGGTACCTCATGGAACCCAGGGCATGGAATACAGAATCCCGAGTGTCACCAGGACTCTCTTTTTTAATCTTTGTTCTTCTTGGTATATCTGCTTCATTTGGCACTGTTCTTTTTTCTGTAGTTGGGTTATTCTCAACTACATATTATTATCACCTGGAGTTGTTCTCATTTCTGTATATTAATATCACCTAAGGAGTTTTAAAAACTCATTCATCCCTAAATACTAATAATTAGTGCAATTTAGGTGAAAGGGTATGTAGGTGTTCACTGTACTATTCTTTCAACTTTTCAGTAGTAATTAAATTCTAAATAAAAATTCAAAATAAAAAGTTTTGGGAAAAATATTAGTGTCTGAGCCTGAGCGCTAGAAATTCTGATTCAGTGCATCTGGAGTAGTGTCCAGACATTGGTAATTTTAAACAAAATCTCCTCTGGGAAGCCTAATATGCTATCAAAGTTGGAAATTACTACGTTAGGCTGCTGTCTTTTTCACCTGCTCTAGAAGAGAGTGAATCCCATTTCTTTCCTCCTGTAGAAGTTTGAAAATTCCTGGGGTAAGGACTGGTCAGCCCTGCTTGGGTCAGCTGCCATCACCTAATCCAGTCAGCTCAGGCCAGCCACATCCTTCAAAATGGCTGGATGCACAGTAAACATGGAAGACATAAGGCACATTGTTCAAAATAGCTACACACACAGTAAACATGGAAGACATAAGCAGTTTCTAGAAAAGCATCATGGGGTGAAGGGACGGGTAGGCAAAATAATTAATAATAATAATAATAATAGGTGTCCAGTGTATTCCTCCAACAGAAATACAAATTGAGTCCTGAACTGTTAAACTTGAGAAAATCTGGCTGTTTATAAGCCAAAGCCGTTATTTCTTACTATAGCAGCTTTTCAAATTATGCCTTTGTTTTAAAAGAAAGGAATGATGGAGAATAATTCTTAGCTTGAAAGTTTTGTATGGCAAAATACAATTTAAATATATTTAATAACAAAACAAAAACTGTCCATGTCAGAGCAGATCTTACAAGTTGCTATGCATGAAATAATGTATACTAATAAACACCATTAATGAAGATCACTTCTAGGCATAATGGTCCAGTGGTAGCAGGTATACATTTTAGTTCATAACACAGCTGGTCTTTAATATGTCACATTTCCATAAAGAAATTGTCTAAATCAGTTAGTGGGCTCTGGGTCGACCACTGCCCACAGTGTCTTGCAGCAAATTCGATCTCAGTTTTGTCCTTGAAGGGGCTGCCTCTGGCCAAGGATCTGGCAAGAATTCCGAATCTTAAGCAGTCTCAAATTGTCTTGTAGCTGGAAGAGAGTGTCACTGTCACTTTGTGCAAGCTTGGGCATGGAGACCTTTTGTGATGGTCTCTAAGGCTGTGGGGTCCCTCAGTCCTCCTTGCACCCTGAGTCACTTACAGGAGGTCCTGTTACCTCTAGGGGCCTTGGGTTGCCAATGACCAGGGAGTCTCTGTGCTTGAGGGGGAAGATATTGATGGGAGAAAGCAGGAGATGCATAATGCTGATGCAAAATGGCTGACTGGTGACCTGTTTCCAGCTGCTTCCGAAAAGAGAACTGGGCTTCCTGTAGCAACAACTGGACTTCAGGAGTGAGACAGACTCTGGAATTTCTGAAGGAATCACAGCAGGAAGAGAGAGGAAGAAGAACGCATGATGGTAGAGGAGCAGTTTCCCATGCCCCTGGGATGTTGCAGAGGCTGGGCTTGACCTGGACTGTCTTTGACCATTGAGAAAATAATCAGTGTGATCTCTGTGGACCCGGCTACCAGAGAGGAGAGTGGGACAGAGATGTTTCAGTGAGGGCAAAGCGGGGCTGAGCACTGAGGCCCACAGACCAACAGTGATGGCACATCTCAGCAGAAGCCAGCATGGCTGGAGGCTTATCCTTGCACACCTCTCTCCCCATGCCAGTCTATCATCCCTGGGGAGAGAGGAAGACGGAAAGGAGCAAATGCTGAATTCATCAAAAGAGACACACTTTAAACTGAAAGTCAATGAATTTACCTTGTATGGGCAAATTTTCCATCATTGGCTCAAATAAGGTCTCCACTGCTAATTAAATTCAGTTTCAGTGCAAAAACCGGTTACGTCTGTGCCTCCCTAGTTTCAAGACTGCAAAATGTGTACTGCTACACACAGTCTTCATGGTCTTTGTGTACTTGTCCCAGATACAGGCTGAAGGCACCTATCCTTCCTTAGTTGATTTATCCAGAAGGCCTTACTTCCCTCCAAAGTGCCTCTGAGACGCTCCATCTCTTTCGGAGCCCTCTGTCTTGGTTCTCCATGGCTGCTGTCCTCCTTCTGGGATCTCACCCCATGAAAGCTATTTCAAAACTTACTTGGTAGAAATGTCTCTTCCTGCCCAAGGACAAAATTGTAAACAAATTGCTCTTTGAATAGAAACATTGATGCCTTGATCATTTACTCATTCATTTAATCATCCAAAATGAGAGTAAAATAGCAAAATGTCCAGATATTCAAAGATTAAGAGAGTTTACCACTCAGAGATCTTCATTAAAAGAAGTTTGAAAAGATGCATTCCAGCAAGAAGGAAAGTGAGTGTAGAAAAAAGGCATGTAATAGAAGAAAGAATGTGAAATGTAAGGAACCAAGGAGGAAAGGTGTCTTTTTCCAATCTGTAGAACTGACCAGGATGGAAATATCCTTTCAGGTTTAGGAGTTAGGTGGTTCCTTGTTTTATATTGTTTTTTATTTTTGAAGATCTACTTGAAGACATTTTCCTCTATTTGTATTAGAAAATAATTATTCCTGACTGTTTCATATATACGATTATGAATAATTATTTTATTATATATAATATAAAGGAGAGAGGGTACCAACTGTCAAATGAGATGGAGCTAAAGGTCACCAAAAAAGTCATGAAACTATTTCAAAAGTAATCTGAAACTCCAATTTGTGATTTAATTTAAAAATATCTCTGGTTGAATGAATATGCATATTTTAATGTCATTTATAAGACATTGAGTCAAGAGGTCCATATTTTTAATCCCTCCACTGCCATGTTGATCAGGGTAGGGATGCTACTTAAACTTTCTCACTTCAATGTTCTCATTTTGTAAAAAGGAAATAGAATTATTACTCATCAAGGAGCATAATTATGAGGATTTATATTATATATTCAAATTTCATGCTTTTATAGACATCCATAGTTCAGAAATCATTCTTATGTGATGAAACTGTTATATATTTTTATCTTATAATGGTTACTTTATAACTATTATGCATTTTTATGCTGGGCTGTTTCACCTTGGAGTCTTCAGTCACGTGAATGCTATGGTTCTGGGATGCTTTCACAGAAGTATGAAGCATGTTGGCCCCATGTTCCACAGTCATGACAATAACATGGCTTTTATAGAAAAAAAATGCTAAAGTTTATTGAAATCTGAAAGATGGTAGAAGTGCTTTGGGAGAAAATTTGCATTAATAGAAATACAGTACATAAGTCTTAAGACAAATTTTTCCAGCTAAATGCTACCTCAATGTCGGCCAACTCTCTCATTTATTTCTCTTTCTGTATTCTTCTCCTTCTGTATTTCCTCTCTTGATCAATGTCATCGAAATTCACCCAGATGCTTAGTCTAGAAACATCAACATCATCTTTTTCTCTGCCACCTTTTGCACTTAACGCTTTCTTCCCTAAACTTTTGCTTACTCTTCTAAACCTAATTTTTAATGGTATTCTCCTCTTCACCCTTCTTCTTGCTTGTTTGTTAATGCAATCTTTTGAATCCATCCACCTGCCATGGCCATGGTTCTAGTCCCTGTGACTGGTCCCCTGGACTAAGTTTCTGACCTATCCTCTGCACTGTTGACAGAATTATCTTTCTAAAAAGAAGTCTGATCCTGTGATTAAAGGATTTGTTGGCTTCTCACCATCCAGGGAAGAATCCCATTGCTTTAAGGTGGCACAGAATCCGCCTCACTTTGTCATCAGGGTACCTTTACCTAAGGAGCTACATAGATCATATTCCTGTCACACACCTGGTGCTCCAACGTTGTGACCATCCCAGTCATCCCTGAATATACCTGGCTGTTCCATACTTCCGGCTTTGGACCTGGTTTTTCTCTGCCTGGAGTATTGTTCTTCCTGCCTTCTGGCAAGGTCCACACCAAATGCTACCTTGTTTGTGATGCTCCCTTGGTTTCTAAAGTATGTTTTGTATACCTCAAGGGAAATGCTTATGGCATTAATGTATACCATTTATATTTTCTGTCTTCCTTAATTAGACTGTAGATTCCTGAAGGGCCAGAACATGTCTTATTTGTCTTCATAACCATCTCTGGAGCCTAAATTTTACTTGCATGAAACAGACCCAGGGTAAATGTTTTTAGAATGAATGAATGAGTGAATGAAGAAATGAGGCCCAGAGAAATTAAGTATCTTGGTAAATTTCATAAAACAGATCATGGCAGAATTGGGGGAGAAACACAGATCTTTTGACTTTCAACTTGTTTCATGCTCTTCCCACCACAATGTGAAAAAGTTAAAGTTTTCCATTTATAAATCTAATTATTTGTAGAAAGCATAGAATATAGAGAAAGGAGTATGTGGAAAATTATTTTATCTTTTTTTTGTAGTTGCTAACATTTGGTGTCTTTTTGGTGTTTTTATTTATGTGTCATTTTAAAAAATAATATTGAGAAATTAGAGAAACCTCAAGTATAAATATGAGAATAATAAATCATCCACATTCCCCACTCCAGAATTACCTGCTGTTAACATGTTGCTATATTTGGTTCGAGTCTATTTCTTACTCACTCCCTCCTTTTTAAAACTACTCTTTTGTTTTGGTAGAAATAATATGCTTATTATAACAGAATTCAGAGAGCAGAAAATTTAAAGGATAAAAGTAAAAGAAACCACTCCCAATTCTTCTACCTAGAAATAACCATTGTTAATGATGAAATATTATTCCAGATATTTTTCTGTGTATACGTGTCATATATAAGGACATGATAGATTGATTAATAGATACTGATTAAAAGACACAAAGAAAAGCAGAAAGCAATACAATTATGAAGAGGCGATTATACTATATTTCCTATTTTTAAGTGAAAGTTACTAAATTTAATTTTATTTAAATTAAATAGGAAAAAAAGACACCAGTGAAACCTAAGGGAGTTTTGAACTTCTGACTTTTATCCACCTCTCAACAGCATCTAGAGATATTATTTTCTAGATGTTTCTAATGTTTCAAGGAAGGATTATGAAATATACTGAGATGGGGGGTAGTAATTTGTAAAAAATATTTCTGTTAATTTTAGGCAGTGTGGATTTATTCCCCACTCGAAAAATGAGGTTTCTGCACCCTCATTGTCCTTCCATTCTCCTTTCACCTCTTAATTTTTGACAGTTACATTATACTTTGATATTGACCTTTTCTTACCTCTAAATTTCAGGGAAATGCTCTTGTATTATATCTGGTACAATTCTTTATTTTTGGTTATGCTTTATGTGTGCTCTTCTTCAGGACTGCACTTATCCTTGCTTTGGATTCTCTTTGTCTATCTTCCATTTCTATTACCGTCTCTCTATTTGCATTTCTCTTTTTCTTTATCAGCATTTCTGCTTGATTCTCTCAAGTCTTTCCTTTATCTTGATACTTTGCTTTTTATTATTGCTCTTTTTGTTGCTTGAAGTTCCTAATTTATGAATTTATTGATATTATTTTGATCTTTGGGGTTTTACCTTAATGTGTTATTTTATCATTTCTTTTTGAAGCTCGTGTGTAATAAGAAAAAATATGTCATATTAATTTCTTCTATAGCTTGAACTAATTATGTGTGTGTGTGTGTGTGTGTGAGAGAGAGAGAGATTACCTTTTATGTTGGGGTTTTTGACCATCTTTCATAAGCTCTGCTCCTTTATGTTTTTCTCCAAGATGTTTCTCGTTTATATGTTTGCAATGTTTTGATGCATTTCCTTTTATCTTGCTCCTGCTTAGATTGCTCTGATACACAGCAGGTGACTTCTGGCCTCTCCTCTCTCCGTGTGTGACACTACTTCATTTTTTGCCACAATATGGTTTCAGGTCTGGGTATTTTGTACTCTATTCACTTTTCTATGGTCTAAGGGAATGGCAGGAGGGAGAAGAGCTTGGGGACAGCCCTTATTCCTGGTGTGTCAGGTAAGCTCCTGGCTAGAAATAGCCAGTATTCACAAAAGGATTTACCTGAAAATCATTTAGCTGAGAAGAATGAACTGAAGAGAATTTAATGGAGAGGTTCTTTACAGAGGAGCAGGGAGGGCTAAGGGAACCAACAGGAGATGGGGAGGAACCAGAGGACTAGCGGGAGTCTCTCCCTAGACCTCAAGAGACAAGAGGAGGGAATTCTAGGGGCCTGGTGTGCACTGAAGCCTGGGAGAAAGAATGCCCAACAGGCACTGCAGCCAGAGGAGAGCACAATCATAGGATTGTGACCACAGAGAGAGGGAAAAGGAGTAATCTGTACCCCCAACTATCTATTCTCCCACCTTCTAATTTCCTCCCAATGACTTCCATTGGAAGATCCCAACTGGAAGCCAGAGGCAAGACAGTCTGCAGAGGTCAGCTGGTTAGGGCAGAGAGTAGAATGTAGAAGGACAGAGAATAACTCTGCTGGGGGATGGGGAGCAAATGGAGAGCCACCTGCCCACCTGGGCTCAGCTCTGTGTTACTGAGATTTTAAATGCCCTGTACCAGAATTGACTCCATTTTCCTGGGTGGTATATAACGATAGCAGACGTTGTGGGGCTCCGGAGTGCTTCTCTGACTCTGGGGATAGCTCTGGAGTCTTCATTTCCGTCAGTCTCACTGTTCCCTTCCCCATTTACAATGAATCTCCAACATCCAATTTAAAAATTCTCCAATTAAAAGAGGAAAAATGAAAGGAGTCTCACATTTTGCTTCTGTCTAGATTTCTGGTATTAATGAGATTTCTGAAGATTTTTTTCTATTCTATAATTTGACTAAAAGGGGGAGAGAAAAGGAGGATAGAGTTTAGGAGCTGTGCTCTGCTTCACTTCAAAAAGTTCAATTTCTTTCCTTTAACAATTTTTGAAGTTATTCCTTGAAGTCCTCCCCCTTTCCTCATTTTGTTGCAATTGGTGAAGTTTTTACTGTTATTCAATATTTTGTTAGTGTTGGGGGAACATTCTATGATTCATTTCCAATCAAACATCTTAACTGAGAGAACCCACCAGTGTTTTTCTATGGATGTGCATATTATACAGAGAGCATCTTATTGACAAGTTTTCCCATTAATATTACAAAATTATAATATTATATACTATAATACTATCTCACATTAATATATTATAAAAGCTCTTCATAAGTGTTTCTTTTTTTTTTTTTTTTGCAGGGGAAGATTCACCCTAAGCTAACATCTGTTGCCAATCTTCCTCCTTTTTCTTCTGTTTTCCCGCACAAAGCCCCAGCACACAGTTGCGTATAGTTGTAAGTTCTTCTGGTTCTTTTATGTGAGCTGCTGCGACAGTATGGCTACTGACAAATGATGTGGTTCCTCGCCCGGGTACCGAACCCAGGCTGCCAAAGCGGAGCGTGCTGAACTTTAACTGCTAGGCCATCAGGGCTGGCTGATAAATGTTGTTTTTAATGTTTGCATAATATTCCTTTATCATAATTTATCATAATTTACTATCCACTTTATTCTTGTTTGACATTTATACTGTTTCCATATTCTGTTTTTGCTACTGTATATACAAGTGCTGTCAGCAAACCTGCATATCATACTTTTTTCTGTACTTCAAGATATTTTTATATGATAGAGTCCCAGAGGTGCTGCAGTACCAAAATAATTTGGGTTTACCTGGTTATTTAGCGTTCCCACCCAAATTTTCTATACTTTCAGAATCTCTTTAATTTATCCTGGCAGCCTCTGCCTGTCAGATTACATTCTCTCTTTGGTTTGTGGTGACTCATGAGGTAGGTGATTCTCGGTGCACACCTTTCCCAAGTGCCTGACATCGATGCCACCTGCACACGTTCCTCCCTGCCCACTGTTTACCTTTCAGGTGGGAGTAATCTTCCATTATTCAGCACTGCACGAAACCTGCAGGCAGAAAGAGGAGAGTATCCAATTCAAAAGAGGTTTAGAGAAACTGGCCAAGACTCAGGGGAACCCATGAAAATGATTTAACATTTAAAAAAATGGGCTTCTGGAGAAAACTGAAGGCTTACCTAAACATATGTGTAGGTAGCTATGTGGGCGTGGTTTGGGGCATGGAGAGTCATCTTTGCTCCCAAGAACTTGGCCTATTGACTTGGGCCAGTGCCTTTGCCTCCTACTGTTGGAGAGGTTACCTCCAGAAAATTCTTGTTAAAATGTACACTTACCTGGGAAATCTAAATCGCAAAACCATTAGTATTCATTTTCACATGACTGGTAGTTGGCTTATCTGATTAGTTAACTGTTTCTTCTTGGCAGTTGGAGGGATTCTGGAAGACTAAGACCCAAGAAAGGTGGCCCTTGTTGTGGGAAAGATTGTTTCAGAGTGAGGAGCTTTGTCCAAGGAGGGAGATTCTGGACTGGAGCCAAAAGTGGGGCCCTGAGCGTCTGGGCATGGCATGGGAGATGACGCAGGATGGACAGAAGGAATTCTGAGGGCAATTCTACTCAGTTTGTAAATTTCTTTATGGTCGTTTAAATCTAGATCTCTCTCTTTCTCTAAATATATATATTTTAATTTTGTTTTTTTCTGGAGATGATGATCAGCCCTTTTACATCCCCAGTGAGGACAGGGACAGAATGATGTAGTTAAAAGAGTCCTGGATCAGGAGTCAAAAAAGTCTGGTTCTTCCAATAACTTGGAAAGTCTGGTCTTCCAATAACTTGACGTTGGAAAAGCCACTTACTATCTGGACAGTTTTCTCTTTGGTAAAAAAGGGAAAATGATAACTTCTCTGCCTAAGTCATAAAATTTTTATGATGTCAAGATGAAGGTCGTATGTGAAAATGTTCTGAAAGAACGATCCCCATTCAAAGATCAGCTCTTTATTATTTCAGAAAAGCCGCAAGACATATTGGAAAAAAATCACAGACCTGGAGTCAAATCCCAAATATGTCACTTAGTACCTGCGAGGTTGGGCAGGGTTGACTTTTAGCCCCTTAATTTTGGAAAATTGTGGAAGTCACTTCAGTCACACAGAACTACTTGAGGGCGTTACAAGAGCTTGTGTAGACACAGTGCCAGACGCAGAGTAAACAGACAGTAATTATTTGTTTTATCCTCCTCTTCACTTCCATAATGTCTGCATTCAGGCAGGAGGGATGGGATTGGTTGTTGACTAGAGGTGAAACAGTTGGTTGGCCAAATGACGCTATGGAAGCAGAGATCATCTGAAGTGTATTCCCGCAGTCTGTCTGGGAAATTTTGTAGCCTTTTGTGGATCTCACTGGAAAGCCTCAGCAATTCACTACAAAACCTAATTATGCAAGTAGTGGCCGCAGAATGTCAGCTGCCAAAGCTGGTGATTGAAATATTCCCGGGTGGCTGATAAAGTTCTGTCTGGAGTTTTGTTTTGTTGACATTCGTTTGTGATTGCTGTGGTTGCTATTCCAATACTTTCTTTTTTTCCTAATCAAGATTTAAGAGTTTGGGTTGTAGAGTTTTTTTTTTCCCAAAACCACCCTATAAAATTGCTCTCATCTCTATCGCTTGCATGTGTGAGTGCCTGTTTAAATCAAGCAAATGTTTGTTTCTCCTGGGACAGGACACGTCCCAGCATGCAGCTCCCGTGTTTTCTTTCTCTCTGCTTTGTCTTTCCTTAGTGCTAGTCAACCGTATGGTTTTGGGGTGGAGGAATTCAACACAGAGATAGGAAGAGATATTTTGAAATTAAATTGCTGACAAAGATGAGAATTGTTTTGTGGAGTCTGGAACTTTGGAATGCTTCCTGTCACATCTTTCTGACTAGTTTTGACTCTCTGGGACTGCAGGTCTCTAGGGAGCAAACCCCATCCAAGTTTCCAACCCCCTGCTGGTGCTTCAGAAGCCCCAGTAGACCGTGACTTCCCGGAGGTGGTGAAGAGATGGGGAAAGAAGTCATCCTTGTTGTCATGGTTTAATTTCTAGATGTTTTAAGACATTGCTTGGAAATGAGGAGCTCATTTTATGTTTGTTGAATAAACTCATAAATTAACATTTTAAGCACCTTTTTCAGATTTGGGAAGGAGGCAACAGAGAATGGGAAAACATATTCTGGGTTGGATGGTTGGAAATATCTCTTTGCAGATCTAGTCACTGTACTGGCATACTTTAGTGTTCTTCTTTTTTCTAAGGGAGGCAGGAAGGAGTTTCTTAATTCAGAAAAAAGCCAACACTTTGTATTTGGCACATTTTACTTTACGGCAATTGCAGTGCTGATGTAATTGCTTCATTTTTTTTTTGGTATGATTCACATGTGGTGACTGTTTTTTCAGGTTGTATGTTCTTGAGAGATAAGCCTTTTCTGAAATGAATGTCTGTAATGACGTTTTTGGCTTGGGCTATGTGAAACCAGTATTTGCAGAGTTACACTCCAGCTACCCCCGCATTTCATAAATGTGTGGGGCTGACCTGGGGGAAGGAGGTCTGAACCATTAGGGATCTGTGGCTTTTCAAAAGAAAATGAGGAAGGAGGCTGGGGGGAGGGGATTGGAGAAGTGAGTGATCAGAAGATTGGATTCATGTTACTATTTCACCACTATACACTTTGGCTTCTTCTAAACATTCTGCTTTCATGGAAATGGAAAAAGAGCTAATGACTATGGCTTAATGTTAACAAATCTGGAAGAAAAATGATTTTAGTTAAGTCCAGATTAAAATGTGCCACTTTATTTAGAGAGCAATCATTTTTTTAAGAAAAATACAAAAAAAGTCAACTTGAGAAAATGTACCTTCTAGTTAACAGCATTGAGAAAAAGCTCAACGTGCACTAAAACTTAGAGTCACACTGTTGCTGAAACTCGGAGATGGGCAGCACTCCAGCGTTGTGGTCCCCAGTTCTTCCATGCTCAGGTAGCCCTGGGCAGTAAGGAAGATGTTAGAAAATTCTGGGCTCCGGGCAGCAGCACAACTGTTAAAAAGGTCAAACTACAAAGTCTAGTGATGGTCATTGCCACGTAAAACACAAAGTCCTCATTTTGCCATACATAGAAACATAATTTTAGTAATAACCAAAAAGCATTTTGATAAAAATTACAACTTAACTATATTTAAAATTTAAAACAAAATGACAATAAAATAAAGAATTTTTTCAATACTACACCTTAAAATGTTAAGCAAACAGAATAGTTTTCATCTTGATTTGTCAGCGTCATGTAATCATTCGCCTCCTCCCCCACTCCTTTTTAAAAAATCTGTTTGAGTGTCTGGGCTGAGTAGTGCCAACTCTATGAAAGTTTGTTATCCTGTATCATTCCTTAAATCATTTTGCAAAAATTGGTTTTAGTTAAGAGAAAGAACATTCTATATGATGAGAATTTTAATATAAAGTTAATGTGATTCAGAAAAACATGGACTCATGCTCAGATTTTATGAGAATTATGTTGACAAATTCATCAGTGGTTTTAATTTTTTTCAATTTTGATCATTTTCCCCAAAGCAAAAACTGCATGGGTCATGATTCTGATAAGTCACTTTGATGATTTTCATCCTGGAATTTTCATCCACTTGAGTGATTTAGGTTGGAATAATGGATGCAAACATGACTGCAATTTACTTGAAATTGTGTGTCCATCTGGGTTGCTACTGCGTACATTTAAAAGTGATGAGCAACAAAAGAATCCCTTTGCTTAAAAAACCACAGACCTTCAGAGAACTGTATTAATAGGCTGAAACAGGCAATGCAAAATATTTTAAATAATCCTTGGATTTCAGTGGAATGTCAGCTAGGCAAGTATTTCAATGCAGGAAACGATTAAAGAATACATTTTCGCCTTGTCTTTAAAATAATGGCATTGTTTGCTACAGAGTTATGCATGGGTGGGATAAAGACAATTTCTTTTTGGCTAACCATGATCAAATAGCAAACGTCAACCGTTGCTAAAGCTTCTGGCCTATGTTGATGGCATCTAAGCCTTCTGAATCCTTCCATCTAAAAGCAAAGAAATGACAAACCTTTCAAAGAGGATCTCACTCAGGATGAAAAAGATTAAAATTTAATAGTAAAAATTTCAACTTAGGTGAGTCCTCTATAGAGGATAGACTTTGATGCAAAAATTATCAGTTCTTCTCTCCCTCTTCCCTCCCTCTTCCCTTTCTCACCATGTGTCCAGCACTGTAGGTGCCAAGGAATCATTTTAGTTTTGACATCAGTTTTGGCAGAAATAATAATAACAGGCTATATCTAAGATCAGTTTTGAAGAAGTTTCTACCTATGAAAATACAGCTCCAGAGTTAGGTGGGAAAGAGGATAATAGACCAGACCTGGTGATTACTCTCCTTGAAAAGATATTTCTAGGCTGAGTTTGCACATAGGAACCCCAGTTCACCTTCCACTGTAGCCACCCACACGTTTCTCAGGCCTGCCTAACCCAGAGGGTGACCCATCATTCCTGTTCCTGGAACATGGGCTGTTATATATTACACCCCTGCAGGCAGCTTCCTTTGGAGGGATTCCCACCTTAGGCGTCATGTGCAAGCTGACAGCAGAAGCTGGAGGTTATCGCAGCAATTATCTGTGCCTCCCAGTGCCAGCTGGTGCTCACATCTGCATCCTCCTGGTGAAATTGATAGGAGACCAGGAGGACGCCACCTCTGGGGCAGAAAAGTCTGAGTAGACAGCACTGAGGACAGAACTCAGTCTCATAGGCTGACTGGGTCTATGAGTGGCATGGAACTTTGAAAGCTTCAGATTGGAGACATTTTGCCTTTTCATTTATTTTTACAGAAGCAAGAAAGGCGGCTGTGCGGAAGACAATGACTCATATGCTTTTGCTGTACTGCTTAGTGTTTCTTTTGCCCACAGAGTCCTGCAGGACACTATGCCAGGTAAGAAAATGGAGGTGGGAGGATGAACTCATGGGGAGAGCAGGTGGAAAATAAAACCCATCAGTCAGCCAGCTCTCAGTTATCTGAGCTGAAGCATAGGGAGAAGATAGTGGTTGGTAGAATGGTCCAGCCAGAGGAAATTGCAATTTGAGGTGACCCAGACCCATATTAGCCAATAGCTGCAAGTTATTTTCCCATCAACTTTTTCTGTAAGTTCCTCAGATGCAATGAGGCTCAAATGATTTAAGGGTGATAAACTCTTCTTCCCATATCCTTTGATAGTGAAGCTTTTAGTTGTTTGTAACCAGGGTGGTGCCACTTCCCTAGAGGCACTTGAAAATGTAGGGGGTGGTGGTGGGTGTCACAATGAATGGGAGAGATTTAATGGCATTTAGTGGGCAGGACCTAGGAATAGTCTGGCACAATGAAGCATTGTCTCACTCAAAATGGCACCTCCTTTGGGAAACCTGGTAGTGAACACCATGGATGGGCTGGAAGAAGCAATGAGCAACTCAGATAGTCAATGGTTAATCAAGGTCTAACTGGGGTGGAGTTTGTAGCAATGTATTATTTTTGTTTTGTGGGACAGTGAGTCCTATGGCTCTCTCTAGAATATTTTTCCTCATACCATAATTCATTTTACTTTCCTTATTATTTACTTATTTAAAATTAGTTGTGGAGAATCATTGAGAGAGAAAGGACAGAAAATTATTTTGAGCTTCTTGGGAACAAAGTATTATTATTTGACCGTAAGATCTGGAAGGGAGCTTTGAGATCAACTGATGATGCTCCACCCCCTATTTTATAGATAGGGAAACTGAGGCCCATGGTGTGGAATGTCACTCACTTGAGGTTACATACCTACTTAGCTACAGGGCCAAGGCCAGAACCCCTGTCTTCAGGCTCTCGGTTCTTGTTCTTTCCATTTTAATATGTGCCTTCTTAACAAAAGCCTCCTTAGGAAAGAATGACTTTGGAAATTCTTCCTAGGAGTTTCCAAATGATATTCACTTTACCCTCTAAGTAGTTTGCCCCTGGATAGGAATTTCCTCCCTGACTCCTCTTCTCTCAACGCTGGGAGAGGTTAGAGACTCCTTCAGAAAGACCTTGTCCAGGAGGCACCCCAACCTCACAGCTTGGTACTGTTTCCTCTCTTCATTTCTTCATCCACATTATCCCACAAGACAGCACTTGGAGAGGAAGCAGAGCATGGGAGGTTGGCTTTGTTTTCTTCATTATTGGGATCACATTACCAGGAACATTCCATCCTTGTCTTCTCAGTTTACAGATTGCTGGATGCTGAGCTTCTGGCTACCCCTCTCCTGATCTGCCTGCTCACTTAGGCAGCTCTGCAGGTTTAGCAGGTTATGGGTTTGCAAGAGTCTTGTTCACAATATTAGATTGAGGATTGTTGGTATCTGAAGCTGAAGTGGATGCCACCGTAGAAATGAAATGACCGGAAGGAGTTGTATACGGATGTGCTTTGGCAAATTATCTGGGCAGAAGTGAATCAGGTCCTCCACTTAAGAAGGCAGAATTCTTCATAGATAGCATACCATGGCCTTCTGCCCACATTTCTGATTAATATAGTATGACTTCACTGGAGTCTGTTTAATGGGCCAAGTATTATCCAGAGTTGTTCACTTTTAAGTGCTTTATTGTGGCATGTTGGAGACCATGGCCCTTTCAAGATGGGATTAGGATATCTTGAGATGCTTATACTTCCATACATCCTCCTCTACCTTCTCCACTTGGACGTGGGCTGGCTTGGTGGAAAAAGCAGTGTTGTAGGAGTTAGGAGAGCTGAATTCTAGTCCTAGCTCCAAGAGGAAATCCCTGCGTGGCCTTGTGCAAGTCACCTCATCTATCAAAGACTCATCTTCCTTATCTGTAAAATAAGGGGGTTGGACTGGTTGATCTATAAGTTCTTCTCAAACTCTAGAAATATTATTTTAGCATGCTTGTGCAGTGGAAGGCCTTTAACTCTTCTGTGTATATAATAAGGCTTTCTCTTGGTTGTGAAATGAGAAGTCACCTTACATCAGTGCTTTGAAGAATATTGTATTCCATGAATCATGAGTGATGCCTTCTTCACCTTGGACAGACCGCAAATACTCAAGTCAGATTCTCCATAAATTCTCATTTGGTAGAGAAAATGGAAGATACAGGCTTGTTTCTTGATAATATGGAGAGAAACAATATTGTGAAGGAGAAAGGGACATGAACTCCAATTGTTAGTCACACAGCTGAGTCACTGAATTTCCAGTTCCTTCCCCAATGGTTTAGATTTTGGAATGCAAGTTGGAGTAATTGTACCAAGGCTCTTCCCAGCCAATAGAAAGCGAACTTCTGATGCAGAAACAGGCAGATTCAGCATCCTCCCCCCTCTGCACACACACACACACACACGCACACACATCAGTATATACATACATGCTAATATATATATGTATATACATATATACACATATGTACAAGACATGGAACTAACTACTTAAAGGGATGTAAAGAAGCATAGTACACAATCCATGTTCTTAAGGAACTTATAATTTAGTTGAGAAGATAATAGGCATATATAAAAAAGGTTAGATAGCAAGATGGCAGGTCAGGTGAGTATACGCTGATCTTCCTCACACACACACACAAAAGAATTAATGCCACTTATGTGTTGTATTGATGTCCTTGTTATAATGCAGAAGTGACTCCAAATTACCTTATATCCTATTAAATCCAAACTAAATGTATCCCCAACTCAACTTCTACTTATCCAGTTTCCATAAATAGCTACAACCTCTCTAGTGCTTTCCATAAGGAGGGAGAGTGTGAAGGAAGGGGGAGGTGGAGAGGCAAAACTTAAGGGTCTGAACAGACGGCAGGTAAACTATTTTGCTTTTGAAAATTTAATAAAACATGTGATCATGTTTTATTAACATTGCTAGCCCTCTCTCAGTGCTGTGAAGGGGCGCATACAAGCAAGGGATTCTGAAGCTTAACCTTCATTAATTTCCCAGTAAGTCCGCCTCTGCTCATGATGTATTTCCTGGATAGAATGTGGGTCATTCTTACTGGACTGGAAGGAAGGCTCCTGCTGAATAGCAGTGGGAGAGAAAGCCGTCCAGGCTGAAGGGGAAATGAGGCTGTGGGGACACACTTCATGGTCTTAGCTTTTGGTAGCGTTCTGACCTGATAGCTGATTCAGACGTGGTTGTTAGTGAATGTTAGTGTGGTTGTCTGTGACTAAGGTGAATCATTGGGCTGGCATGTCAACAATTGATTTTGATGTGCATTTTGATTTTCCCTTTCTAGGCTGCCAGCGAAAACAAGGAGAAGGTGTCTGCCAGGCCACACGGTACGTTGGCAGCAGTTACGGATCGAATGGAAGTCATACTGTTCACCTCCTGCAATAGAAGGCCACGTTCAGCCCTCTGTCTTATGGCGTAGCGGATGGGACTCCTTGACGGCTTGCATTTGGGCTCTCTTTTTATTTTTCTCATATTCAATTGTACCTTTGACCCCTGATCCCCTCTCCTTCCACCACCCTCTGCTCCATCCTGGTCTGAGAGTTCTTTGCCATAAATCCTTTGGATTGAGCCCACTCAAGCTGCAGCAGTGGCTAGAGCAGGTCTGTGAGAACTTGTTGACGACATAGTTCTGGAGCTGGGAGGTTTCTTAGGGAACATCCTGCAGTGGCTTCTGAACCGTATTCTGGGGAGCTGTCGGCATCTGAGGAGGTGCTCAGGGGGCTTCTGTGCAGATGGACTGAACTGTGGGCTCTTCGCTATCATTTCAACTGGGACGGTTCCACTTTGATCTATTTTATACATTTGAGTTCAGGATAAGATTTTGTTGGAAACGACAGGAATTCGTCACTGAAATATATGACGATTGCTGATCTATTTCAATCTTCCTCCACTTTACAAAGTAAAGACACCTGATGTCCACAGGATTTATGTGCCTTCGCTGCACTGACACCTTGGTGATTGGACCATGCAGCCCAGAGCCCAGACCTCTCCATGTGATGCTGACACCTTTTATTTTCCCAGGTGTATGCGACGGTGTCTGTGCGGACAATTCCCACTGCACTCAACCTTGTGCTTCAGACACTCCAGGAAATATGGAGTTTTTATGCAGGCAAAATAAATGGCACAAGATCACTGATACCTGCCGGACTCTTACTGCCTTCAACATCTTTGAGGTAATATCCGTTTTTGCACATGCAAAGTCGAGCCCCAGATTAGCATGCATATTGTGCTCAAGAAGGGAGGCAGAGCTTGAGGCAGGGTGGTAGGTAAGTGCATTTGTACGTGAATACATAATCTCCTACCTGTCCTCTTTCTATACAAGAATGGAGTCCTCAACTTTGTGCATCTAGAAGTCTGTGTTCCAGTATCCCACACCCTTTCATGACCCAAAGGAACCTGCTCGTTTAGGTCAGGGCTAGAAGAGCTGTCTAGAGTTATCACGGCCTACTTCTCCAACTTCACTCTTCGCTTTTATACCCCAAAGCCTCGATACTCAACGTGTCCTTCACCGACCAGCAACACCGGGAACCCTGAGAACTTTTAGACGTGCAGAATTCAGCCCCACCCCAGACCTGCTGAATCTAAATCTGCATTTGATCAAGATCCCCAGGGGACTTTTGTGCTCAGGAAGGCACGAGAAGGAAGCTGACCCAAATGGAAGGACTTATCATCAAACAAACGAGCATAGTTCCACAGATACTTAAGTAGTTACACATTTTTTAAAAGCAAATTTTAATAAATAAAATCAAGTCAAATGTTATTTCCTCTCCTTCTTTTTCTTTTTCTCATCTTCTAGTAGGGGTTTTACCTTTCTGAACTTCAGCTCCTGAGTCCTTCAGAGGAGTCAATGCTTTAGCATTTGTTTTGTCCTAGGGACATTCCCATCCCCTCTGTGGCCAGGGGGAGTGCCAGTGATGCTGACTTCAAAAGGCTGCCCAACCCAGGTGTCTGTCACCAGGCCCACCCTTAATTTGAGGGACCTGGACAAAGATACTCATGGAGACCCACATACCATACGTCATAATATTTAAGTGCTTTAAATCAAGCTTACAAACTGCTAAATAGAATATGTTCTGTTGGCTTCCCAGCCCAGATTTCATCCTGCAGTGGTGGAAAGCCAAGGCCACACATCCATAACCCTGAAAACTGGGGTCCCTTAGCCACCTATCAGGCCTAGGAGTGAGCCTACTGGTGGCATGGGCTCAGACTTGGCAGCACAGACTTAGGGAAGAGGCCCCTGCAGGCCCTGGAAGTGGGTTTGGAGCTGTTGAGCAGGGCATTTGACTATCTAGAAGCAGGGACTTGGGTTCTGAGTAGGTACATCCTCTAGGCCCATGGACTCCTTGTCCCATGTGAAGGGCCAGGCTGGAGGAGGTCCAGAAAGGGGTCCTCTGAAGCAAGGGTTGGCAATGTTTTCCTGTAAAGGGCCAGATAGTAAACATTTTAGGCTTTCTGGGTCGTGTGGTCTCTGTTGCGACTACTCGACTCTACCATTGTAGCGTGAAGGCAGCCACAGACAACACTTAAATGAATGAACAGGCCAAGTCCCAATAAAACTTTGTTTACAAAAAACAGGCAGCCAGACTTAGGCCATAGTTCACCACCCCTACTCTAAAGTGTAGGAACCAAAGCATGAATTGTGGGAGATACTGTATCACTATTTTCAGTCATTCTTCTGTCTTGGTGTTCCAGTAGATTCATCCAAATCTAGCTCAGAATTTCTATTTTTAAAATATGCTCATGTCTTTTGCTTTGCCCCTTAGAAATAGTGAAAATAGACTTAAATGGCACTAGAAATTTACCTATATGCACAGAGAGTGCATGCAGTGTATATACACAGAAGGGGTCTGAGTGGAATGCTAGAGATAAGAGTTGCTGTTTAGGGGGAGGAGGGTTAAGGAGTAGGCAGCTGGTAAGCAGGGACTCTCATTTTCTGTTCATATCCCTTGGTATTGGGCAAGTTATTGCACAGCATATGTGACTTTGAAAATGTAAAATAGAAAAACATTATGTGATATACAATTGTGTAATAAGGCTGTCCTAAATTTTAGTAAAGGTACTTGTACATTTAAAACAAAATAACATAATAAAAACTTCTTTTTGCCGTTTCTTAGGCGGATTTGTATTCGGGTCAACCATTTGGAGGACATATAAAAGTAAAGGAATATGACTCTAAGTCTGAGACCATTACAGATATGTTGATGCAAAAGTGTCCGAGGGATTTGTCCTGTGTAATTAGGAACATTCAGCAGTCTCCCCGGATACCGGGAAACATCGCTGTCATTGTGCAACTCTTACACAACATATCGACGGTGCTGTTGACAGATGTCGATGAGGCAAAGATGCAGGTGAGTGGCCTTGAGTACGTGGTAGAGTGTTACTTTGGTAGGATACGAATGCAGGTTAGTTGGAGTATTCTATGAGCTTTTTGGGGTCCGAGAAACGTGTCATTCACCAATGGTATCTCCAATGCCTAGTGTAGCAAGTGTTCAATAAATCTTCATTGAAGAAAGAATGAGTAAATGTATGGAAAATACATTCAGTGAACAAACATTTAGAGAGAGCACTTACTGGTGCTGGATTGGCCATTGGAGTAAGCTTTTCCAACGTATGTTTTGGCTACCAAAACCCTCTAAGAACTGTTCTTTGTCCTGCAGAGAAAAAGACTTTTCTTACTTTTATTTGTGAGTCAGAACAGGTTGCTAAAATGGAAATAACTGAAGGCAAAGAAAATAGCCATACATGTCTGCTGCAGAAATGTGAAATGGAACTAGATCCATTTCTTTCTTTTTTTTTTTTTGTGAGGAGATCAGCCCTGTGCTAACATTTGCCAATCTTCCTCTTTTTTTTTGCTGAGGAAGACTGGCCCTGGGCTATCATCCATGCCCATCTTCCTTCACTTTATATGGGACGCTGCCACAGCATAGCTTGCCAAGCTGTGCGTCAGTGCTCGCCCAGGATCAGGACCGGCCAACCCTGGGCCGCCTCAGCAGAGCGCGCGCACCTAACCGCTTGCGCCACCGGGCCGGCCCCTTTTTTGTTTTTGATCTTCAAAGCAGAGGATAGTAAAAAAGAAGGTTCGGCCTCTGGGATCAATTTCCAATTTGGTATGTTCCTGTACAGGGTCCTGCACACAGTTGGGATTTAATAGATGTTAATAACATAATGGGTACTCTGGCCAGGGTAAGCAAATCGCTAGTTTCACCAAGGTGTGAAGTGGAACTGATGATGGAAATGAGCATGGTGAAGGCTGCCCACTTGCCTGTCTCATAGGAAGGCATTGCATAAACGGAAGGAGGGCAATTCTGATGCAGCTCTGTCTTCCAATTTAAACTCCAGCGGCGTGCGAGTCACCTGGGGATCTCGTTAGATGCTGATTCTGATTCATTAGGTCTGGGGTGGGGTCTGAAATTCTGTAGCTCTAAGAAGTTCCCAGGGGATGCCTATGCTGCTGGTTGGAGGACTACACTTGATAAAAGTGAATCTTGAATGTCCTGGCAGCTTCAGAGCTCAGTACTAATGCTGGTTCTTCATTGGCAGAGTTACAGCATCATGGCCAACCACATTCTTAACAGCAAAAGCATCTCAAACTGGACCTTCATCCCTGACAGAAACAGCAGCTGTGTCCTGCTACAGTCAGTCAATTCCTTTGCAAGAAAGCTGTTTATAAATAAACATCCCATTGACATATCAGATGTCTTCATTCATACTATGGGCACCATCATATCCAGGGACAACACAGGAAAGAATTTCACTTTTTCAATGAGAGTTAACGACACCAGCCATGAGGTCACTGGGAGAGTGTTGATCAGTAGAGATGAACTTTGGAAGGTGCCTTCTCCTTCTCAGGTTGTCAGCATTGCATTTCCAACTCTTGGGGCTATCTTAGAAGCCAGTCTTTTGGAAAACGTCACTGTGAATGGGCTTGTCCTGTCTGTCATTTTGCCTGAGGAACTTAAAAGAGTCTCCCTGATTTTTGAAAAGATCAGCAAGTCAGAGGAGAGGAGGACACAGTGTGTTGGCTGGCACTCCCTGGAGAGAAGATGGGACCAACAGGCCTGTCAAATGATTCAAGAAAACTCCCAGCAAGCTGTTTGCACATGTAGGCCAAGCAAGTTGCTTACCTCCTTCTCAATTCTTATGTCACCCCACAACTTGGACAGCCCGATCCTGATTTACATCACGTACATAGGCCTGGGCATTTCTATTTGCAGCTTGATTCTTTGCTTGTCCATTGAGGCCTTGGTCTGGGACCAAGTGACGAAGACAGAGATCACATATTTACGCCATGTGTGCGTCGCTAACATTGCAGCCACCTTGCTGATGGCAGATGTGTGGTTTATCGTGGCTTCCTTTCTTAGTGGTCCAACGACACACCACAGTGGGTGTGTGGCAGCAACATTTTTTGTTCATTTCTTTTACCTATCTGTGTTTTTCTGGATGCTTGCCAAGGCACTCCTGATCCTCTATGGAATCCTGATTGTTTTCCATACACTGCGCAAGTCAGTCCTGCTGGCATCTCTCTTCTCAGTGGGCTATGGGTGCCCTTTGGTCATTGCTGTTATCACAGTTGCTGCCACTGAGCCTGGCAAAGGTTACCTACGACCTGAGGCCTGTTGGCTCAATTGGGATGTGACCAAGGCCCTCCTGGCCTTTGTGGTCCCAGCTCTGGCCATCGTGGTAGTAAACCTGATCACAGCCACACTGGTGATTGTCAAGACCCAGCGAGCTGCCCTTGGCAGTTCCATGTTCCAGGAGGTGAGAGCCATTGTGAGAATCAGTAAGAATATTGCCATCCTCACGCCACTGCTGGGACTGACCTGGGGATTCGGAATAGCCACAGTCATTGATGATAGCTCCCTGGCCTTGCACATTATTTTCTCCTTGCTCAATGCATTCCAGGTAAGTCCAGATGCTTCTGACTTCAGGAAGTAAGAGAATTTGGGAAGAAGTTTTATGATCAGGAGCTTGAGGCATCGAATTTCTTTATAGAAGACAATAGATTTGGAACAGCATATTGAGTCCAAAAATAAGCTTTTGTTCCAGAAAGGCCTCAGTTCAAAGCTTGACTCTCTCATTTATTAATGTGTAACATTCTCTTGGGATATTTGCTTGACTTTTCCAAGTCATATTTTCCTCAGTTATAAAATGGGTACAATACTGCCCACTTTATAGGAGTGTTTGGCAAATGAAATAAAGTAATAAATGGGAAAGCACCAAGGACTAAAATGACCTAAAGATCATAAATAGCCTAACAGTAAGCTGAGCCGTTACTGTTTAGAAGTTAAACAATACCACTTCCCTCAAAATCTACGTATGTATCTGGAGGTATTAAAATGTGCACACTTATATTTCCTTCTATTTAGAATTTTTAGTTACCATTGGAAACCATCTTATTTTAATGAGGCAAGCCATATAGAGTGGTATTAAAGATAAGCAGTTTCTCCTCTCCTCTCCTCTCTTATCTCACTTCTGTGAATTAAGCAATGTTCATAGTTTCATGTGTATCCTTGTCAAATTTTCTATGCTTTTATACAAATATATTTTCACATAATATAGGAGTTAAAAAACAACGTATATTATTACACAGCTTACTTTTTCACTTAAAAATTCATCCTAGCATTTTACCAGGTTACTATGTATAAATATGTCTATTTAATGCTTTATAGTATTCCACATTCAATAATTCCGTTCTTGATTGAAATTTTGTTTTTTAAATTTTTCTTCTGTCACAGTGTACCAACGAGCCAAAGTTTATTATATTGAATGTTAAATGTATAGATAGCAACTAATTGAAAAGGAAGCAACTAATTGAAAAGAAAGCTTTTATTTTTCTAAAGGCCTCTAAAATATTTCTTTTATTCTGAATATATACTTATTTGAAAACAAGACTATTTTCAAATAAATGTTTTACCTAATGAATAATAGAGATTTTAAGTCAAACGTTTTCTCATTTGTCTCTTTCAGAATTTAATTGTAAATATTTCATGTTATAGTAAACATTTTGATGCCTTGGAGAACAGTGTTAATAATAGGGGTGCCTCACGTTTTGAATCTCTGGTTTTTTTCCGCATTTCTATAGAAAATATTAATTGTACCCTACATTTTTTGTATAGCTCTTTGTAATTATCAATTGCCTTACCCACGTTTACACAGTTAGTCATTGATAGGACCGGGATAAAAACTTGATGTTCCGGGGCTCGGCCCGGTGGTGCAGGCGGTTGAGTGCGTGTGCTCCTCTGTGGTGGCCCGGGGTTCGCCGGTTTGGATCCCGGGCGCGCACCGACGCACCGCTTGGCAAGCCATGCTGTGGCGGCATCCCATATAAAGTGGAGGAAGATGGGCATGGATGTTAGCCCAGGGCCGGTCTTCCTCAGCAAAAAAGAGGAGGATTGGCAGATGTTAGCTCAGGGCTGATCTTCCTCACACAAAAAAACGAAAAACAAAAAACTTGATGTTCCTAAATTTCTGTTCAGCATATCCCAGGGCTGTTTGTCATGAACCTTAATGAGTTCATATCTCCCTCCTCAGCATCTTCCTTTCCTTGTCTCCCTTGGGGCCACCTTAACTGTGATTTTTGTTTGAACTAGGCTGTGAGCACTTGAATTTTGGTACCATGAGCTCCTTTACCTGTCATAACAGGATCAACTTGTAATTTCAACTCAGTCTCTGCCTTGATGCCTGGCGAGGAAGAGGGCGGGGCCCCTCTAAGTGCCTGTATTGATGGGCCAGTGAGAAGCTGAGAGCAGGGTTTGGGTGAAGGCTAGACCCTGGGGTGGGCATTAGGCAGTGGTGTGTTGGAGCCGGCTTGTGCTGGCTCATGAGAGCTGACTGTTGTATTTTCAAAAATTTTGTGAGGTGCTTGTAAATACAGACCTTGTTAAACAACATAAACTTGCGATTAAATAAATTAGATTAAAAACAAAAGTCACACATTCTCAAAATGCATCACTTCCTAATTGTTTGTCTACATTTTACTATGCTCTTGAGATTATTTGTATCTGTGTGGTGGAAACACTGTAAAATGATGTGCCCGTCTCTTCCTAACTCCATGTTCAGTGATGTCACGTTGGTGGATTTTAATCAGCCATGGTGGGAGTATTTAGCCATGGAGATTGGCAAGTGCTACAAATTAGGAGAGTTGGTTGTCGCTATTTACCAGCATATCAGAGGACCAGGGCTTCCTCCGGATGCTCACTGCATAAGGACAGAAAGGAGAGCCGTAGATCTACTGAGGTGGGAGACACCACAACTGAGCAGGAGGACGCAGGACAAGCGGAGTCTTAGGATGAGCCGAGATGAGGGGCAGCTGAGGATGATGGAGCAGATGGCGAAGAGAGACTCATAAACATAGTGGGAGGTCCAAAAGACACAGGAGAAAGACCCTTTTACAGATTTCCTGGTCCTAGCCCTGTGGGAGCCCCTCTACTGGCTTTAAACCTCAACCACGCCCTTCACTAGGGAAGTGTTATTATGTAGTCAATTGTTTTCTTGACTACTCACCTTACCACTCCATATCTTCTGGTTGGTATCTTCTCTTGTAGGTACTGAGAGTAATTAGGCTGGGTAATTACTTACCCTTAACTGAGAGTAAAGGGCTGGGTAAGGGTTGGGACCCCTCATAGCTGTTTTGGTGGGAGAAAAGTAAATATCTCAGCCCATTTGGGCTGCTATAACAAAAGTACCATAGACTGGGTGGCTTATAAACAACAGAAATTTATTTCTTACAGTTCTGGAGGCTGGGAAGTCCAGGATTCGGTGTCTGGTGAGAGCCCACTTCCTGGTTCACAGACAGAGAGTCTTCTCGCTATAACCCCACATGGTGGAAGGACCACGGGAGCTCTCTGGGGCCTCTTTTATAAGGGCACTAATACTGTTCATGCAGGCTCTGCCCTCATGCCTTAATGACCTCCCAAAGGCACGCCTCTAAATACCTTCATGCTGAATGTTAGGATTTAACATATGAATTTTAGGGGATACAAACATTCAGTCTATAGCAGTAAAGCACATATTTTAAAAACCTAAGAGAACACCTTGAGATTTATCTGCTCAAATTGTGCTTTATCTACTAAAAGAAATGCAAACAAGCTGCTACCAGTGATACTAAATTAAATACTAAACTCTATGACTAATATTTTATCTATATTTTCTGAATGATATTTTGGGGACTTTTCCCAAGATGGCATGGACCAATGAAAAGTGATCCTAGTGGAATATTTCCCAGTACATATTTATGGCTATACAGATGCAGGTTGCATAATCCAGCAATTAAACACACACAGAGACACACACACACACACATACACAAATACACAGAGACACCACGTTTATTGAGTATTTATTTTGTGTCTAGCATTATGCTAAATGTTGAAGATATGAATATCATTAGTACAACCTCAAGAAATTGAAAATCCTACAGGTAGAGAAATTTCTCTTAGTCCTTTAGCCAAAGGAACATATATTTGTGGAGGAAACAGGCTAGAGTTGTGGTTCTCAGATCTTTTAAACATTTAATTCCTGGGCAAAAATCATGGAGATTCTGATTTAAAATGTATTCCTAGTATCAAAACCAGACTGGGATGTATTTGTCCCAAGCATCTTTATATAAATGCTACTTTGTAACCTAATGGACCAGGCCATCGATGATATTTTCTTAGTAGACACAATAGTAGATTTCAATAGTTATCTTGTAGGCTAAGAGTGTTACACAAAAGAGCAATCTGATAGAAGCACTCCAAGCTTCTATGAAGTCCAAGCTTCTCCAAGCTTCTGAGCTCCAATCTCTGAGCTTCCTTTTCCTTATCTGAAAAATGGAATGAATACTTTTCCTTCCTTCTTACAGGGTGGTTTTGTGCCAATATATCTGAAAAAAAAAAGTTGAAAATTCAAATGGTCTATAATAGCAGAGGAACAGAAATACCAACACTCATTATCAGTTTCTATTCTGGAACTGATAAAAATAATAAAAAGAAAACTAACACAAATTATTGAGATGAAAGACTCTCAATAAGTGGTCTTATTGGGGTCTGTCTTTGGATGAATGATAAGAGACATGAGAGCTAATTAATTCCCTCTGTGTAATAATATTTGGATCACCTATTTCTGAACACCCATTATGTGTTTAAAAACACAGTCTGTTATGGGTCTTCAGGTACTTGATTTTTCTTTGCAAGTTTTATAACAGTTTTTGGTTGTGGTTGGGGGAAGGAGGTTGAAGGTGTTCATGGAAAGCTGAGCGTATCTGCTTTTGATTTTTTCTGTGAAAGTTTCTTTTATTACTGATTGTTCAGGGACTGCAAGGCTGCTGTCCACTGCCTAACATCTTCTCTGACTCTTGCTTGACCATCATATTCTGGAGAGATGCACAGCTCCTGACAAATACCAGACACTTTTATTTTGCCCAACTTAAAAAGAAATTCCTATAATCTTCCTGTATGAAGCAGAGACCTTGGTCTGTTTGGTTTACCGAGGTATCTCAAGTGTCTAGAACAGTGGCTGGCACGTGGAAGATGCTCAATCAATATTTGTTGAATGGATGAATCTAGGTGTTGTGACATTAAAATGAGTCAAAGATTAATAAAATTGTGTTCATTTTAGTTTTCTTTTTATTATTTTTATCAGTTCCAGAAAGAAACTGATAATGAGTGTTGGTATTTCTTGTTATTATTATCATTATTATTGTGTAAATGGCTCTTCTTCCCTCTTCTGTCTTTCTCAGGGCTTCTTCATCTTCGTGTTTGGAACAATCCTGGATCCAAAGGTACCGTAAATTCTTCTTGTTTTTTTTCTGCATTATCAGTACTTGGCCCTGAAATACTCGCTTGTAAAGACCACTTATTGAGAGTCTTTCATCTCAGTCGTTTGTGCAGACACTTTAACAGGGCATCACTGTTCTTTAGGATGCAAGCAACATCTATCATCTTTCAAGCTCTTATGGGGCCAAGCACTTTATGTGCACTGGCTCTAATCCTTAAAACAATCTTGGGTATTTCTATTTTCAACTTTATGGATGAGGAGACTGAGATTCAGAGTGATTAAGTAGCTTGCCCACGTTCTCTACAGAAACCCATTCCAACTAGTTGTAGCAGAAAAGGAATTTAGTAAATCTCACACTATCATCTTTGGGAAGGTCTCTCTTTGGCTTGGAGGCTGCACACCAGGAATAGCTCCCAACTCACAGCACAGAACTGCTCCACAAGAGACACCATTGCCCCTCCCCACTTTGCTGGGCACAGATAGCACAGGTCACCAGGCCAATGTCAGACAGTGGAGGCTAAGCTAGAGTTGCTGCCACTGCTGCCTCAGGGATCGCCTCCTCCCTGCCTGTTGGGGTCCACTGGCACCTGCCTCTTGCATTGTCATGTCTGATTGGCTGAGCCGAGGTCACATGGATGCATTTTAGCTGCAAGGGAGACTGGGAGAGTGCGTTCCTGGCTTCTACCTTGAAGAGCACTGGACTCAAGGAAGGGAATTCTCCAAATACAGATGAGTGTGTATAGGTGGTGGGTCAGGGAAACAAATAAAAACTAACCAATGAACAGAATATCAAATGTTTCTCAGGCTTCTAACGTCACCCTCTTTTGGTTGTACTTCACTGACTCTGGGAATGAGAAAAGCAAATAGACCTCTCAAATGTAGAGGCAAATACCTTCACTGCAGGGTTGATTCTTTATTTTTTCTTTAATTAATTTATTTATTTCACTATCAATGCTATTCTACTATTAAGTTAATATCCAAGGTTTGGGAAAGAGGCATTTCACAATGGTTCTTTCATTTTCTTATGAGGATACCATATAAAACTAATAAAAATTATTGAAAGTGTTAGTCTTGTAGTCTTGATATTTCTATGTACTAGACGTGTGCCACTGGGGAGTTCCTTCATTCTCACAAACCCCAGATTCCTCAAATGGAATGCAGAGGAAATGATGCTTCCCCTGCCTTTTCCGCTAGATTATGGTAAAGAACAAATGCTATTTTGCAAGTGAAAACATATAGAAAGCATTTAAGGTTTTAGGCAGTCATATACCATATAATTATGTTTTTTCATCAATCTAATACCAGCTAGTATTTGTAGACAAGGTGAAGTAGCAGCATCATTACTTATCAGTGTATCAGTGTTAGGTGCAAAGACCTCTAAGACATGGAACCTTCCATCAAGGTCAAACCTCTTACATTTAAAATTATAATGTAAAAGGTAAATACTAAAAGGTGTCACGGGACCATACATGATTATTTAACAAAAAGTTGTATATACCAGCAGTCTTCAAACTTTTAGGATCAGTAAAAAATAGGGAGCATATATCCCCAGATGTGTTTAGTATTAATTTACAAAGTATGTATTATGCACATTGTGAAACAGAATTAAAAAAACATGAGAAAAAAGAAATTTAAGTAGATGCTCCAGTATGACTTCACGTACGGACCCTTGAGTGCTCAGACCCTCAAACCCTGGGAGGGTTCCTCCCTCTTTGGAGCCTGTGTGACAAAGAATACTGCACTTTCAGGGAAGGGTAGTCACCCTGAGCTGGAGGACTTTGACCTACGTTAACTGTGATGACAGAACTTCTACAAGGCCTTGGAAGGTGAATAACGTTTTGTACAGCAGAAGGGAAGAGGGAACAGAAATGAGCAGAGAGTTCCTGTGTTCAGCAGGAGAGATTTAGGGAAAATGATGTGATGGTCTGGAGTCAGGAGACATAAACTCAAGTCCCAGCTCTTCCTCTTGGTAGTTGACTGACTTTACACGCTACTTAATCTCGGAGTCTTAATTTCCTCAGTTGTAAAATGGGCATAATAATATCTATCTTATGGAGTTATTTTTCTGGATAAAATGAGACGACAGACATGAAAAACACTTTAAAGTCATAAAACAAAATATAATTGTTATTTTGTTATTTATTATTCTTATTTCCTGGTTCCATAGGCCTATGCTATGTTGTTAGGATTCTTTTTTTTTTTTTTTAACCACGGTTTAGCCCTCTAGAAAGAAGGTTTGAATAATTGACAAACTGTGGGAAATGTTCAACTATTCAAGTACTTCCAAAAACTGCTCCCAAAGCTGTGTCAAGGAATCCTCAAACTTGTGGCAAACTGTATTTCTTAGCCATGGGGTTCGTGTTCAAGGCCCCTGAATATGAGGCTCCTGTGCCAGCTCTAGCTTTCTTTTCTCTCCTCCTCTCCCCACCTTCTCCCAGACCACTCCACCAGGTTACTGGTCCCTCCATATCCCACCAACAGGACCTGGCTGGTAACACTCCCTCACGTCAACATTTGCCAGGCCCAAGCACAGGGGTCAGCTTCTTACAATCTTTTTAATTCTCAATTTCTTTTATTAACTATCCAGATAAGAGAAGCCTTAAAGGGTCGAGTAACCTCTGCAAAATGGATCTCCGGAATATCAGAGGTAAAGCCTTCATATCCACATTTGCATTTAAAAGTTTGACGAGGTAATGACAATGTTGGAGTCTCTGGCACACGGACTGTTGCTAAAACTATCTCCTTAGCAGTGTGTGGTATGGATTTTTCAGAAGTGCTGAGTGACCTCCTCTTTGAGCTGTTCAGACTCTTTCTGGGGTACTAGGACCACATCCACAGAGATGAAAGTCAACTTAAATGCATTTAGAGGAGAGTGACAGGTGGCAGGGTCTAGAGGGGAGAACCTCAAACCATGTAGCAGGAGCTCAGGTGATGAAATGGAGAAATGAGAGAAGATGAGGAATCTCAGGTTCCTGTGACAGCCCATTTATTCTCTATGACTCCAGTTGGTTGAACCATGTCCAAAGTGGGAAAATTCCAGGAAAGCAAATTCTGACCCTAACTAAGGTCTTCCTAATAGCTTGATTTTCAAGAGGGGCTGGCTGCCATGGTTATTGGTTTTGCAAAAGAAGGGGCCTGTTCAGGGGTGTTTTGGAGGAGCTTCCATCATTGGATAACATACATGCTCTTTCACTTATCTTTGATTCCTATAATTTAGAAACCATGCATTTTATGCAAAGAATGCGACCCCTCAGCTGTTCTGAGTGAGGGAAAAACTGGAAAAATGTTAAATGGCAGCCAAAGGGGATTCCAGGTTGGCCCAGGGAACATACCCAACAACAAGAGAAGAGGTATTCTAGAATTTCCCATGCCAAAATCTGATGGGAGCCACATGGCTTGGCATGGACCGGTGTTGCAGGATGTCTACATGGAGTGGGTGATGGGTCACTGGGGCTGGCGCCCTGTGGCCCTGAGTAAGAGCATTGCCCCTCCTAATATTCCTTGCCTTGCCAAGCCCTCCTCTCCATTTCTTTAGTGCTCTTCTTCTCTCCTCTCCTTTTTCTTCCCTCTATTTTCCTATCCCCCTTTGCCTTACTCTTAACGAAGCTTTGATCTTGTTTCCCTTGGTCTCTGCACATGGGAGACTGCTGACTCCTCTACATCCCTTCCAGCACCCCCCCCGAAAAAAAGCCTAATTTTGCTGAGAATAAACCTCAATAATTATCTAAAGCAATGGTTCTCAACCTTGGCCAAACATAGGGATCAATGAGGAAGCTTCCAAACTTGTTGCCTGGGTCCTACCCCTGGAGATTCTAATTGGATTGGTCTGCAGTGTGGCGTGGGTTTGGGGAGTTGCCAAGCTCCACAGGTGATTCTAATGTCGTCAAGGTTGAGAATTACTCCTCTAAGCCTTCCTGAAGTATATTAGCATTGCAGGTGTTTGCCTCCCACCAGCCTTCCTGATGTAAGGGTCCCCCACGACCTCACTCTGGTCCGCCACGGTGCCCTCAGGAGAGAGGCCTGACTCTTCCAGTCCCTTCCAACTCAGCACTGCTCCTTGCCCTCTGTGTCTGCAGTGTTCATCCTTTCAGCCACCACTGGGAAATTCTGCTCTTCAGTGCTATAGAGAAATAGCCATTTTGCCCACTTCTCTGTGTTTTCACGTGAAAGATTAAGTCAGGGTTATATCCAGAACTTCATTATCCACTATTGATTGTCTGAGTAAATGGTTTCAATGCTGGTTGCACCTTAGAAACACCTAGAGAGCTTTTTAAAAATACCACCATCCAAGCCCCACCCAAGAAAAATTAAAGCAGAAACTCTTGGGGATAGGGGTTTTTAAATTTTAATTTAAATTTTTTTGAGTTTTTAACCTTTTTCTAAAGCTCACCAGTGGTTCTAATATGCTACCAGGGTTAAGAACCACTGGTCTAGATACTAGGTATATTTATCCTAACTTCTTGCAACCCTTCCTTTACTCTGCCCTCCAGCTTTAGGCCACTGCAAGTTGGTTTTATCAGCCCTACTCAGAGGAAGCAGGCTTATCATCTGTCGTCTCCTCTCCTGTTTTGTAGGCCTCTGATCCCTAGGTACTGATCTTCTACAGTCCAGACCTAACTCTGTCCCATCGTGATTCCTGCCTGGGGATTGTCAGTCCCAGCTCCCCAAACCCGGGATGATAAATGTGCTTGTCTGTGTTCATTTTACATCTGATGTGATGAATTAGGCCATGCTCATATGGCAATAATTCTACCAGTGAGTTAATGTATTGCCTATCTTAGGCAACATACACCTAAAACATGGGATATTTTAAACTCAGGTGCATCACAGGCGCTGACTGTAATGTTGAGGATTTCAGCAGGCCCACTGAGAAGTAGCTATTTGAGGGCTAGGAGGCATTTTAATGTCCGTCTCTCCCTCCATGCCAATCAACTGCCTTCTCCCCAGCTTCTTCCCAAACTAGAGGTTCCTTCAGGAGAGGGAGCCAGGCCAGGGAGCAGGAGGATCTCTCCCACCAGCCTGTTCCGACATTGCCAGCAGTTCTAACATGAAGAAGGAGAGGGATGAAGTGAAAGGATTAAATTAATTGCTGTAGCTCACAATTCTCCATGTGCTTCAAGTTACTGTGATAATTAAAAACAGACTCCTAATAATAATTGCAATTATACTTTTGTCTTCAACAGAACCTTTCTTCTGATTTCTCTTGTCACCCCACCAAAGAGCCAAGCTAATGAACCAGGCTATACTCCTAACTTGGGAGGTGAGTGCAAAGCAAGGGGGTCCCCATATACATGCCATATATATGATATTTCTTAAAAAAAAATCACAATTTGATTAATTCTAATTAGAAATGATTTTTTCTTAATTGAAATAATTCTCCTTATACAGTCGATTGTCATCTAGCTATGATTAGAGATGTATTCACATTTCTAATTTTTGGACCACTAAAATTTTTGTTGTCCCTGTAAAACAATCAGGCCTGTCTGAGAATGCTTGTAAACTAGGCTGAGTGTGTTTAAGAGGCAAGCGAGCAGAGGTGCCGGCTCTACACAGCTGTTCCCTCTCCTCCTCCTTCCCTCTAGCTCCCCTTCCCCAGGCCATCCTCTGTGATAGTAACAATATCTCCAGATTTCCCACTGTGGCCCCTCTCTTTCCTGTAGTGTTGAAAGATCAAGGAATTATGATAAACACCATCTGTGAGAGGCCTCAGGGATAATGTAGAAGTTGATTTACATCTGAGCTGGTATCTGAGAGAGAGAGAGAGAGAGAGAAGCACAGTTGGAGAGGGAGCCACAGGCGGAAACAGAAGGACAGAGAAGCCTAGACTGAGGGGCAGGTTGGCTCAGGGATGAAAAAGAGCTGCCCAGATACACGGACATGTGCAGACAGGTCTTCCAACCCTCTGTCTCCCTGTACCTCTAGATCTAGAGGGAGACAGAGACGCCTACACCAGGACACTCACACTCACAGTGAGACAGAGAGATGCAGCGAGAGGCTGAGAGGTGCAGAGAGAGACCTAGAGATACGGAAAGAAACAGAGAGAGGCACCCACAGGGACTGGGACTCACACAGAGACACACACAGAGTGACTGAGACAGAAAGAAAGAGAGAAGCAGAGAGAGGCACTCAGATATGTGGAGACAGCCTCCCTCTCCCGCTCCAACACACCCAGGCTCCAGCAGCCTCTGTGGCTGAGACCTTCTGCAGTAGCCCAGGGCCTTGTACAAAGAAACAGGTATTTTCCAAGAGGAAAGGAAGTGGTCCAGCTTAGAGAAAGAGAAGGTTGGTAACTCAGCATTTGTAGGCAACAGTATAAGCCTGTTCCCTGGATTCCAAAGTGACTTAAAGGGAAGAGACTCTCCATTTGCAAGGGGGCTCTACCCAAATGGGCTTGTTGTTCAAGAAAGAGTGAGTCTATGATGCAGCTCTTGTGAGGCTTTTGGGTCTTGCTGCTTGTACATTAAAGCTGTGATTTTCTGTTCTTGACAAGGTCATACATTCCAGGAATGGCAGAGCCCCCAAGAGAAATGTGCTTATTCCTGTCTTCTTGCCTCTGGAGATTGCGAAGGAAGCCTCCCACGCTGTGGTGCTGATGGAGGAGGGTGTGAGTGCAGAAAGGATGGAAGGCCCTCTGTCCAAGCTGTTCTGTGCTGCTAAACGTTTCTCTGCCATCAATTGTCAACATATATATATGCCATGCTGGGCATCCACAGGCAACAGCAGGACGTTGTTGGGGCCTCCAGCTCCATGTTTTTGGGTCACGTTTGTCCTCAGGAAGAGAGGTTTGGCTCATCTTGGGAAAGGTGGCCTGGGATGTCACCTGGCTGGATTCTGTGGGTTGCTGAGGGAGGGGCCCTCATGAACAGTCACCAACAGTTGGTTGACTCTAAGTAGGTCATTGCTGGTTCTTTGTACAAAAGAATCCAACTGCCAGCATATTCCACCCCTCCACATTTAAATTGATTGCATGGTCAGCTTGGCTTGGGCCTAGATGCAAATTCTTTGGCTGTGAACCAAGTGAAAAGCAGAGCTTTTGAACCAGAAAGGTTCTTATTTTAAGTTAAGGAGACTGAAGCCTGGAGTGATGGGTCACAGCTAATCAAGGCTTGAGCCAGAGATGGAAACCCAAGTCTGCTGGCTCCCAGTTCTGGATTTTCTCTTGAAGACCATGGAGCCACTGAGGGACTCTGGCTACTCTGACAATGTAAGATTAACCTTCACCAACAATATGGTTTTATGAAACTTGGGATGAGGAAGAGGAAATATATTTCAGGTAGAGAGCTGCTCATTTGCTTAACCTTGAATGTAAACAAATTCAACATTCAAACCAAGAGCCACATGATAGGAGAGCAGTATTACAGGTTGAAGTCCTTCTAGAAAAAAAAAATAGAAGCTCTCTTATAAAGCAAGCACACAGGCTGTTGTAGCAGAAGAAAGTTAGTGGATAAAGTAAAAGGGGCAATGGCTAGCCCTTAATTATCCTACAAAGAAGCTGGTATGAATGATGCTACATTACAAATGGGAAAGTGAGACTCACTTTGTGAATGAGTGAGGTCTCTCTCTTTTTCTTTTGGTGAGGAAGATTAGCCCTGAGCTCACATCTGTTGCCAATCCTCCTCTTTTTGCTGAGGATGATTGGCCCTGGGCTAACATCTGTGCCCATCTTCCACCATTTTAATATGTGGGACACCTGCCACAGCATGGCTTGACAAGTGGTGCATAGGTCCACGCCTGGGATCCGAACACTGCGACCCCCCAGCTGCTGATGCAGAGCTTGAGAACTTAACTGCTAAACCACCAGGCCAGCCCTTCTCTCTCTCTCTCTCTCTTTTTTAGCTACAAAAAAACTTCTGCTAAGTAGGGAAGTTTGTGAAAGCAAAATATAACAAAGACGTCAATCAGAAAGTAGAAAAATACACCAACCTGGAGCATGAGTCATCTTTCAAGTGGCATTGCTCATCCTGGGACGACAGTCACAGCCTTCTCAAATGGATTCAGAAAGTGGTTTTAATTTGACATTTCCCAGCATATCTGTTGGATCTCTTCAAGGGAAGGGAGTGGGACAGGCTCCGTCCCAGTTTTCTCAATGCAGAAATTTCAGTACAGAGAAATGTCACTTACCCAGAGTCAATATATTGAAGCGAGGATGGAATCTCATGAAGCTAAATAGTTATAGGATTATAAATCTTTAAAAACTTTAGAAAAGACTGAGTCCAGTTGCCTTGTTTTACAGATGTGAACTCTGAGCACTAGTGAGAGAGAGACAGATTGGCCTTTCATCTGTATTGTGCATTGAACAGTCACATCTTGTATGAAAACAAACTCTACTCAGATGTACTCACTCCCTAGGAAAGAATGGCAGGAAAGACATTCAACTTTGGGCTTATTATTAGCCAAGAAAGGCCCATGGATGCTAACAGAGAAACTCTGGAATTATTTGGGAATCCCTTGAATAAGCTGTCCTCTCTCTGCAGCCCACAACTCAGTCTGCCCCATCCTGAAAGACATCAGTGAACCACATGGATTAGGTTACTATGGTAGGAAGACCCTGGGTGGAGACACTTTCGAATGTCCTGTTCACACCTCACCAAGGAAGTGAATTGGTCAGGTGGCTCAAGGAGAAATGGTGCTAACAGTGTCTAAGGCAGATTCATGGGTAGAACACATAATACTTGATGATCCTTGGGAAAATTTTTCAAATTCCTTGGACTTTGGTTTTCTCATCTATAAATTGAGGATAATAGAGCCTACCTCAGAGAGTTGTAAAGATTAAATGAATAAACGTAGGTAAAATACTTAGCATAGTACTTGGCAAATAAAATTGGCTATTAAAATATGAGCTGTTTTTATTAGAGTACCTGTGAATTCATGCACACACACAGACACGCAAACACAAGCAAACACACAGCCATGGCCTTTTGCATGAGTTTGGATGTAGACACTCTCGTGGGAGTTAGTTGATTGACCTCTAAATAAAAGTGTTAAGCGTTTGACTGAGCCTGTTCAATATCAGGGCTATCAGCCAGCAAAGTCTCCTGAGCTCACCATTGACCATCCTTTCATTCAATGTTACCATGGTTGTACTATATAGTTCCCTGCCCCGGGGAGAGGATGCATCTTAGGGCTCTATTCAGGGCACACTGTACCCAAGCTCTGCTTCACTTTTTCCTTCTCTGTGAAGTCTTCTCTGATTAGTCCAACCAGAAGTACTGATTCTCTCCTCCTGATTTCCTACGAGATTTATAATCTGTGCCATTCACTTTATATTCAGTGTTTATTGTATTGTTTATTTACCTTTAGTCTTTTTGTATACATGTATTTTCTTTCTCAGATGAGACTGTAAACCTTTGGGGACAATACTCGCCTTTGTTACTCACTATGTTACCCACTTTTGTACATCCAAAGTGCAGAGCCAGGTGCCTTGCACATAGAATATGTTCAATAAAGTTCTTTGATTACACAACCAAAGGTTTGATAATACTGGCTTTTCCAATTCCCAAATAACTCAGTACTCAACTAGTGACCTAAATGGAACTGACCTATTTCCACAAACATCGCCTCCTTGATCTTCATCACTATAAAAGATGTAACAAAACTGCCTTTCGCTTATTTCTCGTTATTGTCAACATTTCCCCAGGTAATATTTAAATGGAGGTTTGCATTAGATTTTTGGGACCAGGAACGTCTGTAAGTAGAAGACACTAGAATTGGGATGTGTGGGACTATTTGATGTTGAGGACAATCCAAACTGGCTACTTTCTCCGAAGTCAGATTATGTGAAGTTTCTTGCAAGTGGAGACTGTATCTTCTGTGTCTGAATTCCACTTGGCCAGGACTCAAGGTAGGTGTGCAACAAGAACTCCTTGGATCAATCATTAAAAAACAAAACAAAAATCTCTTTGGTGTTGAGGTAGGGATTAGATCACAATTTACTCATCGATTTCCTAGCCAATTTTTTTCCAAGTTCAACATCAGTACAGGCAAAAATGTGACAGCATTTTCTCACCAACAACAGTGGCATGAGCTTGCATTTTATCCCCCAAGTTCTAATGACACCAGAGCAGTCAGTGCAACCCAGAGTCTCCTGTGATAATCTGAGATAAAGATGAGGAATTAAAGGACAAACAAGTGACTCATTTTAATGGATTTGCTTCAGACAGGAGAAACCTGTAATTTCTCTTAGGCGTGCTTGACAGACCCATTGTGGAGTGAATCATAGACTGACACAAGCCTTGAAACCCTGGGCAGCTTTACAGTTCTCAGACTGGCTTCTTACAACAGGCGGCTGTTTTGTACTGGGGCCTCCTGGACTTCACTTTCAAAACACGAGGAAGATGGACCATAGCCATTGAAGGGAGACTGTGGGAGGTGCCAGGGTGGGCACGCGTGATGGTGGCGCACCATGGTGGGCAGCTCAGTGCCGACCTCCCTTCTGGGTGATTCTTTGCCTCTGGGCTGCTAGATCTCCTGGATGCCGTGAGTACACCTGCCATACCAACACCTTTTTCCTACTGAAGACAGGACTGTGTTTGCACACATTCCAGGATGGGGAAAATGTGTGATTTATGATGGTATTTTCTAGAATGCTTGATTCTGCAGGAAACTTCTCTAACAGTATTTAGAAATTGGCTAGCTCATGCTTAGAGGATTTCCTAAGTCTCTTTTACATTTGTTTTTCTTTAAAAAGTCGTTTGTCAGGCTCTAATTGCTCACTCCTAGGAGTGAAAATGCAAAGCACCTTGTCAGGAAATTAGACTGTCTGTTCTCTGATTGTCCCCTTGCTTGATAAATTGGATGAGCAAACTAGCTTTCAATTCCCTTCCTTCAGGCTGAGTGTAAAGCTAGGTGTTTTTTATTAAGCATTCTCTAGTAGTTTCTTCTTTTAGTGGGGCTGATAAAGCAGTCCTTATATCAACTTAAAAAGAAACATTTCCTCCAGGTACTGCTAAAACTTTTTTGCAGAGGCATCCCCCCTCGTTTTGAATGGCAAATAGTATGCCATTTGATGGCCTATATTCCTTATACTCTGAGGACAATTGTGGGAGCTCTAACATGTTGAATCATTAGGTGCTACTTTTTTGAGTGCCAGCACTCTGGTGAGCTTCCTTCATGGAGCAGAGCAATTGCCCCATATATCAATTTCTCTAAAATCAGGTAAGTGTAAAGATAGTTGGCGAGATACTGGATGCCTTCCAACTCTGAAATTATGTGATTCTTCAAATTTATCAGAATTTGAATCCAGACTGCAGTACTCAGAAAAGCCACTGAACTACAAAGAGATTGGCCAGAAGCCGTCTAAAATAGCTGAGGATGAGATGTTTCTGATTCTAACAGGTCTTTCGTTATCTTTCTTTCCCCCAAGGGTCTTTATGAAACAGATCATCCATGGTAAGGGAGGACCGGTAGGAGCGACTGAATACGTTCTGTTATTGAGGCCAAGAAACACACAAACCACTTGTTTAGCCATCTGACTGTGTAATCAGGGTTCTAATTACACTAGTGGAGTAGATGGAACATATAGTTATGAAATTAGGCTGAGGGGAGCAAAACACACACACACACACGTGCGTGCATGTGTGCACACAGACATACCTGAAATGTGGGTCACCTAACTCTAAGTTTCCCACCCTCCAGTTAACCTTCCTGAATTGGTCCTTCCCATCAATAGGATTGGCCAAGGAATGTGAGGTGAGTTGCCACCTAGAAGGTTAGCAAACAAGTGAGGATAGGCCCTCCCTTTCACCTTGGAGTGAAGTTCAATGGAGAGGAACACTTGGGGAAATATCCACTTAGTTTACAGACATTCTTATCCAGCTCACCTGAGGGTGTTTTGCATGAAGAAATTTGAGAGATCATGCCTTTTGATGCATTGCTTCCTTCCCGACTGTAGTTACAGTCCCTGGCCTGGACATTTCTTTATTTTCTTTGAGACTCCTGATCTCAGCCCTTGCTCAGCCTGTTCAGGTGGGGAGTACCTCAATCTGCATGAGTCATCTCCTGAAATTCCATCTAGCATGTATAGGAAATAAGCTTCAGGACCCAGGCAGACTAATTGCATTTTTGAATTCCTACTCATTCGCACTCATTCAGAAACTCAGCTCTAGGTACAAGGAAGATGGGACAAATAAGAGATGGTGTTTAAGAACAGCCAAGGTCTTCCGGGTCTGTCCAGGGAAACAAAATTTTATGAGTTCTCACTTTGTAGAGACAGCATGGAAAGAGACACTTGCACTGCCGTGCCCGTGGCACACATCACTAATCTAGCGCGGCGTGGTCTCTTGCTGAACCTAGACGAGACCTCACAATTCTTTTTTCATGTAAGGCTCCAGGTAATATAACAAAGAGGAGGTCCCTAATAGGCTGGGAACATTTCTACTTAAATCACTAGGTTCCAAAATTAACTAGAGTTGCAAAGATGCTCACCTGCCCCTCTAAGCTAGAAACGGCAACTTTTTTGTTTATTGCCTTGTTGCCTTGTGGTTTTAAACAAAAACTTCAGAAGCTGGCATCATTCTCTGTAGGGGTCATTCACTCATTCATTCATCCAAGAACTGTTTACTGAGTGTCTATTGTACACCTTACGCTCTGCTGGGTTCTGGGAACAGAGAAATGTCCCTCCGTGTTCACCTCCTGACTAGTGACAACTAGAATTTTTGTCTAGTCCAGCAGGTGCAGCCTCATTTCTCTCAGCCCTGGGGCTAAGAGCATGACATCATGTGCTCTGTTGATGCCTTGTCATTAGGGCTTAGAGCGCAGGCAGTGATGTGGGAGGTGCCCATTGCTGTGAATTCTCTGGGGAGGTAAATCCTGAGACACATTCCCTCTGGGACTTTTGGGTCTAGCTACATTTTTCTTTAAGCCTCTGAGGCCAGCAAGTGCTATTCTCTCTCTCTGTCTTTGAAGTAATCACTGTAGCAGAGCAGGGAGCCTGGCTTCCATTCAGCAGCCTGGAATTGCTGGTTATTTTCAAGTGAAAAACAAAAGTGGATGGCAGTGGGTAATTCACAATTTTATAAGATGCACAGAGTGAGGTGGGGGTTGGGGGGCGGGGCACTGTGGAAGTAGGGAAGGGGGACTTGGGACATTACCTTTATAGGTCCTGAGGAGGTGCTGTTCCATGTTGCTTATTGCTTTTCTCTCTGAAATGTCATCTCTCAGACACTTTGGGAACGAGATGCGGAGCTGCGTTTGTTGGGTGACTAGGATAGAAACTGGAGGGAGTTTCTTTGTAAATGTCAGATAACTCTTTATTTACCTAGTTACTGCAGATAGCCTCAGGCAAGAGTTCTTTTGCATCTTGTCTTCTCTTCCTCTTTTCGTTTTTTTATTGAGGTCACATTGGTTTATAACATTGTATAAATTTCAGGCGTCCCTCATTATATTTCAACTTCTGTATAGACCGCCTCGTGTTCATCACCAAAAGTCTAGTTGCCATCCGTCACCACACAAATGTGCCCCTTTACCCCTTTTGCCCTCCTCCCACCCCTCTTCCCCTCTGGTAACCACCAATCTGTTCTCTGTATCTGTTTGTTTGTTTGTTTGCTTATCTTCCACTCATAAGTCGGGTGGAGAACGACAAATACTGTATGATTTCACTCGTCCTCTTTTTTATTCTCCATGTCTGAATCTGTCTTCCTCTCCCTGGTGATCACCCCAAACTTCTGTTTGCCGTCCCCTCTGTGCCTGCCTTCCCTCACCTCTTCCCCATGAGCCTCATGTTTCAGGATAATTCTGACTCTTCTCACGGTTACGGATTACCTGTCCATTGCCTCCTTCTTTCAGGATTCACTAAGGCCAGGACTATCACTCTCTGAAGGGCTACTTTGGGTCATGGTGTGAGTGACTTGAGCTCCTGTGAAGGAATGAGCACAGGGACTGGCACCTGGTAGGCGCCCAACACACGCGTGTGGAGCCTGAGTCTGGGTACATTGGGTGCTCCCCTCCAAGGTAACATATTGTCCCTTGAAGCAGCCTTAAATTCCCCCAAAGCACTTTTGATGATCAAGTAAATTTGGTAAAACCTGGGTGAAATAGTCTTTTTACTGCAATTCTCAGAACCTTTGCTATGTATACGTATGTGAGCAGGTGATGGTGGTGGTGCTGGTACACACTGTTTCCCAAACCGATCTGACCATGGAACCCCTGAGTCATTTTTTCTTTTTTGGCTGGGAAAGATTCGCCCTGAGCTAACATCTGTTGCCAATCTTCCTTTCTTTTTTTTTTTCCCCCTCCCCAAAGCCCCAGTACATAGTTGTATATTCTAGCTGTAAATCCTTCTAGTTCTTCTATGAGCCATGCCACAGCATGGCTACTGATAGACGAGCAGTGTGGTTCCACGCCCAGGAATTGAACCTGGGCTGCTGAAGTGGAACACGCCAAACTTTAACCACTAGGCCATCAGGGCTGCCTTGCCCTGAGTCTTTTACGAGACTAGTACTCCATGGAAACTCACTTCAGGGCACAATACCTTGGCCAAATACAATAGACACCAAACCTGTATTGTTTGCCTACTAAGTGTAAGGCAGGCAGATTTCCTGAATTCATAGATCGTTTAAGTCAGCGTATACAAATGTCCTCAGTGTTAAGTTTTTCTTCCATTTTTTTTCTTTAACTTTTGGTGCCTGCTACAAACTGTTGGCAAACAAGTGGTAGATGATATGCATCAATCCCAGGCATAAATATGCATCGTTAGGGCACTATTCTGTCAAGATTATGGCTTAATGTTTTTATTTTCCCCTACTGGGTACCAGGACCTCGATTTAAATAGCCAGCAGCAGTTCTTTGCAACAAAGTATTTTCTGTCACCACCCGCTAGGGGTTTATAGAACTAGGGATTTTATGGAGACACGCAATTGTGTTGATAAACTGAACACACTGTAGAATGAGAAGTCAAAGAATGGTATAAAGGTAATTTAAGCATAATGGACACAGAATAACTCTGGATTCTCCATGTAGGCTGGGATCTGGCGTCAACTCCAGCCACTCGCATTAGGAGCTAGTAAACCCCTTGGCCAGGCAAGTTGGCCTCGATTAGGTTCACATCCGGAACCTTCTTCTTTCAGCACTGTCTGTGTGTTGCTGATCTTCTTCTGGACAATTCACACTCTTCTGGTCACATTTAATTTGATGTTCAGATTTCGTGTCCTTGTTTTTTTCTTTTCCTCATTCTTTCAAGAGATACCCTACTACATGCAGACATTGGGCTAGGTATTGGAGAGGTACTTTGTTGGCATTTGCAGGAATTTTTGAGTTCGAAATTATGCAAAACTCAAGTTCACTTTAATTATCAAGTCTTTGGAAAATCAATGGTTTGGTAAGTCACTGGTTAATCTAAGGAAATGTGCTTTCTCTATTCTGTTCTATATACTGTCAACGTCTGATTATAAATTATGCTGGCAATGCTTCTTTTTATGTTTTAATTCCTGATTCTCAGAGCCCTTAAGCTCTGCTCATTGTCTGCTCTGCAGAACCCTCTGGCTTTTAACCTCAGCCAGCCTCTGAGTTTTGATGGGAGGGCTCCATTCAACTCTTTCTGGTGAGAAGAGAAACAACCCAATGGGTCTAACTTGAAAACATGTATCCATCTGACCCATCCTGGGAAAAAATAAGAATGCTATGAGTCCTCTTGGGTAACATCATTAAACATTCTCCCCCTGACATTTGTAGTAACTGAAGGAAATTTACCATATAATTATCATACCAAATGGTATGTGGGTTGCATACACCAGACTTAAATAACATGAATGATCAAGTAGCAAATTAATTACCCAAAATCCTCCAAACAGCCAATTGTGCTCAAAATTTGTATTTCTTATGGTCATTTTGCATATGGTCGTATTGCATATATATTTCTGCTGATAAAATGTTTCTCAGTTTATATGAATACATGAAATGTATTCCTATTTCATAATGTTCCACAAAGAGCATAATGATCTACAGAAAATGTAGTGACTATTGGATCCCTTACTCCCTGAATACTTTCAGGAGCTGTGGAATTAGAGGCCCTAGCACTGGTTGGGGAAACATTTTTGGACTCTATAAATCACATCACATCACATGACTATGCCAAATGCCTGACTTCTAGCAAGATTGGCTTTAAGCAAAGTTCCTATATTGAAAACTATGAACAGTAAAAGTGGCCCTTCTGCTGAAGCCTTAGATAGCAGGTATTATTATTTATAAATGCCTCCCTTTGGCTCACCTTCACCCATTTAACTGCGTTTCAAACTATGTTCTCCAGTGGAGGAGAATTGCATCTACTCTCAGCATCAGTCCTATTATCTGGTCCTGAATATAGGTATCTTTTCTCCCTGATACATGTACCTTGGGAAGTAGATTTCGATAGAATTGTGAAGAATAGCAAAGAGAAAGGATAAACTGACGACTTTAGTTGAAGTGAACAATTTTCAACTCGATAATGAAAATGAATCTTATAGTCTATATTTCTGTTTTTCAAATTGCAGGTTACAATCCATTAGAGGTTGTGAATTCAATTTAGTGGGTGGCAACCACTTTCAAGAGAATGTCAGATAGAATAGAGTGGAATATAAGATAAAAATCTTGGACATAGTGTCTGGCTTGTGGTAGGAAAGATAAGTATTTTTACATAAAAGTTTTTAAAGTATAAAATTTATGTTTTTTTTCAATTCTATATGTGGATACCTGTATACACACATATATATGTCTATAACACTGAGTCACAATGTAAGATCTGTTTCTTATTGTGTCATGGTCAAAAATTTTTGAAAGCCACAGGGTATGTGTGACACTTTTAAGACAACTTATGCTGACTAATTCTTCTGATACTTCCTTTTGTGATGATCAGTTAAAAATCTATCCTAAACAATATTAATATTGCAAATTGCTTAGTGTGTGCATCTACCAATTTGCTGCATACATGAGAACTTCTTTCTACCCACACTGTAAGATCATGGATTCTGCACACATATCCCAACACCTATGCAAATCCATTACCGCAGTTTGCTTGTCATTCTGCCATGCCCCCTTTCCCCTGCTCAGACTGGCTCTACAAGATGATGGTACAAATCAAAATATTTTCCCGTTGTCCATTGGTTAGGAACTCAAAGACAATTTTAAACTCAAAGACAATTTGGAAGCCTTCCTGTAAGTGCCTGTGGCTCCTCATCTCAGCAGAAGGCTCACTGGAGTCGTGAAAGTCCATCTTAGTTTTGACTCCACTCAGGAAGGGTTTGATCCCAGGTCAGTGAGTTTTGTCTGCTCCCTGGCCACAGATTGCCTTGTGAGCCTAGAAGGCTCAGAGTTAGTTCATCTCCATAAGAGGATTTAGAGCATAAGGGAATTTATGTTTGCTGAGGGCTCCGTTTCTGCTTGGCTTTGTTTGCTAGGTACAATATGTAGATGATCTCTCTTCTCACTTTTGGTTTGAGTTGTCTATGTTCCTCACTGGACATCCTTTATGGAAAGCTCAGCATCTTTTATTTCCATACCCCCAGAATCTGGTACAGTTCCGGGAAAATAGGAACTTGATAAATGTTGGTTGGTAGAGTGATCGTCCTACATTTTATGAAATGGTTGAGAAAATAGGCTAAGGGTCAAATAGTTCCTCAATTGCAGAGTAAAGATTACAGCTTAGCTCTTGCTGACTCCAAAATCCACAATATTTTCATTTTGCTGCATCTACACTTCTAGGAAAATTATTCTAAGGAACTTTCTTACCAATAAGGGGTTTTAATTGCCACTGTCCTATAAGAAAAGTATGATGATGTTGATCATGATGACATTGATGAATTTCAACTATTGTAAAGATATTTTCTTGGAGATTTGGCTTTGAAAGGTGGAATTATTAAGAAAAGGGCAAGAAACAGAGACACGGCAAAAGAAAAGAGAGTTGTCTTCTAGTGCCTCTAGTTTCTCTGTACAGTAGTTTACCCATCTATAAAAGGGAATCCTCGTGCTTGCTGCAGTAGCAGACAATAGTGTACATTCATTTCACTTTAAGCTTCTTGACTCCGTATGCCTAGAGTACACTGTAGGACAGCGGTTCTCAACTGGGGGTGATTTTCTCTGCCAGGGCACGTTTGGCAATGTCTGGAGATATTTTTGACTTTCACAACTGGAAAGGGGCTTCTCCTGGCATCTAGTGAATAGAGGCCATGGATGTTGCTAAACAACCTGTAATTCACAGCATAGCCCCCAACAACAAAGAGTTATCCAGCCCAAAATGTCAATGGTGTCTTCACTGAGACAGCCTGCTATAGAAATTAAGAATGGCTCTCCAGCTAGACCCTCTGGGTTCAATTCTTGGCTCCACCACTTTTTATCTGAGTGACTTTGGGCTTATAGTTGCTCAATTCTTTGTGCCTTACGTTCTCCATTGATAAGCTGAAGATAGTAATAGTATCTTATATCATATGATTAAGTGAGTTAATGCAAAGAAAGTGCTTAGAACAGTGATTGGCAAATATAAGTTCTTAATAAATGTTACTTACTATTAAAGAAACTTGTGGATTGAATAAGAAATGGTGCTTTTGTGAATATACTTCTTTCCCAGTGCTCCTATCATTCCTATCTAGTATTTCTAGAAAGGTCAACAGTTGATAGCAAGTGTTTCCTTTTTTACATTTTAGCTGGCTTGAAGATAGATATTGGTGTCCTTTCAGAGGACAGGTTGTGTTGGTGTGACTATCTCAGAGTACCCAGTGGGTCACTAAGTGGTTGGTTAGTCTGATGAGTACTATGTTAGCTGTGTGGTGTTATCACCTTCAGCTAAATCCACCTTCTTTCTCTGTTGCAGGTGACGATCCTAATGTGTGAAAATGAAGTCCCAGGCAACCACGATTTGCTACTTACTGTTATTTCTGGCCACAGAATGTTCTCACTATAGATCCAAGATCCACATAAAAGTAAGTTTGATCCATTCTTATGTGGCCTCATGTGAAACCCATCAGTTCTCCTAGATGGCTAGATTGATGATAATAAATACGGCATTTTAAAGGAATTTTCAATTTACTACAATTTTACTCTTGCTGATAAGAGTTTTCCAAAGAAGGGAACAGAAAAAGTTGAGAGGTGGCTGGGACTTGGAACAGTAGAGTTGCAAGGTGCAATAGGGTGCAACAGTATAGTAGAAAACTCGCTTTGCAAGCCACAGAGTGTGTAGACAAGCAGCTGCTGAGAGAAGGAAGCGCTAACCTGCTAGTTGAGCAGTTTAGGTTCAGACCTTAACTTTGCTTCGTATTGGTTGTGTAAGTTGTTTCACTTCTCTGAGTCTTAATTTCCTTGTCTAGAACATGAAGGGTGGTATTTTTTTAGATCATCTTTACGGTCCTTTATAGCCGCAAAAGAGTTTGTGATTCTATTATTGCAACCTAATGATTATTCCTAGTGTCTGCTCATTTCTTCTTCTCTGAGGATGTATGGTATCTGGTGAACCACAATAGCTCCATTTCATAGTTATAGTTAATACAGACAGAGAACAGCGTAGAGCTATAATTGTCATTTCTGTGTTCTCCCTGGATACTTAAAATTTCCAAAAGATGTGCCCAATCCACTACCCTGACCTTCAGGGCCCAAGCAACCACCATCAAGTTTCTAGCTCTCATTGGAGGGCAGTGTGTTCTCCATCTGTGCTCACATCCATGTTTCCTTCAGCAAGTTCCTGTGATATCGGCACACAGACCTGCTGCAGTTTCTCCCTAGTCCTGAACACATTTTTACTTCGTATCCACATGGAGCCTGTAAGTTGAGATGAGAGAAGAGAGTCCCACAGTAAAGAGGACTTGGGGGAATTTATGTTTTACAGGATGGAGATAAAATTCAACATCCTGAAGGGAAACCCAAGACTGGAAGGATACAAGGTATGTGGCTACAGAACAGTCATTTTCCATTTGGAGACTGGGCAGAATAAAGGAAGGGCATTGATATTGCAAGCATGTCCTCAGACCAGAAGCTTTCAAAGACAAGTGGTCATTTTAAAGCCCAAAAGGGAAATCTGTTTGAACCAGTAAGCTAAAAAGAGGCAGAAGAAGGACGAGGACAGGATTCATTCAAAGATATTTTCAGGATGTTTAAATGTATGTAACACTGGTGCTGAGAGGTCTACTGAAGAGAGGGAAGATAGATACTGTCTTGGTGAGACTGGTCACTCTCAGGAAGTGAGAGATAAATTATGGACGTGATCATTAGTAGCAAGATAGTGAAATTACGTGGTTCTCACCCAAATAGTGAGGATAACTGGATTCTACACAGTCATGGCCAAGTATATTTTTGGCAGCAAACACATCTCTAGTTGGAAGGGAATTGAGAACGGAAAGAGGAGAGAAAAGTAGCTAACATTTATTTAGCATTTATGACAACACTGATCTAAGTGCTGTACATGATGCTGTCTCATTCGATGTCTATAACAACACTATGGCATCATGTCCAAACTATATGGATGAAAAAACTGAGAAGCACTCAGCTTAAATAACTTGCAAAAACTGATACACTTGGGTAGATGTCAAAGAAAGATGCAAACCCACTTGTTTCCTTTCTCCGTGAGTGGAGTCATCCACAGAACTGTCCAAGCCATAAATATGGGTGTATTCCTTGAGTCACAGCCGACTGGTCAGCTCATCTTTTTGTTTTCAGCACCTTAATAGCTCTCAGCATCATCTACTTCTTTCCATCTCGCTGCCACCATCCTAAGGCAGTTCTTCCTGGGAATGCTTCAACAGCTTCATTCTTGGGCTCCCTGTCTCAAGTTAATTCACTCTGCCCATGGGACAAATTGGGCCTGCCACCAGTTTTTGTAAATAAAGTTTTATTGGAACACAGCCATGTTTATTCATGTACATGTTATCTTTGACTGGATTCATGCTACAAAGGCAGAGTTGCGTAGTGGTGACAGAGACCATATGGCCCACAGAGGTGAAAAAATTTCCTCTCTGGCTAAGGTTGTCATATTTATCAAATAAATATATAAAATGCCTATTAAATTTAAATTGTAGATAAGCAGTGAATAATATTGCATGAGTCATACATACACTAAAAAATTATTCCTTGTTTAACAGAACATTTTCAGTTGATCCTCATTATTCATGGATTCTGTATTTGCAAATTCTCCTACTCATTGAATTTATTTGTAACCTCCAAATCAAAACTGACAGTGCTTTCTGGATCATTCACAGACATGCAGAACAGCAAAAAAAAAAAAAAAAAAAAAAATGGAGTTAGCCAAGTTACACGTTCCCAGCTGAACAAAGTGGCACTCTGCCTTCTTGTTCCAGCTCTCCTACTATAAATAAGTGTTCTTTTCACGGCCTATGTAGTACCACGTGTTTTGCATTTTTGTTGGTGATTTTTGTTTGCTGTTTAAAATGGTCCCCAAGTATAGTGCTGAAGTACTTTTCAGTGTTCCTAAGAAGGCTGTGATATGCCTTATGGAGAAAATACATGTGTTAGATAAGCTTTGTTCATGTGCTATCATGAGTTATAGTGCTAATGAATGTGAGTTTATTGTTAATGAATCAACAACATACATTAAATAAGGCGTCTTTAAGTAGAAACACACATAAAACAAGCTTATATATTGAAAATATTGTGAGCAGAGAAGCTCACAGGAACCTAATCTTGTATTTCCCTGAGGAGTGATGGTTAAGTATTTGCTAATTCAGTATTTGTGGCGGTGACTTCATAGAACATAACTACTGCAAATAATGAGAATCAACTGTATCTGAAAATAAAATTAACATTTAACTGAGTTTCCTGGATTTTATCTGACAACTCTATCTGATCCTTTGCGGAAAAGTTTACTGCTTCCTTTCAAAAGCAAATCCAATCCTGTTTTCTGGTAACCCCCACATTAGCACAGCATTCAAGGTCCCTGCTTTCCTCCCCATCCTCATCTCTTGCTCCTCTCCCCTCAGATGCTCTGGACCAGCCTTTCTGAATGACCTGTGATCTCTCCTTTCACGTGCTGTTCACTCTGTCTAGCAGCAGCTTCACAATCTGCCTGGCAGCTCTGACTTTTTGCTGAGGACCCAGTTCAATGTCACCTCCTCTGGGAAGCAATCCCCAAGTCGCCAGAATGAGTTAGGTGCCCTGTCAGAGTGTGGAAATGCCAATTAGGCTTTTCTCTCATTCCTGCTCTTTTCCTTTCTCAGAGAAATGCCATGGACCTTGCATCACTTTTTCCAACTGCAGCCAGCCCTGTGCTCAGCACTTTCGTGGAGAAATCGGATTTATATGTAACCAAAACAAGTGGCAAAAATCAACTGAAACATGTACAAGCCTTTCTGTGGAAACACTCTTTGAGGTGATTCATTTGCATATTATTCACTACAGGAGCCAATCCCCCAGGAGGTGTAGAGGCATTTTTAATGTATTCTGTTCAGCATGACAATCAGTCTCAGATTTCCGCTTAGGAAAATCTACAGAGTGGGTTAAATTTGTCTCTTATCCTCCCTTCTTTACCCAAACTCTCAGGTACTTTCCTCCTCCCCGCTTTCTCTATTTCTCCCTCTCAGAATCTTTTCTCAAAAAAAGTTCTGAAACTTATTTGCAAAATGATAAATGCTTAGAGGTTCAAGTTTTAGCTCTAAGGATAAATTTGAACGCTGCTTGTGCTAATCAATTAATCAACTAGATGTGTCTAGAATCAAATTCATTTTGATATCTTTTCTAATAATTTCAATCATTTGATCAAAAGAAAGGAGAGCTGTATGACCCAGAGGGAATAGAAATCCAATAAATACAACAAATCTCAGTTAAAATTAAGATCGCCTGTCTTATATCCTTTCACTTCACCACCACTGCCTTCCCTCCAATCCTGTAGAAGCACACGGAGCTCTGCATTTCCAAAAATTTTAACTGTGCTTTGATAAAGGGATTGCTAACAGAGTCTCTGTCACTTAGCATAGGTAATCACATAGATGCTCTTGTAGCCATAGTGGCATTCAAAAATGAATTAAGTGAAGTAAATTATTGCTTTGACTTATCCAAAGTCACATTCTGGAGGATGCTAGGTAAAAGTGTGAGGAAATGAGCAAAGTTCACTAATTCTTCTAATTAGTGAACTCTAAGCATTTTGAAGTTGCAATTCCTTAGCATCCTGTGTTTGACCTGCCAACTTCCAAAAACTACTACCCCTTGAAATTCCATGTGGCTCCTCTTTAAAAAAAACAAAATAATTAGACAAATTTTGTTTCTAGAATTTCTCCACATCTCTGGAGAAAACTACCTCGTTTTAAGACTTGAGTTAAAATCGCTGTCCTGAAAGCAAATTCCAATAAGAAAGGTCAGTATCCTGATTTCTGTGGGAATTTTGGTGGAATCTCCTGCCTGTTCATGACCCCACCTTACCCTGTCCATACTTCTCAGCATCTAAACCACGTTTTAGGACCACTTGCTTCTCCGTCTTCCCCATGGAGATTGTTTGTGTCTTTAGCTCGTTTAGTCTGATACATGTTAGGTGCTTCATCATTTTTGAATGAAACATTTTTTAAAAAAACAGGACTCAAATAGTGCATCACGCCTTTCCGTAGCAGCAGCATCCATACCTCTGCACATTCTTGACTTTCGAGCTCCAGAGCCCATCGAGAGTGTAGCTCAAGGAATCCTCAAGAACTGTCCTCTGGATTATGCCTGCATAACTGATGTCGTGAAATCATCGGAAGCCACGGCTGGGAATATTGCATTTATAGTGGCGTTGTTAAGAAATATTTCTACAGACTTGTCTGATAACGTTACCAGAGAGAAAATGAAGGTATTCTTTGTTAATTTCATTAAAAAACTGACAATGTTTTTTCAAAATCTTGCATGTTAACGATTTCAAATGTACTTTTCAGTGCAAAAACTATGACAACCACAGCAACCATAGCAACAACAGGCATTTCATTTCAATTCTGCATGTTGATTCATTCTAGATTATGGAAGTTTTCAAGAAGTTAGAACATTTTTTATACGTATTTTTGAACAGACAACATTTTCAAGAAAATATCACATAGGGACGGCTGTGACCAAGACTGTGTCTACTCTAGTGGTTCCAAAATTTCATTCTTTAGAACATGATTGTTCTGAGAACTGTTAATGGAGTTTTTTTTTTTTTTTGGTGAGGAAGATTGGCCCTAACATCTGTTGCCAATCTTCCTCTTTTTGCTTGAGGAAGATTGTCACTGAGCTAACATCGGTGCCAGTCTTCCTCTATTTTGTATGTGCGACGCCGCCACATGGCTTGATGAGCGGTGTAAACCCTGGGCCCCTGAAGTGGAGCTCACGAACTTAACCACTATGCCACCGAGCAGGCCCCTGGAGTCTCCATTTTTAAAAGGGAGATCCCTAGAGCAGCATATGTAGGCGCTCTGGGTTAAACGAGATTAAGCAAGTTTACTTATAGCAGGATTTTTTAGAGCTTTTAATGTGTTAATGAATTTTGGCACACTTTATAAGAGTGAAGGATATGATATGCAGTATTTCTCAAACACTGGTTATCATAGAATCTACCCATAAGCCCCTCCGTTAAATAATCACTAATATCTCCTGGGAAACTTGGGTTATACAGACTGCAGTTTGGAAATGCTGCCCTGGGCACATAATAAAGCAGATGAACTTTATCTGTGATACTTTTCAATTTATTATATTTTATGTTATTTTTAGCATTTTTTCTTTTTTACTTTTTTCCCTCTCTGCAAGCATACTAGTATGAAATTCTAATAAACAGTGAATTTGAAGAGAAATATGTCAAATAAGATTAGATCATCTGATCTTTAAATATTTCAGATTTTGGAAATCAACTTTGTATAATATCTGCTTTCTCCATTGCAGAGCTACAGCAAGGTAGCCAACCACGTCCTCGACACAGCAGCCATTTCAAATTGGGCTTTCATTCCTGACAAAAATGCCAGCTCGGATTTGTTGCAGTCAGTGAATTCATTTGCCAGGCAACTCCACATCCGCAATGAATCTGAGAACATAGTGGATGAACTCTTCATTCAGACGAAAGGGTTTCACATCAACCACAATACCTCAGAGAAAAGTTTCAATTTCTTCATGAGCATAAACAATTCAACGGAGGGTATCTTAGGAATGCTAGAAATTCCCAGGCAAGAGCTGTGGAAGCTGCCACCAAATGCATCCCAAGCCATCAGCGTCGCTTTTCCCACCTTGGGGGCTATTCTGAAAGAAGCCCACTTGCACAATGTGAGTCTTCCCAGGCCGGTAAATGGTCTGGTCCTTTCGGTGATTTTGCCAGACAGATTGAAGCAAATCTTACTCACCTTTGAGAAGATCAATAAATCCTGGAATGCCAGGGCCCAGTGTGTTGGCTGGCACTCTAGGAAAAGGCGGTGGGACGAGAATGTGTGTGAAACGACGTTGGATATCAGGCACAAAGTGAAATGCCGGTGTAACTACACCAATGCTGTGATGTCCTTTTCCATTCTAATGTCCCCCAAATTTATAGACAACAAAGTCCTGGACTACATCACCTGTATTGGCCTCAGCCTCTCCATCCTTAGCTTGATTCTTTGCCTGATCATTGAAGCCACTGTGTGGTCCCGGGTGGTCGCGACGGAGATATCATACATGCGTCACGTGTGCATCGTGAACATAGCTGTGTCGCTCCTGACTGCTAACGTGTGGTTCATCATAGCCTCTAACTTTAACAAAAAGGCCCAAGACTACAACTGGTGTGTCGCAGTGACATTTTTGAGCCACTTTTTCTACCTCTCTCTGTTTTTCTGGATGCTCTTTAAAGCACTGCTCATCGTGTATGGAATATTGGTCATTTTCCGTAGGATGATGAAGTCCCACCTGATGGTCATTGGCTTTGCCATTGGCTATGGGTGCCCGTTGGTCATTGCTGTCACCACAATTGCTGTCACAGTGCCAGGGAAAGGCTATGTGAGATCTGATGCCTGTTGGCTTAACTGGGACAATACCAAAGCCCTTTTAGCATTTGTCATCCCAGCCTTGGTCATTGTGGCTGTGAATCTTGTTGTGGTTTTAGTTGTTGCTGTCAACACTCAGAGGCCCTCTATTGGCAGTTCCAAGTCTCAAGATGTGGCCATAATTATGAGGATCAGCAAAAATGTTGCCATTCTCACCCCATTGCTGGGATTGACCTGGGGTTTTGGAATAGCCACCCTCATAGAAGGCACTTCCTTGATATTCCATATAATCTTTGCCCTGCTCAATGCTTTTCAGGTAAGTTTCAAGAGGGAGACTTATTTTGTTAATTAATATTATTATTTAATATTTTAATTAATTGTAATTAATATCATTAATTAATATTTTATTTAGAAAATATTATCTTATAATTTATTATTCTGGCTCTACGACAAAAAATGGCTATGATTTAAAAATATAGAACACAAGATGTTCCTTCCATTTCCTTACCTATCTTAGGGACATTTAGCTATGGTACCTCTCACCCTATGTTTTTAAATTTTCTTTTTTTTTTTTTTAAATTTTTTATTTATTTATTTTTTTTCCCCCAAAGCCCCAGTAGATAGTTGTATGTCATAGTTGCACAGCCTCCTAGTTGCTGTATGTGGGATGCGGCCTCATACAGCAACACCGAAGCGGTGTGTCGGTGCGCGCCCGGGATCCGAACCCGGGCTGCCAGCAGCGGAGAGCGCGCACTTAACCGCTAAGCCATGGGGCCGGCCCACCTCTCACCCTATTGATTGTCAAGTTGGATTTAGCTGATCAGGCTGGCTGGGTGGGAGTTTCCTTCCTTCTCTCCTCACTGATCCACCTGTATCCCCCTTAAAGTATCAATGTCAGAAGAGTTGACCTTCACTTACAGAGGACTAGTCTTTGGTCAGGGATGTTGGAGGCTACAGTCACATGTTATGCCTCAAAACAAGTACAATTTGTACCCTTTCTCAAACACTTTGGGAACTCAGTGAAATAACAGTCATTTTCCATAGTATGAAAAGATGGCCTTTGCCAGTCACTTTGGGTGTAAACCAGTCAGGAGTTCTCATACCTCTTCCCTGCTGTACCCTGTGAAGTAAATATAGGTTGTTATTCACTGAAATGGATCTTGCCACATGTTACCTGATCTTAGAAATGTCACTTTTTTCTGGGCCTCAACTTTCTCATCTGTAATGGATCTAAAATGATCTCTATTGTCTTTTCTGGCTTAACATATTTGGTTAGGCAAGATTATCCCTCTAAAAGTTGTTTTACTCCATCTTGGCTACTAAGCTTGCACTTTTGGGAAGCTGTCAGTAGCCAGACTGCTTCCCATACCTATGGGAAACAGCAAGTTTGGTAAGTTCATATTCTTAATTATGTTTTTAATCAGGAGTTGGCAAACTGTGGCCTGCTGCCTGTTTTTGTAAATAGTTTTATTGGGATACAGCCATACTCATTTGTTTACATTTTGCCTGTGGCTGCTTTTGAGCTACAATGGCAAAGCTGAGATAGTTATAATAGAGACTGTATAGCCTACAAAGCCTAAAATATTTGTTTTCTGCTTCTTTGCAGAAATTTGTTTTTTCTGACCACTACTTTAAATAAAATAAATATAACTGCTTAATAAAGCAGCAACATATTCTTATGAACATGTCGCTCTTACTCCATTCAAAAACTTGATATGAAATATAAAGCAGACTTTGAAGAAATGCCAACTCAGATCAATTATATTTCTTACTAATAATTCTTTAACAACTATAGAGAACATTTATTTAACTCTTTCCCTTGAATTGCTTTAAAGAGAAATCTTTGACTTAAGGGTTTTTTTGTTTTTTTAAATTGAAAGCTCTTGGACTCACATAAGTCTCCCCAACTCTTGAAGTTACTCTGGTGACTAATGTTCTCAATCCTGTTTTTACTTTATAACTTAATTAAAGCCCAGGAAGTCTGCTTCTCTTTCAGATCATTTCTTTTTCTCTTTTCTTGATAGGAAGAAAATACTAAAACACTTTTAGTTACATGTACTCAACTCTTCTTAGCAAGCTTTCCCCGTGACTCACATTTAAAAATTTCAGTCTTCTGATTTGATCTTCTGATCAGTGTTTCTTCACCTTGCAACTATCCTTAGAGATCCAGGCTTCCTTCCACTCTCATGGTGGGATCCAGATTTTTCTTGGACCTCTACTCCCACCATTTAAAAAGAATGATTATCAATTATCATAACTTTATAGGCGACCAAATAACTTAAACTTGAAGAGACTCTGGCCTCACAGGTCTCTGTAGTCTTCTCTCTCTTTTATACAGAAACTTCTTCCACCAGCTCAGAAGCTCTGGCTGCCTATGTCTTGACCTTTAACTCCAACTGAAAGTAGACAAAAATACAGGTGTCATTTTCTCAAGACATTTCCCATGGTTGTGACTTTGAATTGGAAGTTTTCATGTTACATGTTACTGTCACCATGAGTAAGAATAGCTACTTCAATATTTGGGGAGAAAATGAACAGAATTAATAAGGTTAAAACTCTATCCTCCATCTGTTGCCATTCAATAAATATCAATAACTCTCACATCCAGACATGAAGGTGGTCCTCTTCCTTTGAAGTACACTCAAATAAAATACTCATCAATGCATTTTTATCAGAATCAGTAGAAAGTGAAGTTTCTAATGCCTGGTAACTGTTCTAGAAGGTATCCAGAACAGCAGTATTAAAATAACAGCTGTCATATTGTCTGCAAAACCGTCCCTTATACTTCTATTGAATTTTGCCACAGGGGTTCTTCATCTTGCTCTTTGGAACCATTATGGATCACAAGGTAATTTGAATTTGTTTCACTCATTGTAAATGATTTCCATGTGGCTGAGGGGAGCAGAAGGATGAAGCAGCCTTGATCAGAGAGTGTAGTCCAGAAGAGTTGAGTTTGTGGGGGTGGTTCAGGGCATCAGCTGCTAGAAAGGAAAGGAGAGAACTATCTGCTCTTTATAAAGTCAACAGGAGACTGTGTGTGAGTATAGCTGGAGAAAAGAATAGAGGTCATAACCAGATTTTTAATCTTAATCCTAAATCTAGTTATAACTACACCTCAAGTTTTAGCCAAGTCTTATCATTTGCCAAGCACTGTGCTCAGCCATCTGATGCTGCTTCTGCCAGGGTTACTGGCCTCAAATTTTCAGGACGTGGGTCTGGACCTTGGGGATGGTTCATTTCTTCACTGTTATTGCTTCTTTAGATAAGAGATGCTTTGAGGATGAAGATGTCTTCACTGAAGGGGAGGTCAAGGGCAGCAGAGGTAAGCTTCTCCCTTTTGGTCTCAGTACTGGAGGGTCAATGTCCTCAACAGAGTCATACAGAGACAAGCATTATAGCTTAATATTCAGGATTTGTTAGCAAAGAGAACCATTAGCACATACTTTCATTCATTCATATCTTCATTCAACAAATTTGGAGCATCTTGCTAACACTTAAGGTCAGTGGCATATATCTCATCAAGAGAATTTTCCACATTGAATGTATTTCAACTTGACATTTGGACCATTGAGATGGGACAACATGAACCCAGGATCATAGGTTCATAAAATGCTAGAGCTGGTACCCAAGAGATGAGTTAGAAATGAGATCCTAGTCCAACCAACTCTTTTCATAAGTAAGGAAACCAAGGCCCAGAGTACTTATGAGATTTTCCCAAAGCCGCTGAGCTAATCATGAGAATTAGCATTCTCCTTGCTCAGGACTCTTCAGTAAGCCACACTCCCTTGGACTGAAGTGGCTGTGTACTTATTGAACTTGAAGATGACTTTTGACCAAGCTATCTGTCCTTTAAAGTGCTAACTAAAATTGCCATCATTGCTGTATTAATTAGAAAGAAGTCATTTACTCAACCAATAGTTTCTCAGTGAGAGCTACTTCCTTAAAAACAAACAAATAAAAAACTTTCTGGACACATTGAGAGTCAGCATTTATGGTTAGCTAGTATTGAGTGTGACTTTCAGTACCGTAGTTCACCAATTCAAAGACAGGCATTTTCTTCACCTTTTAACATTTCTGAAATTGGAGTGTATTTTATAATCGATGGCAGGTCGTGGTTTAATTGGCAATTTTTTTTCTTTTTCTGTCTTGGTGGAATATAAAAATAATGACGTAGCTTACAATGTTAGATTCAGTGAAATATGATAATTTAATTCTGTGTGGCTGTGTCAATTTGGGTACTTCTCTTTACGTCTTATTTTTACATGTTAATTTCTAGGCAGGCATATACGTAAATATAAATACATATGCATTTTTGTCAGTGCTGTTACTCATTGACATCACTGTTGTTATTTTTTTTTTTCCCATTTAGAATTCATCGTTAAGCCCAACCAATAGAGCTAAATTAATGAATCGGTGAGGATGAGACGTGAGTATTAAAAAACCAAGGAGAAGCTTCACTTGCAAGTTGTGACAAACTACTCAATGGCCTTTGTGAGCACACTCTTGCCTACTATATGATGCTGGAGTGAGGTGGGAAGGGAACAGGTGGACATATCTCTCTAAGAATGGAAACTTCTTTATGGCCCAGAACACAAATGAAAAAATGCACATCTTCTTTAAAATGTCAGTCATCTCAGTTTATATGACCAAACCTTAAGCACACTTTTTTTGTCCTCAATGAGAGGATGCTGTCACCACACCTGCACTGACACAGGATACACCTTGCTGTCTACAATGCTCACATACCTTAATTCCATCTCGTCGTGAGTGGTGACACTTATAACAGCCCCATTGTCGAGAAGGAAGACTTAATTGATTGAAATCACAAAGCAACAAGCCTGTCTCTCCCTAACGAAGTTGGGGCCCAGAATCATTCCTAAGGGGATGTGGGTGGGGTTGCGGCAAATTAGTTGCCTACTCACAGCCAACCTCTGAGGCATATTTCTACATAGGTGAAATCAGGGGAAAACAAATTTTAGGCAGCCATGAAGGGGAGAATAAGTCACAAAATGGCAGCCAGAAGCCTGAGAGATAATAGGGTAATGTGAGCAGGGGTGATTAATCTGGGTATGGTTTTGTCTTGGAGAGGTTTCATGTCCTTTCTACACGGATATAGATGAGGCTCAGAATTTTTTTTTAATACTCTCTGGCAGCAGGCACATCCTCTTTTATGTTCCTTCTTTTTCTGAGTCATGGCTCATATATTGAGCAATGGAGCAAAGCAAAGGATTGAAACAATCTCATGGAACCAAAGACACTCTGAGTTGGAAGAACCCTTAAGGGACCTCCTATGTTACAGATCCGACAAACCTGATGATGAGCTGGTGGTGTGGGACATTTGTACACAGTCCCAGAGAGAGGGAAGGAGAGAAAGACGGCTCTGTCATGTACACTGACTAGCATGTGTGGGGTGCTGGGAAAACAAAGAGAGGAAAACACTGGCATATTATCCTTAATTAATCATCCTCATATTTGGATTTTTATATTAGAACTTTAGAAGGGGGGAAAGGAGATATTAGAACTTTAAACAGGTTAAACCTCCCAACCTCTTCCCATTTCCTAGTTCATAGGGTTCTTCCATGGTGGAATATCACTATAACATTCAGATGACCTATTAAAGCTGACCTTTCCATTAAAGTCTCAATTTGACTTATTAGGAAGTTTATTAGACTGTCTCAAGTTGAGGAGCCCCTTCCTCTTGGGAATGCTGTATCCAGCCATTCTCGAGAAGAGAAGCATGTTTGAAGTTTCATCTCCAGCTAGTTGGGCACACTTGGTTGGCTGTAGTAAAAGATGGAGAAAACCAGTAGTAGCCACGATCAGGGACTACACTACTTACTAGAACTGGGGAGGTGCACAAAGCTTAGACTAATATTAGGAGGAAGTGTAGGAAGGAGGCGGGAATGCACTAACAACTCTCTCCAAGGAAATCCACGTAATTCTTCAATTTTCAACTTCTAATTTTGAACCTATGAGGTGGAGGATGAACTTTCAGCACATCCTCCTCAGGCAGCCCTGGGCCTATTGAATTTTCTCGGTAATGAGGGCTGTGCTTTGTCCATCTGGGTGCATGTGGTATCAGAGCGCCCAGGAACATCAGCTGGCACCACACAGACCATGTTGGGGGCCCAACACGCTTAGCGGTCAGGGACAGGAAATTCACACAGCGATCCATCCAAGTCCAGAATGGAGAGCTGGCAGCAGGAGGGAGGTCTTTCAGCAGAGATCGGGGCTCCAACCAAAGGGTTTAGGGCAGAATTAGCTCAGGGACATGGTGTTTGGTAAGCTCAAGGCAGGGTCGTGGCCCAGGGCAGAGCTAAACCACAGGGAAAAGGGAATATTTCAGACCTTAAACCAGAATAGAAAATTGAAGACTGAAGTGGTCTCAGGAGGTAGGCAGAATTCCAGTGGCGAGAAAGGGGGTGGGAGTTCAGAAGGGGACTTGCAGACAATTGAGGCCACCAGTGGGTAGTGACCTCAGGTAGGGTTGTTCTTAGAAACAAGGTCAGGACAGGTTTGTCAGGAGGTCTTGGGATCAGGGAAGGACAGCAGATGTGTGAAAACTGGGCAGTTTGCTTCAAGTATAAAATCTAGTTGGGGCCCCCCATCTTGGGAGACCACGGAGGCAGGGAGATGGCATTCTTATTATGAGGCAGCAGCTGCACAGCGCCCTCTGCTGTCCATGTGAAGGGTGGGCCTTTCACAGGACCCAAACAGAGCCTGATTTCAGGGTCACCCGGCAAGGCTCCACTGTTCCTCTAAAGTCTCTTCCACATATTTGTTTATGCCTGAAATTCACTTAAAAGAACTCTACATTCCACAGTGAGAAAGAGACTGACTGAGCAAACACCAGGAGAGAAGCACCACGGTTTTCTATGTAAAGTTATAAATTCAGAGCGGCAGAGTCATTCTAGACACTGAGCTTAGACAGCAGAGGTGGGAGAGCCCGGCACTAAGCACTGAGTTTAGGGTTGAGGGAGCAACGTGAAGAAGGCAAAGGGCACAGAAAAATAAAGCTGGGAGAATAACTTCCTACTGTGTGACCCTGAAAAAATTGCTCCATGCCTCTGTGCCTCCATTCCGTCATCTTGTAAAATGGGGCTAATAATAGCATATACCTCCCAGGATGGTTCCACGATTCGATGAACTAACACACTAGAAACTCGTAGAATAGTGTCTGGTTCAAATGAAGTTATTAATGTATGTCAACTGGTATTCTTACTGTTAACCAGTGCTTCAACCATTTTGCCTAGGCTGCCCCATTTCTCATGGAGGTTGCATGTCCTGGACTGAGTTGACTTCCAGGAGACAGAGGCTGGAAAGCAGGCTGGAATGAGGAGGGACACTCATGCTTCTTGGGAGACTTTCTCTTCTTGCCAGGAGTGACACCTAAGCTCTCAGTGTGGAAACGTTTGCTGAGGAAAAATTGAAGATAACATTTGGGCTTTAAGGAGGGGGCTCTACTGACCATTTGACCCACCTGTGACCTGCAAGAGCCTGGCTTCTTGGTCAGCCTTGGCAAGATTAACACTCAACCTGCAAGCCATTTTGTGACCTCCGCAACAAGCCTGGGCTATTGGGCCCTGCTGGACTTGGTCCGCTGTCACTCCTGAGGCCTGCTCTGTGATTCCACGGGCTCAGTTCTCCATCATTCTGCATGGGTCCTGGGCACTTTGGGGGGACAAGGGTTGGATCCAGCTTCAGGGGTAGGAGTGGGAGGGTGGCGTGGCAGGGAAAACACTGACTCTACTTTGGAGACAGTTAAGTCATGGTAGGTTCCTTAAAGATAGGGAACAGAAGAAAAATAAGAGGATTTTTTAATGTGTTTATTGTTTTAGTCTATTTTAGACCTTGAGTAAAATAATTTAGCTCCTAGGACTTGAGTTTCCTCATTTGTGAAACAAGAAAAGTATTCTTGTAGGTATTATTATTATTATTTGTGTGTGTGTCTATTTAAACCACTATCTATAAAAAAGATTCTTGTTGTAATTTTAAAAATAAAAATGAAAATACCTTTCATTCATTTAAGTTCATTCAAGATGGAGTCTACATTGATAGCAAAATATTCTTGGGTATCAACTCTGTTATCAATCTACTTCAACTCATTGACTAGATCCACAGGAGGTCCAGGAATGCAATCCTACCATGTACTTATAACATGAGAACCTGGAAATATTTGGCAAACAGCACTACTGTCTTTTGGAGATGCTCAGTGAAATTTCTATCACCAGTTTGGTTTTAAACAGCAAGTCAGTCTGTAGGGCTGAAGAAGGCCATGTGGGTGTGGGTAGAGCAATTTGTTCAAAGCAGAAGTCATAAAATCCATTTAGTCACCCCTTTATCACAAAACACACACAAACAAGTGTGTACCTCTTTGTAGGGCTGCTTTCAAAAACTTTAGTACCAGTAGTTTAGAAACAAGACAAGGAATAGTTTCAAACCAAATAGTAATTATTTAAGTGATGAAATTTTCCAGTCAATTGGAAAATATGCTCCTCTCATAAAATTAAAATAAATTGTTCATAGTGAGGGACATGAATCTAACTTCCAGATTTATAAATTTTCCTGAGCATTAATTTGTTGACCCACATTTCCTTCTTGACTCTTGCCACTGAAAAAACAACTTTTATTTCTCTCAATCCAAGACCTAGAAATTCCAGAACATCATGTAATTCTAAGCCAAATAATTCCCTTTACTTTGGTAGATTTATTTGGTACGGCCAAAAGGTCAAATTAATAATTTCCTTATGCTGTTGGCATTTCGTTTCCTTCGTTTCCATATTTTTCTAAGCTCTCCATCTTTTCAGTGCATATTAGGGGAAATATGGTGCTGAGTTCAGTCAGTTCTGCAATGATGGGACACATGCATTTCTAAAAATCACCACGCTATGCAAATTTGAATTAAAACCATAGAACTTATGGAAAAAATGGGATTAGGGTATAATATGCCAGCGTCCACCATGAACCTTAGGCAGAAATATCTTAGCCCTGAACAACTCAGCTTGAAAGTAAGTTTTCACCTAGGAATTTTTCTCTCCTGGTAATTCTCACCCTTGGATACAACTCGGTGACTCAATGGTTGTACTCCCATTGAGAAATCCACTTTTCATCTGCATTATGTGGCCAAGTGATATTTTATCATCTCTCCCCACCTTCCCACAGCCCACTCATTCCGTTAAGAGATGTGGCTGAAAGTTTGCATTTCAAACAGAAGGGGTGGCTTTTACTTGGTATTTGGTTTCCCAACCTAGCTCTTCAAGAGGTAACAATCTGCTCAGGGAGCGGGGAATTAGTTTCCAAAGAGTTACAGGATATTTGGGAAATAGTCAGTCAGTGACCACTAAAAGAGGCAACCAGAGAATATAACTCATATCCTGCCTCTTTCCCACAACTTCCTCTGGGAGGGGGCCTGCTAAGATTTAAGAGCCCTCAGTACAGGATATGATGAGCCAGCAAAGAAAAGATTTTAGCTGATAAAACAGATGAAGAATGTTGAAACTCATTAAACAGGAAACAATCAAGTGTATAGAGAAGACATTTTAAGACAGTGAATAGAGCCTTTGTTGGGACACATAAATGGGTTTTGAAAGCCAGGGAGTGAAGATCATGAACATCGCAGTCTTTGGGCCCAGGGAGTTTGGGGTAGGGAAGGCGTGGATTGGGGCTTGGCTCTGCGATGCCAAGTGGAAGGAAGACAGGTTTTGGAGACAGACAGACGTGTGCTTCAATTCTGTCCTCTCCGCATTCTAACGGGTGACTTGGGCAAGTTCTTTAGTCTCTTGGAGTCTCCTACTTTGCTCATCCATGAAATGGTAACATAAAACATGCCTTATGGTGCTGTGGAGAGTAAAGAAGATGATGTCTACGAAAGCACCTGTCCCAGCGTCTAACACATGGTAGACGCTTGAGAAATGTTAGTTCCCCTTCTCCCTCCCTCTGTCTGTCTGGGGCTGAGGGTGTGAGTACATTGCTTTTCCTTTTGAGGTGCTTTTGGCTCTGTGCAGCAGGTGAGGTGGTGGTGTGGACTAGAGAATTGGAATCAAGGACTTACATACAGGACTTTTATTAGACTGAAGAGTGAGACAGGAGGCCTTCCAGTGTCCTTGGTTTTAGAGTTTTGGCTTGGTCACAAGATAGGAAAGGGGACAGGGTTTCAGAACAAGGGATCTGCTTCAAGAATAAGAATTAAAACTGGATCTGGAATCTGGTGCAAGAAAGCAAAGAACTTTATATAGGATAACAATAATTTTCAGAGCAACGAATTATGGTGTAATTCCATCCTTGAACGATTTTAGTAACTAAATTCCACAATCCAAAGCAAGCTTTGTGGATGATTAGTGGTAAAAGCCCTCTGTTTGCTAAACTAATGAGAGTGTACAAAGTGTTCTATGGAGAAAGACATCCCTACACTCATGTTACAGTTAAAAAGATAAACCATTGAGGTGGGAGACATGAGCTGTGCGTCGAGCCATTTGACATCCCCGTCTTGGTTTCTCTATCTGTAAAATGATAGTAAAAGCATGAACCCTTCTCACATGCCGTTATGAGCTGAATTGTGTCCCCTGAAAATTCCTATGTTGGAGTCCTAACCCCTAGTGCCTCAGAATGTGACTGTATTTGGAGACAGGGTCCTAAGAGAGGTAATTAAGTTCAAACGAGGTCATAAGGGTGGGGCCCTAATCTAGTATGAGTGATGTTCTTATAAGAAGAGGAAATTAGGACACAAACAAGTATGGAGGGAAGACCATGTGCACACACAGGGAGAAGATGGCCATCCAAGGCAAGGAGAGAGGCCTCCGAAGAAATCAACCCTGCAACACTTTGATCTTGGACTTCTAGCCTTGAATAGTGAGAAAATAAATTTCTGTTTAAGCCACTCAGTCTGTGATATTTTGTCATGGCAGCCCTAGCAAACTAAGACACATGCCTAGAGAATTTTTTTTTAAAGTAATTTTTTAAGAACAGTTTTAAATTCATAACAAAATTGAGAGGAAGGTACAGTTTTGCCGTATACTCCCTGCTCCTACACACTCACGGCCTCCCCCATTGTCAACATCCCCCACCAAAGTGGTACATTTGTTACAATTACATCAACACATCATCACCCAAAGTCCATAGTTTACATTAGGGCTCACTCTTGGTGTTGTACATTCTATGGGTTTGGACAAATGTATAATGACACATATCCATCATTATAGTATCATACAGAGTATGAAATATTAATAAAATAATATACCAATAATAGGGCAGATTTTATTTAAGACAAATCTAATTCAAATATTTATTGAAGCTTACTATTTGCAAAGAGCCTCAGAGCACCAAGCAGAGTGGATATAGACAAATAACATGCGATATCATACTGCAAAGATTTTTCTGTAAAAATGTGCAACCCATTTATACTCTCAAGGCAACTGTCTCAAAGAAACCATTTACAGCGGTTGCTGTGATGCACTGCTGAGACACTTTTTCCTCCAGCTGCCGTTCCTCTGGTGTTGCCAGCTGACAGCTCACAGCTGAGTTCCTCTCTTAGCATTGCCCTCCAAGGACTGAAGGAAGCCGCCTTTCTCCAGGTCGTGCCGGAGTCAGCTTGCATCTAATGACTGAGTGATGTTGTGTATAAAGGCCTGGCCCCCTTGCCTAAATTCAGAACATTTCTGAAGGACCACCCCAGCTCCAGAGCCTCCTGTGGGATCAGTTGAGCCCTCTGTTGTGACTGCATCACAACTCAATCCTCCCTCTGCTCTCTCCTGCTGCTCTCAGTCCCTCAAAGCTGTTTCCAGGAATATTCCCCAATAAACTTCATGCAAGCAAATCTCCATCTCAGAGCCTGTTCCAGGGCGTGTGACCAATAGCACCATTCACAGGATACTATTTTTATTGATGCACAAATGATATTCTTTGCTTAGAGTAAGTTGAAGTCATTGCATGGTGCTTTAAATCTCTTGCCATCCCACTCTGTCTCGCCCGGGACGCGAATCATCCCTTAGTCCAGGGGATCTGCACTGTACACACTAGCCACCAATAGTCACTTAGTAGCTGTTTCTGTTATCAGATGGACTATTGCGGTATCTCAGTGCTTGTGTGCAAGCACTTATTTTACTTGATAATGGCCCCAAAGCGCAAAAGTAGTGATGCTGGGGATTTGGATATGCCAAGAGAAGCTGTAAAGTGCTTCCTTTCAGTGAAAAGGTGAGAGTTCTCGACTTAATAAGCAAAGGTTTTAAATTGTATGCTGAGGTTGTTAAGATCTATGGTAACTTTTATTACAGTATATTGTTATAATTGTTCTATTTTATTATTAGTTATTGTAGTTAATCTCTTACTGTGCCTAATTTATAAACTGAACTAAATTATGTATAATTTAGCTAAATAATATAAACTAATTAAACTAAATTAAATTATGTATAGGAAAAAACATTGTCTATATAGGGTTCGGTATTGTGTGTGGTTTCAGGGATCCACTGGGGGTCTTAGAACGTATTCCCCATGGGTAAGGGGGGACGACTATATTAGAGACTTGCCAATCAATGACCTTGCAGGCTGCTAGGACCTTGTAAAGAGAGAGCACAGCCCTTGACGTTGAGTGTTGCCACCCATGATGATTTCACTTTGAGATGTGACTGTTCGCCTGAGAAGTGGGCAACCAGTTCCCAAAGGAGCACTGAGGCCTGTGTGAAAGCAGTCCAGCGTTCTTCTTGACTGTTGGAGTAATTACACAGTGAAGAAAAACAAGGAAAAACTCAGGCTTTAGACATGGCTATGAACTCAGAGAGCACTTGAATGCTGCTAGTCATGTGACCTAGGGAAAGAGGACAAGAGAAGGTTGGCTGCAATCCTGAATCTCCAATTCCTTGACCTGCTGTGGTCAGAGGCTCATGAAGAACTACAGAGGGGATGCTTCAGCCATTTCCCTTTCTCATAGCACTTCTATGTGCAATAATATTCCTATGGGGAAGGCAGAATTGGTGAACCGGCCTGGAACACGTACCTGGGAGCCACAAGGACATGTTTTGTCTTTCTGGCCTAAGACCACGTGTCCTGCTTGGTTTCTTTCCTTTCTAACCTTGACTCCCAAATGAACTCAAAGAGAAGTGTCACAAATATAAGCAGATATTTCTCTTCAGATCTTGGAGCAGGGGTCTAAGCCGCAGGCTCCCCTTTCCTCCTTCAGCTGCTGCTGTAGTCTAGTGCAGCCACCTCTGAACCGAGCTCTCTGCAGAGGGTGTGTGCGTCAGCCCTTGCCTCCCAGCCTCTGTCGCCGTGATTCTGAAGACTTTTACTTATCAGCTCAGCCCTGCCCACTTCTGAGCTAATTCCAGTCATTGTGGGAAGCACACTCAGATCTTCATACACACCAGGGATTCGGACATGGGATTTCTGGCCACCAAGCCGGTTTAGGTGTGCAGACAATGAGTCCTGAGTCCTGGGGGTCTTCAGCCTGTTGTGTTTCCTTCATCTCCTACATGGGAAGGGTCTGGTTTACTGAACATCTGTCGTGCTGTGTCCTGTTCTGATGTCCACCTTACAGGACTAGAGCCCTACCTCCCCCTCTGGACAGCTTCAGCCTTTGAGGTTGTCCCATGTCCTGGCTGGACCCCTGCTCCTTGGTCAGCCCCTTGCGACCGATTGTCACTGCCTATGCATGTTCTGGCTGCTGCACCCTGTGCAGTATCCTAGACCCCTTAGTGTCTAGTATCTAGAACCCTTAGACAGTGCTCGTGGCCCTGGTCAAGCTCCAGTTACCCAGCCCCTCTGGACTCGGGGCATCAGGTAGCTACTGACTCCCCATGGAGCCAGTCCAACAGATTTGCTTCCTCATTAGCTTCTTCTGCTGAGGTCTTAGAATACTTCAAGAAAGAGCTTCTTCTTCCTTCTCATCCCCATCTTGACCATCCCACATCCAGCCCTGCCACTGAAGGGAGTTCAGTAGAGAAGCTCTTAACAAATTCTCCCCAAGAGGGTGTTTTTAAACAGAAAAAAACCCACTTCATTTATTATTTTGTTTTAATCAGCATATATAGCAAGGGTGTCCAATGTATAATGGGCCTACTTGGACACCAATGTTTTTCCCCCAGCTGAGATCACTTGATCTTAAACTTCAGGATCAGCCCTGCTTTAGGCTTTAGGATTGATTTTAACCTTTTCAAGGGGAAATATAAGAAACCTTGTTTGGTATGAGGTAGCTGATTCAATAGCTAATTAAACATGGTTTTTTAACTGAACTCAATGGGTCTGTCTCAGCACACCAAGGCTGAAGTAGGTGAAGAAAAATGTTTATTGCTTGCACAAGCAATGGAGAACACCAGGGATAGCTTAGTGCTGGTTGAGACTTTGTACACCAGAGTGCAGAGGATATGTTATAACTGTGTAACAACTGGGCCTAATGAGGCACATGTGCAGGCCATTACATAATGAGTTCAAGGCATCATTACATAACAGGTTCAATGCAACATGTCATTTAAGGCTGGAGCAGTTTGCAGGGGTCCTGCTGCACCTGTGTCAATTTCACTGTAGGATGGTAACATCTGCAAAACCAAGGACATCAACTTCCGAAAACAGCACATTTAGTTTTCTCTTTGTCTGGAGAACATTTGACAGACGATGTTTAGTTATGGATCAGATTGTCAGTAACCCTTTCTTTGCCTGGTTTCCGGTCACAGTTTTTCTTTTTTTGACTGTATGCCCCAGTTGTAGCAACCGGGCTTCCACCTTTCTCCCGGAGCCTACTTGCCTACTGTACCAGCCAGCCCTAATAACAAGCCTGTGCCCTGTGTTGATAGACTTCTCTGATTTTAGGTCCACGTGAGCCCACACCTCCACCTTGCTCCCATCCTTCTCTTTTCCTCTGGTAGCGATTCCAAGATCCTCCTTGACCTTAGCCCAAGTCTGCTCCCAAATGCTCTTTAACACATTCTGCCTGCTTACTCAGAAACCCCTCTTACCTTCTAAAGAAACTCCTTCTTGCCAATCAATATTTGCTTGAACTGCCATCTTTTTCCTATTTCAATATTTCCAAATACATTTATTGATTTAACATTTATTGATTATCTACATTGGGCTTATAACTGTGAACAAAATCCAGCCGCTGTCTTCAAGGGGCTTACAGTCTACCAAAGGAGGGAGACAATTAAAGAGGAAATACTAGAGCAGATAACTCTGCAGGAGATATTATCCAAATTAGCCCATTTTATCCATAGGAACCCTATGAGGGAGATATTAACATCTTCATTTTATAGGTGTGGAGAGTGAGGTTCAGTAGATTGGCCCAGATCACACACTCAGGGAGAGGCAGAGTTAGGTCTAGAACCCAGGTAAGCCTGACTTTGCTGTACTATTATTCTTTGACTCGTGCTATGATGTGTCCAAGTGCAGTTTGTCAATTCACACAAAAACACCTTGCCGAATTTTGGTTGGAATTACTTTGACTTTCCAGAGAATTAATAACTTTGCAAGATTGTGTCTTCTAATTCATGAATATAGTTTATCCTTCCATGTTTGTCTTTTGGTCCATGAGTCTTCTTTAATTTCTCTACATGTTTTGTAATTTTTGGTGTAGGTGTCCTGCACCATTTTCACTGGATTTCTTTTTAGGTAGTTTGTGTTTTTTGTTATTTTTGCTATTATTTAAAAAACATTAACTTCCAATTGTTTATTGCTGTTATGTAGAAATAAAAAATCGATCTTTGTATATTGATCCTACATCCAGCAACCTTGCTAAATTTATTTCTGTATTCTGATAGCTTATCTGTAGGTTTTTCCTGTGTAACAATCTAGTTATATGAAAATGAAGACAGCCTCCCTCTTTTCTAATACTTATACCTTTTATTTCTTTTTCTTGCTCTCCTGTTCTTACATCATTTCGTTATCTGAATAAATGAAGGATAATTAGGGTGTCATAGGATACACTTTTCTCTGATGGATTTCACAAGTTTCTGCTGTCTTTACCATATTAAAACTGAGCCTTGTTCAGCAGTGGCTCTACGTAGCCTATGCTCTGATATCAGCCAGTTAAGAATGGGTGGCACCCAGAGTTGCTAAGAGTTGGATCTGCGTAGCTGTATGAGAGCTTCTCTCCATGACTCATTTATCAAGAAGGGTTTCATTCTATTCTCCATAGCTCACAGAAGAGTTGTTTGGACTGCTTTGTTTTTTTTTTTTTATTTCTTTGTGCACAGACAACACCTCAGAAGAATGACAGAGAGAGAGAGAGACAGAGAGAGAGAGATTGACTGCAATTGCTAAAAAGCTTTCCTAAGTCTTGTCCTATTTTGCAGCCAGTACTGCTATAGTACCTTTAGAATCTCCTTAGTGTCTCCTACACTGCTATGAGGCCTATGAAGTCCCCGTAGAGGCTAGAGAATCAAGTCATGGTTAGCTTTGGGTAAATTTAACACTTACTTCATTCCTATGCTGGAGAGGCTAGTGTTACAGGCGGCTCACAAAGTGGCACCCAACCCCCCTAATTCAGAGCCACACTATCATTAATCTTAGTAAATACTCTCCTTGAGTTTGTCTTTGACCAGGCATCAAATGCTAATACATCACCCCAAATGATAATCCCGATATTCACATTTTAGTTTTTTCTTCTTACTTAGTATTAGTGGGGCAATTGTGGAAGGTATAGGATTAAGACTCTTATGTAGCATAAGGCTATATACTTCAGATTTTTATGTTTATGGGCATTAGATAGGTACTCCCCAAAGAAACTTCTTGACTTCATGGCTGGTATTTATCGACCAGTAGAAAAATGGAAGAAATGCACATAAACATCAACATTTCTTTCCATGAAGAAGAGGATAAAGGCTATAGAACAAAAAATGGAACTAGTTAGTGACTGAGGATCAAAATTCAGGTTTTCTAATTAGGACAGCTTTCTCCAGTATATCATTTTTCACTCAATGTGATTGCATAGTTTTGAAAAATAATTGAGATATATGGCTTGATAGTTCTATTTATCTCCCTCTCTGTCTATCATATATCTACATCTACTAGACATATAGTTTCAAGCCATATACTCAAGTATATGAGAAATAGTTTTAAAAAATATCACAACTTAATCTTCATTTTGAGCTTTGCTTTGTCTTAAGCAAAAAATGTTATTACTATACAATATAAACAATTTATATATATTTTATAAAGTAATATATAATAATTTTGTATATTATAAATTATATACACACATATAAATATATATATATAAATATATATATAGAGAGAGTCCATTCAGGGTAAACTTATTCCCTCTAGGTCAATTTCAATCAGTTCAGGTTATATCCTCATTATCCCATCCCCACTCCTATCTTCCTGAGATTGCATTTAAGTTCTAGGAACTTCCTTAAGCTTCATGCATCAATGGAAAGGAAATCTTGAATCCTTGGGCATGCTCTATCACATATTGGCATCTCCTGTGTACCATCTGGTCCTTGGGCACAGTCATCCTTCTATGCTGATATCTGTTGAGATTTCTGTGAATATATCTGGTCCTTGGCCATATGGCTTGTTCCACTTTCTTTCTCTTCTTCTCTTACTCCTAATTTTCATGTCCTTTTCTCAGGTGTATGAGGAAGATTCAGCTATTATCCCAAGACTCTCTGAAGTCATAAGAAAGAATGAGGCTCCTTATCCCTCTCTTCTAACCTCATAGCCGTGTCCACTCTACAATCCCTGCCAGTATAGCATGGAGAATGTTTGTTAGCCTTTCACCTTCAAAAATTCCAGATAGAAGTGTGGAAAAATTCTCTCTTTTCCTGGACCCCCAAACATTTCATCTACTTGCTCCCTACAATCTCTACCAACCTGGGATCTAACCTCAGGGCCTAGGACCTGTCTCAGACACCTTCAACAATAGCAAATGATCTTCCTGCTTCTCCCTCTCTTCTCTCTTCCACAGCTAGGAGAATCCTAATCTATTCTGTGGATGGAAAAACACATTTTGAAATTAGAATTGAATTCTTCAAGTAGAATTTTAAACACAAGATTTAAAATATTAAATCTTTCTGTCTTATCCACAGACTAGGGTTTTCAAAACTAAAAAGCTAGGAATTTGATGTTTGACTCCATGGTAATGATTTTAGCTTGAACTGATGTCCACTTCATGTCTATAACCCCAAGGAGGGTAAAGGAAAATGTGATGAAGTTAAAAGGGATTTGTATGTGTGGAAAACATTGATTAATGACTCACATTTGTCTGAATATCTGTCTGTCCATCCATCCATCCATCCATCCATCCATCCATTTATGCTCTGAATATTCCAGAAAAAAATGTTGAAGATGCTTTTTGACTTGGGCATGACAGGGCAAAATATTAAAAATCAAGACATGTTAGAGAAGTTTCAGAACATATGGTAGCTGTAGTAGGCAGAATAATGGCCCTGAAGATATAAGTGTGCTGTTCCCTGAAACCTGAGATTATGTTAGGTTACCTGGTAAGGGAGAATTAAGGTTGCAGATAGAATTAAATTTGCCAGTCAACCTAGCTGAGAAGGGAAGATTATCCTGAATTATCCAGATGGACCAATTCGATCACAAGGGTTCCTATAAGTAGAAAGCAGATGTCAGAATCAGAGATTTGAAGATGCTATGCTGTTGGCTTTGAAGATGGAAGAAGGCACTACAAGCCAAAGAATATATGAAGCCTCTAAAAGTTGGAAAAGGCAAGGAAACAGATTCTCCATTAGAGTCTCCAGAAGGAATGTAGCCTTGCTGATACCTTGATTTTAATTCAGTGAGACCAATTTTGGACTTCTGACCTACAGAGTTGCAATATAATACTTGGTTTATATAATATTATATAAATATAATATTGTTTAAAGCCAACACATTTGTAGTCATTTGTTACATCAGTGATAGGAAATCAATACAGTGGTTGTAACTATACAGTCATAAAAAATTCACTGGCAACTTAAAACTTGGCAAACCAACAGTGCAGACAATTGATTTTAGTAAATTAAACACTTGAGTGCCACCTGGCGGCTGAAATCTTACAGTGACTGATTTGAAATGACATCAACTTATAGCTATTCCCTAAAATGAGTAGAAGTGCTGTGCTTCAAACATGACACTAGGCTTATTGTTTGTCATCAAGTGATTAAAAAAAGATTGAACAATTCATATGGATTGCCAAATAATATGGTGGAAAAAGAAGCTCGACTCGTAAACATTCAGAAATATAGCATTTTATTGCAAGGACACGTAACAGAAAATAGGCAGCCAGTGGGACCCACCTAGGAATTATTAGCCAGTGATGGTGGCAGCAGGTGGCTTGGGGGAATTTTCACTCCATGCCAACCTTACTCCATAAAGTCTATCAGACCTCTACTCTCCTGATATTAGTTATGGACAATTAGCATTTTCTCAACCTCATATAAAGTATAGCGCAAACATAGCATTGTTTCAACCAGAAAGCACTTCTAAACCTTTCCTATACAGAAAATTTGGACCTGTCTGGGCATACATGACCTAGTCAAAAGTGCAAGGAACCTCACACCCATTAGGATGGCTACTACAAAAAAACCAGAAAAAAACAAGCGTTGTTAAGGATGTGGAGAAGTTGGAACCCTGGGCTCTGTTGGGAATGTAAAATGGTACAATTGCCATGGAAAACAGTATGGAAGTTCCTCAAAAAATTAAAAATAGAACTACCATGTGATCCAGCAATTCCACTTCTGTGTATTTATCCTAAAGAATTGAAAACAGGGTCTTGAAGAGATATCTGTACACCCACGTTCATAGCAGCATTATTGACTATAGCCAAGAGGTAGAGGTAACCCAAATGTCCATTGACAGATAAATGGGTAAGCAAAATGTAGTACACACACACAAAGGAATACTATGCAGCCTTAAAAAGGAAGGAAATCCTCTCGCATGCTAAACCGTGCATGAATCTTGAGGATATTTCACAAAAAAACAATCTTGTGTGATTCCACTTTTACGAGGTATCTAGGGTAGTCAAATTCATAGAAATAGAAAGTAGTAAGGTGATCATCAGGGCCTGGGGGAGGGAAAAAGGGGAGTTGTTATTTAATGGGTGTAGAGTTTCTGTTTTGCAAGATGAAAAAATTCTGGAGATCTGTTTCACAACAATGTAAATATACTTAACCCTACTGAACCTTACACTTAAAAAACAGTTACGATGATAAATTTTATGATGTGAGTTTTTTACTACAATAAAAAAAAGAGCAAGGTAGTGGAGCATGCACAGTACAGGATAAAGGATGACAATCCACCCTCCCACAGGTTGTATACGTCTCTGACTGAGCCTCCATGAACGTCCTTATATGCTGGAGAGGCAGGCTGGTGTCTGTGGCATTTGAACAAGGCCTATATCTCAGATTGTGAGCCTTATTCAGATGGTCCCAAGAGCTGTCTCTTTCTCGCCATTTTTGTACGATGCAACTACAAAAGCATGGATTTAACCTTCCCATCCTCCTACCTGACTTTTTGGTAATCACTGAAATAGTCCAATGGTCCCATCAGCCATGAGTCACTTCCTGTTGGTATAAAGATATGGTCCCATTACGTTTAGATCTTTCCATCACAATTTTTCAAGTTATTTATAGCTTTATAATAGCTCTGAGTCTAGAGACTGAATGTAATCACATAACCTATTTTCAGGACTTGAACTAACTTAATTCTCTTAGGCTTTTCACCAGCCTGCAACATTCCCATGTTAACTCTCCAGAAAATAGCAAGTGAAGGTAAAGATCATGTGCATGAATTAGCACAACAGAGATTTGAAACCTGGTTCCACCAGGCGCCTGGTGTGTGACCTTGGGCACCTCCATTAACTAATTAACTGAGAACTGCCTAACTGGTCTTTCTGATTTGGTTCTTGTCCTCTTACAGTCTGATTGTCAACAAATTAACCTGAGTGATGTCATAAAATTGATCAATGTTTTGCCTTACGTTTATGTTTTTGAAGTTTTGTTGAAAGGAATTCTTTTGTACTCCTAGGTCACAAGGATGTTTCCCTACATTCAGCTATTCATTCCATCTGTAGAAATAGTTCTCAATTTGGGGGGTGACTTTGCCTCCTGGGGGACATTTGGCAATATCTTGGAGACATTTGGATTGTCATGATTTGAGGGGCAGGGTGCTACTGGCATCTTGTGGGTAGAGGCACAGGAGAGCCCCCACAACAAAGAATTATCTGGCCCCAAACGTCAACAGTGCCAAGGTTGAGAATCCCTGATCTATAGTCCACTCTTGGACACTATGATATTAGGAGAGAATTCAGTTTTACTTGTTTTTACTCACAGCAATCTAATTTTCCTGGTACTTAGTCTTCATATTTCCATGTAGTCTCTATTTAATACAATTAATGATAAGTGATGACATTTATTTAGAGCTTAATACATACCAGGGTCTTGTAAGTGCTGGTGTGAATATGAATGTCTTCATACATTCTCCACCAAATTATACAGATAGACAAGGAGACCAAATGCCTCCTGAGCCTGCATTAGAGTAGGTGGTCAGGAGGGATTTACACAGAAGAGAGGAGAGGGCAGTGGGGTCCCAGGGGCAGGAGAACAACGATCATGTCAACTAGCATTTAACTCCCAAAGGAGGAGGACCTAGCCTGAAGCCCAGTGAAACAGAGAGCTGGTTACTGGGGTCAGTCAAAGGGAAGGGCCTGGAAAGTCAGCAGGAACATAGGTGGCAGTCTTGGGAAGGCCCTGGTTCTGGAGAAGATAGTGTCTGTTGAGGCCTGGAGGTGAAGGGAAAAAAGGAATCAGTTGAACTAAAGTACCTACTGAAACAAGACAGCATCAGCGAATCAGAAGAAGATAGATAAAGAGGGCATGATTTATTGAAGAAACTGCACTTCCCTGAAGCAACAGAAGGTAGCTCTGTTCAAGGCTAACTTCTCTTATATATAAACAAGTTTTAAAAATTAAGAAAAAATAAAAAAATATAAAGACATGGGATAAAGATATAAAAAGACAGTTTGCAGATAAAAAGCTTTATGACCCTTAAATATATGAAAAATAGGTTTACCCTCACTTATAATAAGAGAAACGCAAATTAAAACTATGCTAAGATACCGTCTCCCAACTATCAGATTGGTAAAAATACAAATATTTGACAATAAGTGCTTTTGGTGAGGCTGTGAAGAAATAGGTACTCCCATTCATTACTGGTTGGAGTAAAAAATAATATGATCTCTATAGAGAGGATTTGACAGTTTTTAACAAAAATATACCTGCACTGACTCTTTTCTCTATAGTACCATTTCTAGGAATCTAGTGTGATAAAACACTTCGCCATGTATTAGACTATATATTCACAAAGTTATTCATTGAAGCTCTATTTGTATTAGCAAATGATTGGAATCAACCCAAATGTTAATCTTCTAAGGACTGGTTGAGTGAGCTACAGTCCATCCTCACCACAGAGTACTATGCAGGGGTAAAAAGAGCAAGAATGTATATTGCTAAGTAAAAAAAGCAAAGGGTAGAGTTTGTATATAGTATAGAATCTTTAGTGTAAGAAAGAAAGAAAAATTAGATTAAATACATATATATTTGTTTATTAAAAAAATATATCCACAGGCTGGATAAGGCAGAAAGTAGGAAATATGATTACCAATGGGAGCAGGGCTGGGTGGGGGTGAGGAATGAGTTGGACTTGACAGGCATGTGTATTAGTTTTCTGTCACTGCTGTAACAATTTGCCACAAATTTCATGGCTTAAAACAACAAAAATTTATTATATTACAGTTCTGGAGGTCAGGGTTCTCAAATGGGTCTCACTAGGCTAAAATCAAGATGGCAGCAGGGCTATGCTCCTTTTGGGAGGCTCTAGGGCAGAATACATTTCCTTGCCTTTTCCAATTTCCTAAGGCTGCCCAGGTTCCTGGGCGTTCTTCTTTCATCTTCAAAGCCAGCAAGGATGGGTTGAGTACTTCTCACGCTGCGTTACTTTGACTTCCTCCTGTGTAGTCAAATCTCCCTCTGCCTCACTCTTCTGACTTCCTTTTCTACTTTTAAGGATCTTTATGATTACATTGGGCCCACTGAGATAATGCAAGATACCCCCATATCAAAATCCTTAATCACATCTGCAAAGTCCCCTTTTCCATGAAAGGTAACATATTCACATGTTATAGGAATTAAGACATGGACATCTTTGTGTGTGTGTGTGTGTGTGTGTGTGTGTGTGTGTGTGTGTATGTGTCTTGGGAGGGGGGACTAGGGAGAGCACTTTTTTGCCTACCACAGAATGGAAATGATATTATAATGTTTTTACCTTTGAACTATGTAAATGTTTTATATATTAAAAAATTAACAAACCAAAATAGGAAAAAAAAGCAAACATGAAAAGAATACGTGCCAGGTACATTTTATATGATTCAATGCATTAATCTTCAATAAAATATGTGACATAGTCCTATCATGTACAGAAAATGAAGACCTTTGTTATTTAATAATTTACCTAAATCATAAAGCCAGTAGGTGGCAGAATTATGATTCAAACTCAAGTTATTATGACTCTGGACTATTTCTCAAGGTCATTTAGCATTAGCACTTAAACCCCAAACTAATGTTCTTTCCATTACTTCACAGCTGCTCATGGTCAGTTGTCATGCTCACACAAGTCTTTCTTCTCTTCAATCTGCTGTTTATATTAAGAATAATAGTAAAATCTCCTTTACTGCCAAATTGTTATGAAGTGTCCTTTTCAAATTCTTTCAGAAGCTCCTTGCAATTGGGAAACATTAATGTGAGTTGAAAATGTAAAACTTCTCAATGGCAGTGATCTAGTACCCAGGGGTCAGGGCTGGCTTTAAATAGTAGCAGCTCTGGTAGTAGGTAGAAAGCTAGAGTCATTGACTATAGATGCTGATGGGTGGGCAGCGATGATGGCGGGAGTCTGTGGAAGTTATTTTCTGGTTGCCTCAATTTTCTCAGAGAAATAGAAAGAAAAGTCATTGGCAGAGAGTGAGGATGGGGGAGAAGGTATGGGAATTTGGGAGAAGAGAATGTGTGGAATAGTTATTTTGGAGAGTTATCTTTTGACTGTGGGGCTGCCTAAGGGGGCCACTTGATTTTTACAGTCACAAATTTAAAGAAGTTGTAGATAGAGAAGGTGGCGAGTTGGATTTGTGGTTTGCCAAGCACGTGGGAACAAGTGAGAGAGGGGTAAGGGAGTAAAGGATGTAGTTCAAGGATTGACTATGGAATTTCAGCCTGGTAAGGAGAGGAGTGAAACCATGAATTGTACATGTCAGTGGGTAGAAGGATAGTTGGCATAAGGCATTAGACAGGAGAGAGTGGGATGTACACACCTAAGGTTATGGAGGGTGTACAGCTCTGTGAATGATGGCAATGGTGAGGTTGTAGGCTCTGACCATGGGAGCGGCCCAGGTGATGGAAATCTCACGTATATGTATATTGAAATTACTAAGGATTAGGACCAAAGTAGTGTCAGAGTGAATGACAGTGAACTAAGAGTTTCCTTGGAAAATGAGGAGGAATGACTTGCAGTCAGTAGACAACAGTTACAATGAGATCCAGAACAGAAGGGAGGAGAATTGTCTGAAAGTAGCAATGGAGGTTGGGAGTGGACAAGGAGGACACTTACTCCTCTCCAGGTCTTGGGGAAATCAGCCACCACTAGAGTTGACTGCAAGAAACACAGTTGCTGTGGTCCTTGGTCCCCAAGGACCAAGTATCTGTTTGAACAAGAAAGTGGAGGAATATTTGGAGGAGAGGATGACAATAGAAGGTTCTCTATGATTTACCATGAATCCAGACACAGAAGAGTGGAAAGATCTCAGGATCAGGGGAAGGTGGAAGGGATGGACAGAATTGGGGATATGCAGAGCTTTATGGAACTACAATGTGGGAAATGAGGGGTGACCTTGAGGTTTGGGACTTTTGAGATAATTCTCACAAACAGGGATAAAATGAACTCACCCAAGGGAGGAAGTAGGGATAAGGCTTTGACTATAGGGGGTTTCTGGAGCTCCCCCTTACCACTGACAAAGGGGCTAGGTAGGTAGAAGGCCAAGGGGAGGTATGTTCTTAGACTAAGCATGTTGGTTCTCCCATACTCCACTGTGGGGTTGGGCATTAGCCCCAGGGTGTCTGTTCCATCTAGACCCCTTACTGATGTCCTGGAAGATTTCTGGAGAAGCAGGTGTGATGTCAATTGCACCTCTCTTCACTCATAATGATGAGGGTTGAAGGCATCATCTTATTTCCACATCAGTAAAGCATGAAGTTCAAATAGCAACAGGCTAGGAAACAGAGTTAAGTAGAATTAAGTTCCCTTAAAGAGAGGACAAACCTAACAGAAGGTGTTTGTGAAAAGGACTAAAGTTTACATTACAACAGAATCCTGAGTTCTTTCTCCTCAATTGATAACATCTACTACACACCTAGCACTGTTCAGGGTGCTGCAGGACATAAACAGAAGAGTGAAACACACCTGTCTCTCAAGCAGACTCCATTAGAAAACAATGGAAAGTGTTATATATAAAGCGAGTGCTGTCCCAGGGGACACAGGCTACAATGGGGATTGTTGAAATTTATTTTCTTCTATTATTTGTCTAGAATTTGATTTCCATTAAGTATCAACAAATCAAAAGCCAAAAACAAAACCCAAAACATGCAGATTGATTTGTTTCCTTGTATTGTTTTCCTATAGGTATTTCGGATTTTTAAATTTATTATTTTTAATTTTATGAAAATTACATATATACTGCAGCCAGAAATGCCAGTGTCCCATAATGGAACTTTGTTTCCTCATTCTTAAGATTAATATACTGAGAACAACAGAATATCTGTATTTTATATTTCCATTTTTATAGATAATCAAAATAGCTAAAAAGTGATAGATCAGGGATTTTAATTCTTTGATTTCAAAGCCTATACAGCCTATTTTGTTGTATAGGCTTTGATATGATATATATATATATTTTCACCCAGGTCTTGCCCTGTACCATCTCTCTTGATACCAGTTATACTGCTGAATCACTGTCAAATATAGGGACTCATATGAGTGGGTCATCTGGAAACATTTGTCCTATTTTAAGAACAAATTAAAAGTTGCCTCAGTTGGTGGTGTCTAACTCTTTAACTTAGAAGAGAGAAAATATTAATAGGAATCAACTCTGCTTATTTAGCAGGTCAAGTTGATCTCTGGTGTCCATGGGGATGCTTGAGGAGAAGCCGATTTGCATTGAGACGTGTGGAAACAGGATCGATAGTTTTCAGTAACTGAGGAAGATTACCAGAAGTCAAGGAAGCCTTTAACAGGGGCTGTGCAGCTCGAAGTCCAGGCCTGTCAAGCACCCGGCAGGTGATTGAGAAAGCCTAATTATGGCTGATGATGAGTCATTTTACAGTATTGTCACACCTCCTTTCTCCGTGTTCCATTTTAGGAACAGTATAACTTGACCAGCCAGAAATTGCCTAATTTAAACCCTGACTCTTCCCTGTGTGAATCAAAATTGACTCAGGAAGTGCAAATAAAATAATCCCAAGGAGTTAGTGATTGTTTCATTTTTTCATAGTTTCTCTTCTCAGACTGAGTCCCATATTTTCCACATGTGTGGAAGAAATATAAGTACTAGAGAGTTGAATTTGGGTGGCAAGAGGAAGAAGAAAAGTCTCACAGGACAATGAACCAGAGCCTACATTTTCCCTGACATGAGGATACAGGGGTAGGCTATTTTAAAATTTATGATCAAAGTTTTAATTATACAGAAGAACAGAGTACTGATTCTTTAAAAGAAGAAAAAATTGCTCTTTTAAGTATAATTAAAACATTGATAAACAAAAATAGAGGATATATATGTATATAAATAGAGATATATATACATATATATATATAGACATTTGTGTACACACACACACAAACTTTAATCCTCCCTGTTCAGCTCCTATCCACTGCCCATTCCCTATCCTCTGGGCCTGAATCATTGCCCAATTTCCAATGGATTTAGTAAATCTTGATAAAAGGAGTAAGGCTAACCTACTATTTTTTTTGCTGAGATTAATTTTGCTGCTTTTTAATTTCTTTCATTCTTTTTTCTTTTTGCTCCACTGATTGGATGAATTCCACTGCCCTGTCTTCCAGTTCACTGATCCTTTCTTCCACTTCATCTAGTCTGATATTGAACCCCTATATTGAATTTTTCAGTTCAGTTATTGTATTCTTCAGTTCTATGATTACTCTTTGGTACTTTTTAGTATTTTCTCTTTGTTGAAATTCTCACTTTGTTCATGTCTTTAAGATCAGTTTCTGGAGATTTATCTTGATTTTTTGTTTGGAACATATTCTCCTCTTTCTTCATTTTCCTTAACTCTCTGTGTTGGTTTCTGTGCATTAGATAAACAACCACCTCTCTCAATCTTGACAGACTGGTCTCATGTACGAGATAAACCTTGTCAATCAGCCTGAGCTCCTGGCTGTCTCTCAAATTTTTGTGGTCATCCACGCCACCTTCTTCATCCTTAGTGGCTCCCCGTATTTGAGAGTGTGTCAAGAGCTATCAGTGTCCCAAAGGGGAGGATCACACTTAGCACCTAGATGCAGGCAGATTAGAAGCTGGACCTTCAGGGATCAGCTGAGAAAGTAGGTAGTTAAGCCCATTCCAGGGAGTAACTGGGAGATGGGTGTTTTTACCTGCTCCTTCTCTGGTTGGCCTGGGTGTATACCTCCAGGGGGTGCTTCTGCTCCCCTTTAAAAACTGATTTTTTGTTTACTATTGTCCTGTGGGACTTGTGAATGGAAGCCCTGTAGGCTATTAGAGCTAGGTGATTTGAGGGTCTGTCCCTTGGGCTGCAGTCATAAAAATTGAGGTGCTAGGTGTGTGGACTAGCTCCTTCTAAGGAGATGCTGGCAACTTGGTTCTGTTGCTGGAGGAGCAGAGGGCGAAGGTGGTGGAAGTGACCACTGGCTCCCCTGTGCTCCAGGGAGGATCGCAGCCAGAACCTAGTTGTGTGCTAATTAGAAGTTAGACCCTCAGGCAGCAGCTTGTAAAGTGTGCAGTCAAACTCCTTTTAGGGAAAGACTGGGAGATCAGTGTTTTTGCCTGCTCCCTCTGTGCTGAGTCCCAGGGCCATAGCCTCTGCAAGTGCTTGTACATGCACCTGTTAAGGACTGCTTCCTTGTTTCCTACAGTCCTATGAGACTCGTCAATCAAGCTCTGTTGGCTATCAGAGTCAGGCAATCCAGAGGCCCCTCCTTCAACAGCAGCTGTAGAAGCTGGAGTGTCAGGTGTGTGTACAACTTCCTTCTAGAGAGATGTTGGTGACCTGGTTTTATTGTTGGAGTGAACCCCCTTGATTTCTTTTAGATTGGCTGTTTCATGTTATGTGCCAGGGAGGTCCCTTTCTCATTGGTAATCTGTTTCCATATTGAATTGTGGCATGAATTAATAACATAGTGTAACACTTTTTTTACTGAGTGTAAAGGTAATACATGCTCATTATAGAAAATTTGGGAAATATACAAAGATATTTGTTAGAAAAATAAAAATTGCTCATTTAAAGGATAACCATTCTCTGCATTTTATTATATTTTCTATTGATCATCACTTTATTCCTATCCAGACATTTAAAAAAAAATACTGTGAGGGGCTAACCCTGGTGGCCTAGTGGTTATGTTTGGCATGCTTGGCTTCTGTTGGTCCAGGTTTGGTTTGTGGGTGTGGACCTACCCCACTTGTCTGTCAGTGGCCATGCTGTGGTGGCAGCTCACATACAAAAAGAGGATGATTGGCAGTGGATGTTAGCTCAGGGCAAATCTTCCTCAGGAAAAAAAAATGCAGTGAGGGTGTACTGCACATACAAATTGTGTATTGTTATTATTTTTCTTATTATTCCCTATTTTCCTATGTCATTAACATTTCATTGAATATATTTTAAATTGCTGTATAATGTTTCATGCATAATTTACATGCTGCATAATTTATGTAACCACACCCCTATCATTGGACATTTATGCTGTTTCCAAACTTTTTTGTGATTATAAATAGTACCAGGATGAGCATTGTCCATATTTATGATTATTTCTTTGGGATAGAGTCTTAGAAGTGCTACCACTGGGTCAAATGATGCAAACATTTTCAGTCTGTTGACATATATTGCCAATTGCTTTCCAAAGAACTTAACCACCAGCTGTGTAGAATGCTGCATCATCCAGTGTGGAATTATTTGAGTGGACTTAGTGTTGAAAGATATGTTGATGCTGTAACAAATTACCACAAACTTACCACCTTAGAATAACACAAATATATTATTTTATAGTTTGGATGTTGGAAGTCCTAAAATCAAGGTATTAGCAGGGCTGCGTTCCTTCTGGATGCTCTAGGGGAGAATTCTTTCTTTGTCTGTTCCAGCATCTAGAGGCTGCCTGCATTCCTTGGCTGGTGAGCCACTCCTCCATCTTCAAAGCCAGTACTGCGGCATCTTGAAATCTTTCTCTCTTTGATCTCTGCTTCTATCAGCACATCTCCTTCTCTCTCTGATGCTCCTGCCTCCCTCTTCTTAGAAGCCTTGTGATTACATTCGTTCTAGCTGGATAATCCAGGATACTCTTCCCATCTCAAGATTCTCAACTTAATGACATCTGCAAAGTCTCTTTTGTTATGTAAGGTAACATATTCAAAAGTTCTTGGCATTAGGACATGGGCATTTTTGGGAAGCCGTTATTTAGCCTACCACAAAAGATAAAACATAATTTGACTTTCTATTCTAACATGTAGTTTGCAGAGCTGCTAATTAATGTACTAATCTTCATGTCCTGCTAGTTCAGAAAATTTTCATGAGAATTTTTGCGTGTTGAAGAAATAAAGCAGAAGGGACTATATTTATTGAGTCCCTACTGAGGAAACAGATTCAGTGAAGTCATGCAACATTTTCAATGTCAAAAGCCTGGAAGGTGAAAGATCTGTCTGGCTTCTAAATTCATTAACTTTTTTTTGTTGTTTATTTGTTTTCGGTTATGTTATCTTCAATTAAAAAACGAATGATATGTGTATTAAATCATCATGTTGTACACCTTAACTGTATACAATGTTATATACCAATTATATCTCAATAAAGGTGAAACAAAACCTAATTATAACTATACCAAAAGGTATAGCAAGTTTCTGGCTTTACAAAGTTAGTTGCTAATTCTATGATACCATTACCGTTAAAAAAGTAGCCCATTTTCATGTCACTAATATTGGCACAGTACAGAAACAATTGCGGGAGGGTGTCCAGGCATGCTGCTTCCTCGCAGCCAAGTTTCAATGGCACCATGGGTGGCAGCCAGACTCAATATATATTTTGGCCCAGTTATCTTTAGAAATCATATATCTTTCAAGATTTGTGTACATTTAAACGTCCAGAAAAGATATGTGTTAGTTAGAGGAAAGCAGATTTTAGTGGGCTTCATGTGTCACGAATAAGAGAGTGTTTTATAAATACTTTTCATGCTATTAGCTACATTTGGGAAGGTGTAAGTCCATGTAAGTAAGCAAACTACGGAGCATCCCTTTGGAAAATCTTACAGAGGTCTTATAAGGATGATCAACCCATTTCTAGTCATTGAAAGTATTAAAGATAAAAATGAATATCTGGCCATGACTTTAGTAAGTATGTTTCAGAGAAAATACATGAATAATTATCATTAGTGTTTTGGACCAGATGAGATTATTTTTATATCTGACTTTTTGGGTCTGTGATTTGGTATAATAACGTCTCTTTGCATTAAGCTGCTTTTGTTACTATTAATTCATACTATTTATATTACTCTTGCTATTATAAATCATATGAGGATTTATATTATACTTTGGGAAAAATCCAGCTAGTATTCAGTATATGTGTCTGGAGGACCAAAAAGCAACTTCTAGTCTCCTCCCAAGTATAGCAGTTTTTAGCCAGGTTACTGTCAAGAGGATAACCAAAGATTTAAGAGAAGGGTTGATACCTTTCAATGAATGAGCATAGATTGGAGCATCGTGTCAATTTCCTTGATGCAGTTATCAATACTTTCATCTGCTCAGCTTTCTTCAGGTAGCAGTCCATGTTGACTTGTTTACGTTCATAGCAAATTTTACGGAAATCCAAGAAGGCAGGGATGAGAGTATTGACTCTATGAGAAAGTGGACCAGGTACCTGCTGATTCAGGAACGCAGGATTACTGTTCTAATTGTAGACTCACAAATGCCTTTGAAGACAGGTTACAAAGTTGGCTTTCGAAACTTAGTCAATTTTGAGGCCATAAAGAAAGGAATGAGACACTGCAAAAAGGTGTCCTTGCTTCTATAATCTGCCTGGAATCACTGAGAAAAGACTTCTACAAAAGTCTTGGTTGCAGAGTAGATAGCGGTTAGTGGAACTGGGTACATGCCACTAGCAGAGAGATATTCAGAATTGCCCATTTAGATCTTTCTATCACGCCATTTTACAAATAGAAACACTATTATTACTTATAAGTTTCTTGATGATATTGTGCAAGTCAGGAATATCTAAAAAGTATTCAGGACACATATGACATTCCTGCATTCTTTACTGGTGTACTAATTTCTGATAATCATCTTCTGGTTCAGTCAACAGCAATGATCTTTCCCTCCACTTTGTTTTTTTCCTGTTATTTCACTGGAATTCTGGTTCAGTTTATCTTGTGATGTGCTGATAAGTACACCTTCATTCTTCTGTTTGCTAATTCTTCTATGTAAGATTTCCAGTTCCATCAGTCTGCCTGTGATGCCTGCCTACTCAATGAGCTCCTGTCTGACCCTCGCCTCCTCACCTAATGCTCAGACCACAAGAGCAGTGAACAGTGAGGAAGGGATGCATAGGGCACTAGGCCATAGTGCTGGCACCCTCCCAGTACAGGAGGCCAGTGGCCAGGAAAGCGCTCCCCATGGCTTTCAACTACGTCTCCTACCTTTGTGAATAAAAAATGAATGAATGAATTCAAGAGGAGGCATCAGCCATTATGGTGAAAATCACCATACCCATTAACTTATAAGTTACAAGTTAAGATAAGAAGAGAGAAAGTGAAGAATGGGTTATTGCTAACAGGTTATGTTACAGAACCTTTAAACATATTTATTGTGAATTTTTTATTCACTAAGGACAATGCTGTTCCACAAAAGATTTGAAGTAGCTTAAAGGAAGAAGACAATAAAATAAAAATATAAATTAAAAAATAAGGCTAGAAAAAATATTGAGAAAATAGCAAGGCCAGATGGAGGGAAATTTAGAAAATAGAGCAATCTGTGTTCTTCACCATCCATAAGTTACAGGAAGAAAAGAAAAATGTTCTATGATTCTTGCTACAAAGACTCTTCCAGTGCATTAATGGGAGCCTGGTGCTCTGGAAAAGTTTACTGTAATTCATTTTACTCTCCCTAGTAAGCCAATTTAATCTTTTCTCTTTAAATAAATATAGCTTTTTGACGGCGCCTTGCTTATTATCCTTTTTACTTATAATATTGAACTTTCTGATTACTGCAAATGATATTTTCTTAGCATCCAATTAAAAGTTTAGGCTACTAGAAACTTTATAGAGCACAGTTCTTCTAAATCAGACAACTGGTGGACAATATTCACACGTTCTTGGCCTTTGCGAAATAAGTACTGAACGTGAAAATATAAAGGAAAGTGTCAGTTTCTATAATGGCTTTTTGCTATCCTATTTCTGCATGTATTGAACCCAAATGAACCTGAATGGTTCATTTTTTTCTAAAAGTAGCTTCTATTTTATTTTGTAAAAAAGAAAAAAAGAAATAAAAAAGAAAAAAAAAAGAAAATCTCTTTCAACTCTCCACCAATTGGTTCAGAAATTAAAGAAAATATATTTTATCTATTTATGAATCATAATAGTTGCTTCATTAATGGATTTCTTACCAAGCAAATCTCATATTATATTCCAGTGCTAGAAAGTTCTATTTTTTTGTGGGTAAATCCTGAATGATTATTCAGAAGTCCCACCAGTGTGAATTAGAAATTAAGTTGAGCCTTAAAAAAAAAATCTAATTGGAAAGTTCTAATTATAATGCTACTCCTCATGCTATATTGTGTCTTTCTATGTTTTTTGTAACCGAGGAATACCATTAGGTAAGATTTCATTTTTCCAAGCTAATAAAAAGCATGTTTAAAAAAATATGTTTAGGGGCTGGCCTGGTGGTGTAGTGGTGAAGATTGTGTGTTTTGCTTCAGTGACCCGGGGTTTACCAGTTCGGATCCTGGCCGTGGACCTACGCACTGCTCATCGAGCCATGCTGTGGTGGCATCCCACATATAAAAAAATAGAGGAAGATTGGCACAGATGTTAGCTCAGGGACAATCTTTCTCACCAAAAAAAAAAAGTTTAAAATATAGTCTTGAACAATTCTACTGAAAATAATATCTAAAATACCCTCTAAAGTCCCTTCATATAATATTTATTTTTAAAATACATACTATTTATGTGTACAGGTTATTATTTTGAGTTCTATGTTTTTATGCAACATTTATTTCTCACATATACCTTTGTGTTCTTCATACTTTCCATTTTAATGATTGCATAATACATGTCCACCTGTCATATTTTTGTTTCCTTGAGTATTATATTGGCATTGGGCATTTTTTTTCTTCCTTTTTTTTCACTATTATAAATGTAGAGCAAATATACTTATAAGCTTTAGAACATACTTTTGGTAATTTCAATTCTTTGAAAATCACTGAAACTAGCTTTAGGGCCCAGCATATGATCAATTTTGGTAAATGTTCCACGAGCACATGAACATATGTGTGTTCCGCAATTGTTGAACGTGGTGTTCTATACATGTTAATTAGGTCAAGTCAATCATTGTTGCTGTTCAAATCTTCTATATCAGCACAGCCTGATAGAAATATAATGCTATCTATATGAATTCTTATTTTAAATTTTCTAGTAGCCACACAGTTAAAGAATAGGTGAAATTAATTTCAGTCATATATTTTATTTAGTGCAATATACCCAAAACAGTATCATTTCAACGTGTAATTAGTATAAAATTATTAATAAGGTTTTTTCATATTTAGCCTTCAATATCTGATATATATTTTATATGTACAGCACATCTCAATGCAAATGCTAAATTTTGATTCCTGTTTAGATTTCATAAAATTTACTGTTGAAAAAGTAGACACAGACTCACATAGCCTATGAATGAAATCCATTTCAATGAAATTTAAAAGCCTTCAATACCTGAATCAAGTGCCAAAAGAATTATTTTTTTTCCTTTAATATTTACATTCACGTTAAGAAAACTGGTTTATCTCTTTTAGAATACTTGATCTATTTTTTGAAGCAAAAGTATATAATTTTCAAAACTACAGCTGTTCAAGTTTAATAAACTTACTAACTTTAGTGTTAACTCAGTACTACTAACATCATTTTCAAAGGCATATTGTTAAAGTTGAAAGAGAATTTTAAATTTATCATCATCAAGAATGCATTATTCAAATTTTCCTGTAATATTTCAGCCAATTTATATAATATTGTTGATTACAATGAAAATCCTCTCAGTGTTGATTTATGTTAGAAGAATGTGTAAAAATAAATATTACTGATTTGTATTATAGAAAGTTTTGATGTTAACATAAATTATCATACCTGTCTAGCTAGGTTACAATAAGCTTTTTCTTTCCTTAGAACTTGAAAATTTAGCTCGTTCATATACAGTGTGATACCAGTGAGGAAACATACATCAAACTCCTGATTTTTTGTCTTTGATTATTGGATATTTGAAAGGCATTCCTTTTGTTTCAAGAAAATCTTGAATTGGAGTTAACAATACAATAAATATTTGTAAAAGTCTTCCAGAATTCAACCAATGAACATTGGCAAAGAACCCAAGAAAATTAAATTCATTGTCTTCTGTTTCTTTCAGTAGGTCCACAAACTGGTGATGAATCCTAGCATTTGCATATATATCTCACATAATTTTAACAACTGTATGTATGATACTTTTCATAGAGATTGTTTCAGAAAGGTGTGCACAAATATTTTCAATATATATCACACTTGGGAATGAAGTAATGAGGAAAGTGTGTCTCATTTAAAATTCCAATAAATATGGATTTTTGATCTAAAATAACCAGAGCACTATCTGTTGTGGGAGAAACTAATTTTTTCATATCTAGTTAAAATTTTTCTTTGACAGATGTAAAAGATTTAAAAATATATATGCCTCCAGTTCAAATTTTTAGGCTGTGAGTTTCCAACATTTTTTTGGAAATTGGGAAGTCCTTTGAGACAATACTTACCCAAAATATTAATTTGGCAGAGGCTGTTATATTGTATGACTCATCTAAAGTTAAGAATAGTATTTGCAATTTTTCAAATTTTCAATCAATTAATCTTTTATATTTTTAGAAAGGTCTTGTATTTTATGAGCAAGAGTTGGTGGCTTAATCAAAGATCTTTTACTCTTTGTAAAATATCTTTTTTGGGCTTTTCTCATAACTTTCTAGCAAAATTTCCATATCTAAAATTACAATTTATTTTTTCATATCTCTATCTAAAAATGGTTTTCTATTTTGTGCAAAATTTTATAGCTGGACAAAGTTAAAAGGCTAGCTCTTGTTAAAAATTTTTAACACTTTTTATTGGAAATTCAGTTCTCATTTCAAGTGGCTAGTTTTGCCAATTCTTTTTTGACTGTTGAAAGTAAACATTTTACATAATGCTGAACATGTCTTTTAATATTCTTTATTTTTAAATTTTTTTTACACAACAGAGAGATTTTTTGCTTTGTTGTGTCACAGAAAGTTAAAAATGCCATTTATGGACTTTGCAGCATCCTTTTTCCCAGTACTTTTTAAAAGTTATTGTATCAGTTATAATACTAGTTTCTGCATCTCTACTAGTTTCTACATCTGTAGGTTGTCTTAATTTTAAATTTAAAAATTGATCCTTATTAATTTTTTAAATTAGAAAAATAATTTAATTTCATTATAATTAAAGTAAATATTTAATTAATTACTAATGCAATTTATATAGTCTTTAATTCTTGCTATCTGCATAAAATATTCAAATTAATGCATTAAAATGTTACATTGATATGCAGAAAAAAATCATTCCAACTTAAATCAATCTGTTGACCCCAACTAGATTGATGATATCTTTATGTATAATGCTAGACCTGGTGCAAACACCTGACACGTACTACATACAGCAATAATGTCTTGCTCAATGCAACAGTTAAAGTGAAATGCAGCCCTACCAAAATGATAAAACGGTGTTTAACAAAAAAGTATTTAATGGATCTTCAATTTTTAAATTTGTATTGAATTAATTAAAACAAAATATAAAATTAAAAATTCAATTTTTAGTTGTACTAGCCACATTTCAAGTGTTTCATAGACATGTGGCTAGTGCCTATTAAACTGGACAGTATAGTTTTGTATTCTTATTTATTTTTTTGCATTTTTTCTATCAAAGATAGAGAGTATGTTATGAACTCCAACTATGATTGGGAAATTGTTTATTTCTCTTTCAAATTCTGTCAGCTTTATATATTTGAAGCTATTTTAGTGTTTAATTTCCTTTTTTATCTATTGCATTTCTAATGTCAGTTATTGTTTGTATTTTTCAGTTCTAGAATTTCCATTTTTTACTTCTTCTTGTTGATTCTAGTTCTTTAGAGAAATTCTTTACCTTGTTATTAAATTTTGAACACATAAATCACAGTTTTTAAAAAAAAAAATGACTCTGTTTATTAATTCCAGTACCTGTATCCCTATATTTTTATCATCTGTTCTCTATCTTTTCTTTTCTCTTAATATGTATGCCTGGTAATTTTTGACTCTGGATGATTATCTTCCTCCAAAGTAAGAGTAGATCGTCTTAATTCAATCAGGCCTTAAACTGATTCTAAGTTTTATTTCAGCCTTTTTAAAGACCTGATCTATTTCCACCTCACCTTAATTTCTAGGATGCAGTCCTTCTGAAGCCTTGGATTGTTGATCAATATCCCTCCAAATAAGCAGACATGTAACAAGGTTACAGGTTGATCTGCTCAGCACAATGAGATTGCCAATAGTTCTCTGAGATTTTCGGCTTCTGAGCAGGCAGTCTTTGTTGACTATTGGCAACAAGTTCACTTTTCTGAGCTTCTCCTCTCTATAGGATTTTGGTTGCTGAAGTCCTAATTCATGGGTAGTCCTAAACTCCAAATATGTCTTTCCAGTCACTTGGGACTGGCTGAAAACTCTACTCAAGTTTTCTCCTATTATTCTGTTTTTGCTCAGTTTCTGAGCCTCCTTGCCCACATTATTTATGAATTAGCAAATGCCTTGAAGGGAAAAGCATTGAAGAATACCAGGCTCACCTCTGTGATCTCAGCCTCTCAAGTCCTGGCTGCCTTGGTAGCATTCGATACTTTCATTCAGTTTTTTTTTTTTTGTATTTCACAAACTCCTCTTGTTATTCTCAGTGGGAGAATTGGTTTTCTCCAAGTTAAACTTTTATAGCTGGAAGCAGAAGCCTTTCTAAGCCATAGAAACTAGCACTTACTGTAGTCTTTTTCCTCTTGATTACATAAAAAATACATATTTGTTGTAGCAAATACAGAAGACCCAGAAAATACTAAAAGAAGTCATTCATTCTCTAGATAATTACTTTTAACGTTGATATACGCTATGGACTGAATGTTTGTATCTACTCAAAATTTATATGTTGATGCCTTAATCCCCAGTGTGATGGTATTAGGAGATAGGGTCTTTGGCAGGTAATTAAACGAGCAGGGTTTGATGGGATTAGTGCCCTTACAAGAGGAGACACCAGAGAGCATTCTGTTTCTCTCTCCCTACCATGTGATGACACAGAAAGAAGGCAGTTGTCTGCAAGCCAGGAAGAGAGCTCTCACCAGAACATGACCATGCTGGCACACCCTGATCTCAGACTTCCAGCCTCCAGACCTGTGAGAAAATAAATTTCTGTCGTTTAAGCTACCCAGTCTATGATATTTTGTTATGGCAACCCTGGCTGACTATGCATATATGCAGTCATTATCTCTGCTATATACATATCTTGTTTTTTGACTAAATGGAATCCCATGTATACTTTTTATAATCTGATTCATTTAAATTTAGCACTATATTGAATATTTTCCTGTGTCGTTAAATATTATTCTACTACATGTTTTAATAGTTGCAGAGGATGAAAGAATGCAATTAGATTTCTTTCCAACTTTTTACTATTTAAAGTAATGCTATGCTGAACATACATATGCATAAAATTTTTGTATTTCTCATATTATTTCCTCATGATAGGTTCTTAGATATACAGTTTGCCTAAATAAGTAAACAGTTTATGTGTATATAAACTTTTTATTCTGTACACATAAACTTTTTATTCTAGAAAATTTTGAACATATAAAAAAGTAAAGACAATACTATGTGAACTTCTAAGTACCTGGAATCTAATGTCACCATTTCAGCAAGATTTAAAAATATGATTTGGTCCTCGGTTTCAATAGTGAATAAACAATTCATTCCTACATATTAGGGAACTCCAGTAGGTGTTAGGTGTTTTTTCTCCCACTCCAAGTATTTGCGTTTTCAATTTCTTATGTCATCATTGTACAGTAGCCTCAAACTTCTACAAGTCCAGTTGATGTCTATATTACAAATAGCCTTAAACTACTGTGGGGCTAAATTTACATTGCTACTTCAGGAACTCTGGATTGTCACAGCAGTACCTCAGGTATTTTATTTTTCCTTGGGGACTCCGGAAATGTTGGGAGGAGAAGAAAACACAGAAATGGGTCTTTGGGCTCAAGGCCACATTCCTGGAAACTAGGAGGAGTAAGATCCCATACATACAGGAGAGGGGAAGAAGGGTACCCCTGGAAGAGTAGAGTCTGGTTCTTGATTGGGGTTAGTCAAGGGACATGTATTTTCTTTTGGAGATTGGCCCAGGGTTCCTAGAAGAAGTCTGCTAGCAAATGTCATTTTGAGTTTTCAGACACCAATTCTTTGGGACTGCCCCTCAAAGGAAAGAGATGTGAAATTCAAAGTGAAGGGCTACCTTTTGAGGGCACAAATCACTTAGAGCCTGGGTGATTTAAAATTGACTGAGAGCCGCACCACCTGAGGAAACATTTTGCTGCATGAGGGAGGAAGAAGCTGAGACTGTCAGGGGGTAACAAATAAGGCAGTCATCAGTGCTGGAGATGAAAGAGCAGACGAAGAGGAGTAGGAAATGGTCAATAGAAACAAGGCAGATCAGCAATGAAACAGACACTGAAAAGAATCATCAAAGAACTGGAGGTAAAGAGCAGCACTGGTGGGAAGAAGTGGAAGAGGCATGTCAGGGTGGCATGTACTCATGAAATTTGAAGCCCGAGAATTTGAGGGAGGTGGGATGGAAAGGGTGGCTCAGGCCACTTTCCTCTTGGTTCACAGCCTAGGCTATTGATTTCTTTCAGGCTACATGAGAGAGTAGCCTGAGAGAATCACATGGGTTTTCACTGTTATTCATTTTATTCCGAGTAACTTCAACTTATTTTCTTCCACTTGGAATAAACATATTAACCCTCAACAAAGAAAGACCATCTTGCAAATTAACAAAGAAACCGGATTGCTGAATCACTCTTCCAGCAGCCTTTCTTCTAGAGCAAAATCACTGCCTATAATTAGTGCATTAATGTGTGAGCATGTGTGTGCGTGTGTTGAGATGGGAAGATGGGGGTAGGGCATAAGAAAAATGCACAAGCAAAACGTTAAGGCCAAACAGACTATAGTCCAGAGGAAAGTTACAAAGGTTGGGGCAAACGTCTCCAGTTGGGGAAGCTGGAAGGACTTCATGAAGGAGGTGGCTCTTGAAATGAACTTTGAATGTCATGTAGGATTATAAGAGTGATGGTGGAAAGATTTCCAGACCAAAGCACGTGTGCTAAAGCTTACAGACACAAAAACATGTCAGTAATTGGGAAACAGTGAGATACCTGGTTGACGGGCCCACAGGAGTTGAGATCAGCTGGAAAGCACATTTGAGGTCATATAGCAGAAGACTGTATGCCACGCTGGGAGGACTGCTGTGCAGCAGGAACTGGGAATAATTTTGGGAAAAGTTTCTTCTGATTTCTCAGAATAATCTAAAATCTTCATCCTCATTTATTTTTTCTTTAAACATTTCCTTTTATTTAAAAATCAATATAGGAGTATAGAACATTTGGGAAAAGAAAACAAGAATAGAAAAAAATCACCAGTAATTCTACCACCTGGAATCAACCTTTTGCTGTATTTCCTTCCACAAATATTTATTTACGTATTTGTGACATATTAGCATTCATAAAGCTTTAAAAGTTTAATTTATATATATAATATTACATCATAAACATTTCTTAATGCTATTATACCATTTCATAAATACCAATTAATGGCCTCCAGTATTCCATGATACTGGTGTATCATAGTTTAATTAATCTCTTACGGCCTGCGGGATTTATGGGTTAACCCCTTTTTTGGGGATGGTGGCGTGCTTGCAAAACAGTGATTTAAAAAGATCCTTACAGTTTAGAATATCAACTAGAAACAAAAAAAATTTAATAGGGATATATGTATAGTCCTTTTAATAAATTAATTTATATTTTAGTTTCAAAAGAATAAAAAGTACCAATAAGATACCCAAAGAGCTAACACAAAAAGGACCCAGGTGCTTAATTTAATGGGACTCTCATTGAAATGACAGTTGTGATGGGGGATACTATGATTTATAATAAGAAATATATATTTGATCATCATCCCTGTTTCTGGCTCAGATCTCCTAAAACCCTAGGAATTTCCCAAGTGATGAAGGTGTCTTTTGTTATGTTAGTGAGGTGACTTTTGGACACACTTATGATGGCGGCTGGTTGCCAGCGGAGCCAACCCTGTGATTAGAGGGTTGGAACTTTTAGTCCCACTCTCAACCCCCGGGGAGGGGCTAGGGGCTAGAGGTTGAATCAATTGCGAAGTGGCCAATGATTTAATCAATCATGACTATGTAATGAAGCCTCCATAAAAAAACAAAAGAAGAGGAGAGTTTGGAGAGCTTCTGGGTTAGTTAACACACGGAGATTTGGGGAGAACGGTGCACTCAGAGAGGGCATGGAAGCTCTGGGCCCCTTCCGCATACCTTGCTCTATGCATCTCTTCCATATGGCTGTTCCTGAGTTAAATCCTTTTAAAGTAAACTGGTGATTTAGTAAGTAAAATGTTCCTCTGAGTTCTATGAGCCATTCTAGTAAAGTAATCCAATCCAAGGAGGGAGTTGTTGGAATCTCCAATTTATAGCCTGTCTGTCGGAAGTACAGGTTATATAGCCTGAACTTGATGTTTGCATTCTGAGGTGGAGGGGGTCATTGGAACCTCCAGTTTATAGCAAGTTGGTCAGAAACACAGATAACAACCTGGGCTTGCAACTGGTGTTTGAAGAGGGGAGGGGAGGAGCAGCCTTGTAGGACTGAACCCTTAACCTGTGGAATCTGATGCTATCTCTGGATAGATTGTGTCACAATTGAATGAACTGTAGGACACCCTCTTGGTGTCTGGGAGAATTGCTTGGTGATATGGGGGGAACTCCCCTCACCACATGTTGGAATCAGAACTAAAAGAGATCAAATAGCTAATGTGATCTTAGGTTTTCAATGTAAAACATAGTACCACAATAAAAGTAGGTAAAGGTGTCTCCAAACTCTGATAAGTTTATTTAAGAAAAAAGATTTGCGAATGAATGAGAACAGGGCAAAACCAATGCTTCCCAAGGTGATTTCTCCCATATATAATGACAAGCTTCATATTTCGACCTTTAAATGTAGATTGTTCATGAGAATGAGTAATATTACTTTTCAGAAATGCTTCCTCCATGACATCACGCTAACAGTTATCTCAGGGGTCTAACAGTTTTAAATTATAAGCAGCTGTTGGATAACAAATGCTAACTTCCATTGTGCACATTTAATGAATTGGAAAAATGCAATTAGAGTAAAATTCTTCTTAAAATGAAACCTAACCAATCAGGTCCTTGAAGTTCTTATTCTGATCATAAATTTCTAATATACATCCAACATGTAGATGTCAATGATAAAGGTTCAGAGATAGGGTTGAATGGAAATGAAGACCCTGGTGTATTGCATAGGATGAAAGATTCAATTATAATTACTGTTTACTCAATACACTTTTTGGGAATGTTTACTAGGAGGCAGGCAAGATGAAGCTGTGAGGTATACAAAGATGATGAGCAAAACAGTCTCTGTATTTTTAAGAATTACGGAGTCAGATGGGATCAGCAAGGGCACAGGGGATTAACTAAGATATGGTGGGATGTGTGCTATACTAGTGTCAGTATAAGGAACCATGAGAACTGAAACAACTGAGGAATTAGTGATTCTCTATACTGGAGTGTGGTGATAAGAATGAAATGATACACACAGGTGACATTTAGCTGATTTTGGAGGACAGAGGATAAAAATTCCAGAAAGCAGTTGCGGCATATGAAAAGGCAGAGAAAGATAGTCTCTTTGACAAAACTCATATTCTAGCTAGTCAACAAGCCATGAGGCGTATGAGTCTATTAAGGCTTGAAAGTAGATAAATGTATTTCAAAGGTCTTTTTAATAAAGTGGTTGCAATCAAAAAGGTTTTCTTCCTTTAGTTAGCCAGAAAGTCATTAACAATTTTGCTGAGCAGTGGGCGTTACAGGCCAAATCTCATTTATTCTTCACAACAACTCTCTAATATAGGCATTATATTGTTATCCCCATTTTGCTAATGGGGAAATAAGGTTTAGAGAGTTTCAGTATCTTCTTAAGATTACTTAGCCAGACCTGGTGTTTGAACCGTGCATTTGTTTGTAAGAGCATTCTCTCAACTGCTATTTGTTTTCTAACCATCTACTTTGTGAGCTTTTCTCTACACTGTTAGACTTATTTTTAGCATATAGACATGTGTGGGTGGATGCACATATGCAATGACGGTTTATTCTTGCCTGACCACATGGATTATATTGTTCATTTAGTACATGTTGGCGCCCAGGGCAGGCCACCCCAAAATATCCCACAATGGCATATTGATTATTTTGAATTAAAGTTACTTAACAAGCAAAAAGAGCATTCTGACCCTCCTCTTTCTGTTCCCCCTGAAAGCAGGAAATAAATCTCCCACGTGAAAGGTGCTCTCCCTGTATCCTTCTCATCAGAGCTAGGGAATTCAGGGCTGAGAAGCCTGCAGAAACAAACTTTGCTAATTTACCACCTCAAGCCTAAATTCTGCTTAAATTCCTCACTAATTACATACCTCAAATCCAAGTTTATTTGTCCTGCCGTTCCTCACAAATTTATTGTTTCTTTGTATAAAAAATATATATATTTTCTGCTTTGTTAACTTTCTGAGCATCGTTTCTCTATGGTCTCCAATACATACATATTAAACTGGGTTTTTCTCCAGTTAATCTGGTCTTTTGTCAATTTTATTATTAGTCCAGCCATCAGAACACAAGAAGTATAGAAAGGGGATTTTCCCTCTCCTGACACATACACATCCTTTGAACTCCTTAACTCTCATTATTTTCTTATTTAAATTTTGACAGCAAACCTTTCCATGCACTGTTCTAAATACTTTGACTATATTAACTCATTTAATCTGAAGTAACTTGCCCAAAGGCACACAACTAGTAAGCAGTGGATCTGGAATCTGAACCCGGGACATAGGACTACAGAAATTATGCTCATAATCACTACAGGATACTCGTTTTGAAATCTTAGGTACTTGTCAAGTTCCCACATTTGAGATCATCTCGCCTATTAAGCTGTCTCACTGTCTCAGGTGAGCTCCAAGCACTGCATATACCCCTAACTTACGGCACTGGAACTTTTCTACGTTGCTATATTCTACATATTCTACATTGCACTGCATATCTTAATTTTTCTACTCTTACCAGACTAAAAGCCCATAGAATAAGCATCTATGACTGACATCATCATAAGCCACATCTTCTCTCTCTTCAATATTTGTTACCTGGAAAATACTTAGTAAATATTTGTGTAATGACTAAGTTAAGATGACAATTATGAATATCAATTATTCATTATTGCATCGAGCTATAACATTAATGCTCCCAGGTACTATCACTATTTGCAGAGCTATTTATCTTGACTCTAAGTATTTCTGCGTTTTAATTTTTTAATGATTTATTTATTTTGTTTATTGTATATATTTTTTGACTTTCCTTTGCTGGCTGGTGGCCTGCAATCACCTCTTTTTTTAATTAATAATTTTTTTTAATTAGGTTTACAGCAAAATTGAACAGAAAGTTCAGAGAGTTCTCATATACCTCCTGTCCCCACACATGCACAACCTCCCTTACCATCAACATCCCTCACCAGAGTGGTACATTTGTTACAGTCGATGAACCTATCTTCATACATTATTATCATCTAAAGTCCATAGTTTACATTAGGGTTCACTCTTGGTGTTGTACATTCTGTGGGTTTGGACAAATGTATAATGACATTATCCGCCATTTTAGTATCGTACACAATAGTCTCACTGCCCTAAAAATCCTCAGTGCTCTGCCTATTCATCTCCCCCACCCCGTCTACCCTCTGGCCACTATTAATCTTTTTACTGTCTCCATAGCTTTGTCTTTTCCAGAATGCCATATAGCTGGAATCCTACAGTCTGTATGTTTTTAGATTGGCTTATTTCACTTTGTAATGTGCATTTGTTTCCTCCATGTCTTTTCGTGGTTGATTGCTCGTTTCTTTTTAGCACTGTATAATATAATATTGTCTGGATATAGCACAGTTTATTTATCCATTCACCAGCTGAAGGATATCTTGGCTGCTTCTAAGTATTGGCAATTATGAATAAAGCTGCTATAAATATCTGTGTGCAGGTTTCTGTGTGGACATAAGTTTTAACTCGTTTGGGTAAATACCAAGGACGGTGATTGCTGGATCGTATGGTAAGAGTATGTTTAGTTTTGTAGGAAACCGCCAGACTGTCTTCCAAAGTGGCTGTTGCAATCACTTCTTGCTTCTTTCTCTGGCATCTCTAGGTTTCCTCTGTCCTTTTTTTTAAATTGTAGTAAAAAAATACATAACATGAGATTACCCTCTTAAAAAAACAAAAGTGTACAGTACAGTATTGTTAACTATATGCACGTCGATGTACAGCAAATCTCTAGAACTTTTTCATCTCACATGACTAAAAGTCTAAACCCATTGAACAGCAACTCCCCATTTCCCTTCCCCGCAGCCCCTGGCAACCACCATTGTACTTTCTGCTTTTCTGAGTTTGACTTCTTTAGATCCTCATATAAGTGATCATGCAGTATTTATCCTTAACTATCATATGATCCAGCAATCCCACTTCTGAGTTTTTATCCAGAAGAATTGAAAACAGGATCTCAGAGATATTTGCACTCCAATGTTCATTGCAGCATTAGCCAAGAGGTAAAAATGACCTAAATGCCCTTGGATGAATGGATAAAGAGAATGTGGTATATACATACAATGGGATATTATTCAGCCTTAAAAAAGAAGGAAATTCTGTTGTATGCTACAACATGGATGAACTTTGAGGACATTATGCTACCTCTGTATTTTTAATCTCTTCTTTCCAGCACCCTGCAGTCAGGGAAGCCAGTTAACTAAGCTTGTTAGATTTGTGTCTAAAGCAAGAGTACACAGATGCATGGATCTGATGAAACAGATTCTGTGATGCACACACCCACAACTACATGCATGTATTTAGAGACTTTTCTTGATTATTCCTGTTTTCTATTTTTATTATTTAAAATATACATTGTTGCATTATTACAGTCAATATAAAGAATACAACTAGGAAAGAGGAATAAGTAAAAAATGCTTGCATAAACTGCATGGGGTTGAATATACGTAATGAAGAGCAGTAACAGTTTATGTAAATGAAATCTATTGTTCTCATGTCCCTGATGCCCACTGTTATTAGCTGACTGCCCCTGATTGACGTGAGAGAAGTTGAGAAAATTTTATTTGCTGTTAAAATAAATTTTGATGGTTGGTAGATTTTTAAAATTCTGTAATCGTGTTATTATATTTTTTCATTGCATGAAAGTGTCACCTGAGGAGTTCTCAGTTTATATCTGAATGGAAATTTCAGTTGGTACTAAAATAACTGTCTTAAAATATTTACTACACCTGACTCATTTTTTTCCCTCTTTGAAACTCTCGATGAAGGGAAGTATTTCTGCACTTTGCTCCCTGTAAATCTCCAGACAGCCAGTTCAATGAGAACTTTCATAAATTTCCTTCAAAACACACACCCACACAGCTCTTTTCCAAATTTTCTTATCTGACATGCTTTATGTTTCATTTAATCACAACAGTCAGCATTTACACACTTTCCGGAATCGCACTGGATCTCATGAGTCTGCTCAGCTGGTTCTGACTCTCCGTCTTCCTCACTGCCTCGTTTGGGCAGGAAGCTTTGCAGAGTGAAGATGGGCGGAATTTTATGAGGTTTGAGCAAGAGATAATAACTTGTAATAACCTAAAATTCATGCAAACTTAGCTTTTGGGACTGTTTCCTTACTCATACTTACAAGGTAAACAAATAGTCTCTCTCTCCTCCTACACGCACACACACGTGCACACACACACACACACACAAGTATAGGTTTGGCATATAGTAGCCACTCAATAAATGGTAGGAATTATTATTATTACCATCATCACCATTATTTTTTAACCAGCATCTTAGTCATTGGGTGAAAAAAATTTCTTTTAGGTAGTGGTGACAAATTTCTCCATGAGGTGCTGCGTAACTACATCTTTGTTTTTCTTGATGAGAAATTTGTCCTGTTCTCATTATTTTAGAATCTATAGACCCTTACCGATATTTTATAGTGTATGTGGCTGATTTCATGTTTAGTTTGTATTGCATATTCTATCATGTTTGGAGCAATTACCTGGAGGATACTGGGCTGTCATGTTGGGTTGTCATGGATGGCATCTTGTATTATGGTTGGGGGCATGATGTGATGTGGAAGGGAAGGGTCTCATACCCTTCCCATTTATTACTCTCCTGGTGGTTTGCCACTGCACACACATTCATTTCTGAGGAATTCTTTACTCTAGGAGAACTTCGTCTCATTACTTCTTTACGTCATTATGGAAAATAAATCAAAGACAAGTATAGTCTTATATGACAAAAGTCAATAGTTCTTAATCATGAATGTGTGTTCATTAGAGTTATCAGATGGGTTTTAAATACGCATAACAAGACTTGACTTAGAATCCCCAGTGGGGCCCAGGCACATGCATTTTAACAAATTTGATAAGTAATTCTAATGTCCAGTTAAAGTTCTAAGTCACTGATCTAAACCTACAGAATTATAAATATACACACTCCCACTGTTCAATCATTCACTGAGGCAGATTTCACTGGATACGCAATTCCATGGACTGTTCTTTTTTTTCAGGAAATATTTTAATGGCCAATGGGTAGATTTATTGATTTTTTTCTCTATTGTTTTTCTGTTTTCTATTTTATTGATTCTCATTTTTATCTTTATTATTTCCTTTCTTCTTTTTACATTTGCTCTTTTTTCATTCTGGTTTCTTAAGACGGAATCTTAAGTCACCGATGTGAAAACTTTTTCTTATAAATTATGTATTTATGTCCTTTTGGTGAATTATGAAATGACTTTCTTTATTCCTTGTAATTTTATTTGCTCTGCAGTTTGCTTTGTCTGGTATTAATATAGTCACAACAGATTTCTTTTGATCGGTGTTAATATGGTATATCTCTTTTTCATCTTTTATTTTTTAACTTATTTATTTCTGTATATATGAAGTACATTTCTCATAGTCAGCGTGTAGCTAGCTCTTGCTTTATTATCCAATCAGACAATATTTGACTTTTAATTTTGGTGTTTAGACCATTTACATTTAATGTGGTTATTGATATGGATAAGTTCATATCTCTCATCTTGCTATTTGTTTTCTACCTGTCCCATCTGTAATGGTTAATTTTATGTGCCAACTTGACTGGACCATGGAGTGCCAGATATCTGGTTAAACATTATTCTGGGTATGTCTTAGAGGGTGTTTCTGGATGAGATTAACATATGAATCTGTCAACTAAGTAAAGCAGATTGCCCTCCCTACTGTGGATAGGCTCCATCCAATTAATTGAAGACCTGAATAGAACAAAAAGGCCTTCCTGCAGTAGAGGAAGACTGTCCCCGAGCTGGGACTTTGGTCTTCTCCTGCTTTTGGACTCGGACTGGATTTTATACTGTCAGCTCTCCTGGTTCTTAGGCCTTCAGACTCGCAAGGGTACTATACCATCTACTCTTCTGGGTCTCTAGCTTGCCTACTGCAGATCCTGGGACTTCTTAGCTTCCATGATCATCTGAGTCAATTGCTTATAACAAATCTTTCCCTCTCTCTGCACACCCACACACATCATCCATCCTATTGATTCTGTTTCTCCGGAGAAAGCTGACTAATACACCATCTAATCTTTCCTCTTTTACATTTACGATGCCATCTCATTTCCTTTGTTGGCTTATTAGCTACAAATCTTTGTTTTGTTATTTTAGTGGTTGCTTTAGGAATTGTTTTATACATGTTTAACTGATCACAGTCTACGTTTAAGTAATAGATACTTCACATATAGCATAAGAACCATAAATATTATACTTCCATTTCTTCACTCCTGATCTTTGTAATGTTTTCATTCACTTTACTTTTACATATGCTATCCATCCGATACTACATTTTTATTATTTTTGCTTAAACAATTACATTTCTAAGAGATTTAAATAACGAGAAAAAAATCTTATATATTTACCCGTATAGTTATATTCCTGTTGCTCTTCATTCCTTTGTGTAGGTCCATATTTTAATCTGGCATCATTTTACTTCTGACTTAAAGACTTCCTTGAACATTTTTTGTAGTGTGGGTCTGCTGCTGATGAATTCTTTCAGCTTTTGTATGTTCTAAAATGTCTTTATTTGCCTCTGCTTTTGAAATACATTTTCTCTGGTTATAGAATTCTAGGTAAATGTTTCCCCCCCCATTTACTACTTTGAGCACTCTGTTCCACTGTTTTTTCTCTTGCATTGTTTCTAGTGAGAAATTTCTTGTTGTCCTATCTTTGTTCCTCTGTGTGTGATGTGTCTTTTTTCTCTGGCTGCTTTTAAGATTTTCTCTAAATCACTGGTTTTAAGCAAATCAATTATGATGTGACTTGATGTAGTTTTTCTTCATGTGTCTTATACTTGGAGTTTGTTGAACTTCTTGGATCTGTGAGTTTAGAATCTTAATCCAACTTGGAAAAAAGTTCAGTTATTATTTCTTTGAATATTTTTCTGCTAAAGTAACTCCAATTACACGTATATTAGGCCATTCGAAGTTGTCCTATAACACACTGATTCACTTTGAATATTTAGAAATTCTGTTTCCTCTGTATGTTTTACTTTCGAGTTTCTATTGCTTTTTCTTCAAGTGCACCAGTCTTTTCTGATCTAGATTGTCTAATCTGTTGTTACTCCTATACATAGTATTTTTTATTTCAGACATTGTAGTTTTCATCTTTAGAAGTTTGCTTAGGGACATTTTTATATTTTATATTTTATATGTCTCTAGTTAACTTTTGAAAACACATATGGAATACAGTCATAATAACTGTTTTATTGTCCTACTCTGTTAATTCTAACATCTCTGTCAGATCTGGATCAGTTTCAGTTGGTTGATTCATCTCCTCATTAGAAATGGCATTTTCCTGCTTTTTTTATCTCCCAACTCCATCTCTTCAACTCTGGGAGTCTGAATTATTCCTCCCTGAGTCTGGAAACTCTCCTGGAACCTCTCTCAAGGAAGAAAGCTGGACAATTATATATAAGGTGGCCAGGGAAGGACACATTGTAAAGGTGTCATTGGAGCAGAGTATGAAGGAAGTGAGAGGGAAATCCTTGAAAACATCCGGGATATGTACCTTCCAGCCAGAGAAAGGAGGAAGGCCCTAAAGAGGAAATAAGAAAAATTAAAAATAGTTAGCCATAATAAAACTTAAATGTTGAACTAATTTATTTATCAAGTAATTTGTTATGGGGCAGGGATATTCAAAATAATTATTGTACATCCCTTAAAATGATTTAGGTAAATTCAAGTTTGTTCCCAGCTAAGATGGAAGAAATCCTTTGAAAGCATGGACCCAGGGAGCTGGCTACAGGTTAATATTCTGGAAAAAATGTTACTAGATATATTATTTGTTGTAGCTCAAGCAACAAATTGGATTATTTCAGTTTAGTTGATGCATAGGTTTTTTGTTTCCTGTGTCGAAGGAACGTTCACTGAGTGGATTTTTACAATGATTGCTCTTCTTATCTAAAAGGAGGAACAATTCTGATGCCCAAGTTTACATGTTAAATCTCAGGGAAACAGCATTGACTTACAACCATCTGCTTTAGTTGTTATTGGTGGTAACTCAAAATGACAGACAAAGGAGATAAATGGACAAGAAAATCTTCCTTTATCAAAATCTAGGGGCTGGCCCGGTGACACAAGCGGTTAAGTGTGCGTGCTCTGCTGCGGTGGTGGCCCGGGGTTTGCAGGTTCGGATCCCAGGCGCGCATCAACGCACCGCTTGGCAAGGCTGTGGCAGCGTCCCATATAAAGTGGAGGAAGATGGGCATGGATGTTAGCCCAGGGCCAGTCTTCCTCAGCAAAAAAATGAGGAGGATAGGCAGATGTTAGCTCAGGGCCGATATTCCTCACAAAAAAAAAAAAAAAAAAAAAAAATCTAGAGCCCAAGGCTTATAAAGAGCTTATAAGTAAGTTGTTGTATCGAAGGATCGGAAAAATAGCACCATGACTAATCTGAAGAAATTTAGAAGCAAAAGAGAAGAGATAGAAGTAAACTCAAATTCCTATTCTTTCTTTTTTTTTATGAGGGGATGATTCAACACTGTTGAATCTTACTGTACAGATCTTCTGCAATGTCATTCTGATTCCTTACCTCTTGGTTCTAATTTTAACATGGAATTCATCTCCTTCTCCCCTTTCATTGATTGATTCATTCAACAAATATTTACTGAGTGTCTACTGAGAATGCTTCTGATACTGTGCTTGGCCCCGGGAGCACCATTGGTGACCAAGAGACACAATCCCTGTTCTCATGAAATTTTCTGTCAGGCGGAAGAGACACACGTTAAAAAGATAGTTGCCAGTTTTACAAAGGAGAAGTTCAAGATTATTTGGGAGTATGTAACAGGGGAACACAGTTCAGTGGACCAGATGCTGGTAACTGCTATTGTGCTGGTGGTGGCATTGATCCTTTTGGCTGAGACCCTGAGATGTGTGAGGTGTGCACTTCGCATTTTCCTGTCTTGGACTGCAACCAGGGGTCCCAGCAGAGGCGAGTTGCTGGCTCTGATAAAGGACAATTGTCTTGGGTTTGATGCTGTCACCTACCTCTGTACCCTTATCAAGCACATCCTCTCACTTCCTTTGGCCTGTTGTCTGTCTCTAAAATAGGGGTTTGCTGCCACAAGATTTTGGAGACATTTGTAATTCCTATTAATGGTTATTGGATAGGTACTTATCCCAATTATAATTAAGTAAATTTTGTATAGTGACCTTGCACCTCCATTAAAATGGAAACTCAATGAAGGCAGGAACAAACTTTGTCTGTCTTTTTACTGTTGTATCTCCAGATCCCAGTAGCTTTCCTGGCTTATAGTGGACAAAATGATATTCTTTTCTTTAAATAGGTAATACTACCTTTAGAGTCATTGGACACTATTGTATTGCATAGAAGATGTCAACATCTTCCAAGCTATTGATGTCTTCCTCCTCAAAATTCCAGCATTTGGCCTCCTCCCTGGATACTTAATTCTGACTTTCTGTGGCCATTGGTTATCTTTTCATACAGATTGTAAGTGTAACTAATCCTGGAACTTGGGTCTGCTGAATCCACAGTCAGAGATTTCATTTTGTAGCAAGCATGAATCTGTACACAAGGCATGGCTTATCATTAGTAGAGAATCCACATGCAAATTAAGGAAGTCAATGTTCTTTGTACTGTGCCCCCACCGTGGTCATTTAACCATCTTTAAATTACTTTTCTCATTTCAGCACCTTTCTTTGGAGAGACATTATAATTTTTAAGTTTTAAAAAATAAATCACACACCTCCGGGAAAGACAAATTTGCCGTCCAAGGCCAGGCTTTTGAAAACAAGGTATCTTCTCTCCAGGTGGAGGGTAAGTGAGTGAATGGGAGATGAACTGAGGTATGACTTATGCTGAGAATCTTTTAAAAAATGGGATCATATCAATAGCTAAGATATAGAAACTACCTAAGTGTCCATCAATGGATGAATGGATAAAGAAGATGTGATATATATATCCAGTGGAATAATATTCAGCCATGAGACAGAAGGAAATCTTTTTGCAACAACATGAATGGACCTTACAACATTATGCTAAGTGAAATAAGCCAGACAAAGACAAATACTGCATGGTATCACTTATATGTGGAATCTAAAAAAAAAAAAAAGTCAAACTGATAGAAACAGAGAGTAGAAAAGTGGTTGCCAGGGCTGGGGTTGGTGGAAATAGGGAGAGGTTGGTGAAAGGGTAAGAACTTTCAGTTATAAGATGAATAAGGTCTGAGGATCTAATGTATAACATGGTGACTCCAGTTGATAACGCTGGATTGTATAGTGGAAATTTGCTAAGAGAGTAGAACTTAAATGTTCTCACCAAATAAATAAATAAATAATAAGGTAATGGATTGTTAATTAACTCAATGGAGGGGAATCCTTTCACAATATATGTATAAATCAAATCACCATGATATCCACTTTAAATATCTTACAATTTTATATGTCAGTTATGCCTTAATAGAGCTGAAATTTAAAAAAATCAGGTCATATGATTGGAAAAGCACAATGATAGTGTTGATTGGATAGGATGTTTAAAACTGAGATTATATTGAAAAATCTAGGAATATTTCTTTCTGAGGGCTGATCTGAAATAATCTTTCTATCTGTTAGGAGGCTTGCCTTAAATGATTGTGTTTACTGACACATTACATTTTTTTTCTCGATAATCAACATAATTTCCCACTTTTCTCCATGAAAACTTATTTGAAGCAATGTTAAGTGTGGGTTAAGGGCTTGTTCATTGGTTTAGTCAACAAGCATTTAATCAGATTCTACTGGGAGCTAAATAGCGTAACCTCGTGAAGCTACTTAATTTCGCTGAATCTCAGTATTCTTAGCAACAAAACAGTGATAATAACAATAGTCTACTTCATAGCATTATTGTTGTAATGGAACAACGTACGTAAAACACTAAACAGAGTGCCGGTTATAGGGTGTGCACCTGTTCAATGCCTGACATTAGATCCTGTGGCTGCTTAACGCCAAAGAACCAAAACCTCATTTTCAATTCTGACAAAACTTTAGGGCTAAAAACTGGGTCAGGACAAGGTGTTAACTTTTATGTGTGTGAGCTTCTCTCTTTCTATTTTAGTGACCTTTCTCAAGCAGTTCTATTAGGTAATTAAAGAGAATATCTTTTGATGAAAAAAATAGCCTAAGAAGACAAACAATGAATGAAAGCTTTAGGATTTAATTCTCGACTATTTAAAGATTAATCTGAGGTTTTTAAATCTGAAAAGAAAAAAGCAAGTATATGGTGTCTTAAAGTACAGTCAGCAAACAGCATTATTCTAGTTTCTGATCAATATAAGGGCCAAGTAGTTGTTGCTGGCTTTTTAATCACCAATAAATTAAGCTTCCAAAAATTGCCTCTCTGCTCACAGTTCAATAAGATGAGATTACTTTTTCCAAAGATATGATTGGTCCTTTCCGCAGAGGGGTGGAGAGAGCAGGAAAATCTAGAAAATGAATGCTTTTCACTTGATAATGTTTAAAACCAGCGGAGGTGCAGAGTAACCAGAGGGCTACTTTGGAAAGAACCAATAGGAAGACATCGCAAGATCTGAGCAAACCCAGCCTGAGAAGCCCAGGAAAAGAAACTCCTTTTTGGCAGGCCCTTAAATTGGTGAGTTTGAACAAGGGGATAAAATAGCTACAAAACGACAAATTCTAAGATTTACTGTCTGGAAGATAGGACTTTGAATTGAATGGTCAGTTAAAGGGAATTGTGAGAGTAGCCGAGGCATGATTTATGGGGCACAGAGACAACAGTTCTTAATTCACCTTTAGGGGTTTCCTCTTCTTTTTCTTTGTGCTTGTAAGAACTAGGAGCAAGTTACAGCCCTTCTGTCTGAATCTTTACTCTGAATATCACTGTATAATTGATCAAGTTAATTAGATGTTTTTCCCCCTGTGGTGTTTAGGCCCAAATCTATCAACTAATACTTAAAAGGCATGTCAGAAACAGAATTTCAGATCAGGAATAAAACAAGGAAGGTGCCCAGCAGTGGAACAATGAGAGACTGTAAAATTGCAGTTTCTGATCTGTCTGAAATACTGAGTTTCTTGCCAAAGTAAATATGTGTCTTTAACCTATTTGTTTCTTCCAGATTTTTTCTTTTTTAACTTTGAATGTTTACATAAGCCTTGTGGTTTACCTCTTTTTGAGAAGGAATGAATAGATACAATCACTGAAAATTCTGCACAGGCTTCATGTTGACCGTTATTATTACCGAAGGCAACTTCATAACTGTACATCATGGAAAACATGATCTGTACAGATGTATGAGCTCAGAGCTGGAGTACTTGAATTTGGGAAGCAAGTAGGGGATTTGGGGCCCTTTTTGTCAGTTATGTTATTTTGCCTAAGTTTTTTTTTTTTCACACTAGAATTTGAGGTCTGGAGGAGGAAATAAAATGTCCACAGTGAGGGTGCAGATAAAAGATGTTTCCAGCTTGAGAAGGATTTGCAGGCCCAGTGTTCTGTAATGATGCTGACGGGAATCCCGAGGTTCCAGTTTCATCTCTGGGGTTTAAAATGTCCTGTATGCTTTTGAGCCAATCTTCTAGGCCAGGCGCTGTCTTGATTCTCTGCAGAGGTTGGGCTAATTGTTTCCCTAGGGAGGGCTCTTGGGCGTGTGGGAGGTCCCCTGGGAGAGGAAGAGAAGGATGAACCCCATGCCAGAGCTGGGCAGCGTTGTCTGATACTTGAGTTGGAGGAGCCTCTTGTTCTGTGAATGAAAAGAATTGAGGGCTGGCAATTAAAATCGTAATTATTATATGAAAGTTATGCCTCATCCCTTTTGCCTGGGAGAAGTGGCTTGGACAGTATGTGGGCACAAATTAATTTGAAACTTATTACTCAGAAGTTCAGAAGAGGAGATGGTGGAAATAGATAAGAGTTACATTAAAGTTGGCACAAAAAATTAATATTAATCATCTAAGACAATGTTAAAGAAGACCTCTCTATTGCTTACAATTTTCCTGTTACCTTAGACTTGTCAATTTGTTTCAAGCTGAACTGCTTAGGAATAAACTGATACGGAGGTTATTATTCTTAACAGAAAACTCTGCCCCTTTTTTACATGGCTTAGAAGATAATGAGTCAAATTGATTGCTGTCTTGTTGGCTTGGGTCTGTAGAGGAAAATACTCTTTTTTCCTTCTTTTTAGCCTCCCTTCCTTTCTTCCCATGTTTCCTGCCATATTTTTAGTTAAGTGGTTAAAAAAATATTTCTATTTTATTTTATTCTCTAGCATTATATTGAACCACGGCAGAACAACCTGGAGTGTATGTACATTTCTGTTTGACAGCCAACCTCAGCTGATCACTAGTTTTCATTGTGGCTGTGAACATTTCCCTATAAAGAAGGCAAGGATCTCATTAACACTAACTAATAGCTAATGTTTACCCCTCTGGAGACCTGGATTGGGGATATTTGAGCCCCCAAATTATTTATTTCATTTCTTGGTTGCTACTTTGCCTGTGGAAGTGCTTGCAGGTTCCTTTTTAATGTATAAAAGAAAAATACTACATCCTCATATATGCCAAGATAATCCAAATCTCTTCACTAGAACACAGATTTGATGTACAACACGTTAGTTTTGCTATTATTACTGCTTGATGCACATCAAGCACCTGTAGCTGCTGACATAGAAAAAAAATCATTATGAAGAGCACAGTTTATGCTTATTGAATTTACAGAACACTCAGTGAGCAAGAGACACAATTACCGGGGAGAAAATCCCCAAGGTGTCACCTGGGCCCGACCTGTGACTGACACACAGCCAAGGCAGTGCCAGGCACATGATCAGGAGCACAGTTGTGAGCTGCAGCCTGGGGGGTGAGATTTCTGGGCTGTGAATAGGATCCCTTGCAGAAATATCTTCCATCTCAGTTCCTATGAGGCACCCCATTAATAGCAAAGCCCAAAGGGAAGTAACTTATGGACTCAGTAGGGGCCTGCCACATAATCTGTGGTCAATAACTATTTATATGAATGAATGAATGGATGGGTGTACAACTTTTGCTAATGTTATAAATAATCTGCAACAAATCTTTTATTAAAAATACAGACAATAAATGTTATAAAGTAAGATACCAATGTTACATAGTTAGAAAATGTCTATATCATTAATTACCCTCCAAAGAAAACGTAAAAAAAAAATTACTCCTAACATTGCTATATGTAAAAACTATACTATCACTGTTCATAATAAAAAAATTTAACCCCTCGGTGTCTTTTATATATTTTTCTCTATACGGTTCTTTCTCAAAAAATATTTCATAACTCTTTGATAATTATTTTTTTCCACTAACTATATTGTGAATATCCTACTACGTCAATGAAGTTTATCAATTCCATTTTGTTTTTAGAGAAGAATTTGACAGGACAGGGAAGGGGGGGGATGGCATGAGACCACTGTGGTACTCAGAAGGCGAACGGAGAGCTTGAGGTTGAAGAGACTGGGGGTTGAGGTTTGGTCCTGAGTTGTTGGCCTCTCACCCTAAAACACTAGCTTGGAAAGTGGCATAAATTTCTAGAGTTGATGTAAAAATGAATCTAATCACCAGACCCTTTCTCCCGTAGATTTATTGTGGGTAATCCTTGAAGACAGGAGTAAAAATGGGCGAACATCCACTTGACAAAGACCTGTAAAAGCCAGCCATAGGACCTCTAAATTTTTTAAAAGATTATTTCCTTGCTTATATTTTATCAGGCTTACTACCAAGACATTTTACCCCTAGAGGCTGGATATTTCAATTCTTGCTGCTCATCTTTCTTTGACATCATTTTCCTTGTTCTTGGATGCTTCCTTGTTAATCTCTGGACACATCACGGCCTTCCATGTTCTTTCAAGGATACCCATGCATTACATTGTTTCCAGCTCCCTCCTCTGTGTCATGTTTGGCATCACCTGTACAACACCTGTTTTCAGCTCCTCTGGCTTCTACTAGGTATCAAGTAACTAATTTCATAAACTCCTTCATGTTAATGTTTTCATGGGTGCCGATAGATTCAAATCTTATGTTCTCAGGTAATATATACCTAGAAAGAAATTTTGGGGTGCTAATGCCTTGAAGTAAAAAAGCCAAAAGTGTCAGAGGGCAGAGCAGGCCAGTGGGGAAGCTCATTTTGGGCAGAATACTTTCAGACACTTTGCGTAAGTGGCTATACACAGTGCCCATGCTTTTTGCTATCTCCTGCTGTAAACCAGTGAAGATTCAGCAGGTAAAGGGAAAATTTGTTGTCTAATACTTTTTGAAGATAGTTCTAAGACTGGATAAAGTTGAATAGAATTAGGCTCTTATCCTCGACATTAATTTATAGTGTTTTTCTCCTCTTAGGAGGTGATGCTTTGCCATTCTTTTTTCCATATCTGCTACATAGCCATTGTGTAAGTCCATTCAGTTTAGACGGGAGGACTTGGGCCTGGCTATGCCTCAAGTTACTCCTTAATTTTTATTATTGAATCATAGAGGATTTTCAAGTTAATCCTAGTAACTCAAAAGATATTTAAAACATCTGTGAGTGATGAGGAATGGGGATGTTTTCAGGCTTTTTTGTAATAAGCTGTTATGAGAAAAGTCTTAAAAAGCTTTATTCATGGTCATAAGGACCATTAATTAGCAAATGTGAGGGCAGTAGAGTATATTTTATCGCTTGAAAGATTATGCTAACATGAATAATGTGAATAATCGCGTATAATTTTCTCCAAGAGGTTTACTCTATATCTTTGCATAGAATCCTAAATTCAGAGGGAATCTTGAGAAGTCTCTTATTTTATTCTCTACTTTTAGATGGAAAGCTTCTTTTGCAACTCTCTCACACCTCCGTGAAATATTAGACTCTTCAAAGAGGCACTTCCAGTGTTAGACGGTATTTCCACACAACCAAAAACTCCCTTATTTCAATTTAAAGTTTCTCTAGATGCAATATACCTTTAGAATTCCCAGTCACAGATGTGTTATTTTAATTCTTGATTCTTTAATGCAGTTTTACTAAGGCAGCATTCTCACACAGATGTTGTCTCCCTGAGTACTAGTACCATGAGGTGCTGTGCAAAAAAAGAAAGTTTCCATGGTTACAAAACTTAGCAGAGTCTGCATACTATAACACCCTCTTGGGAAAGATCTTTTTGTAGCTATCAGTCTCTGGAAGTTGCCCCCAGACCATGGCACCTGAAGAAGAACTAGAACACAATCAACAACTAGCATACAAAAAAGCAAAAATAAGAGTACAGGTGAAACAGATGTGCAGCTGGTTGAGAACCATTAGTTTTGATTGTAGGATGCTATCCCCAGGAACTGGGGGACAGGGTGATGAGGGTCCTGAGCACCTGGGAAGATAGAATGGGGTACCATGTGTCATAGGCAGTCTTCACACACAGGAGGTAAAATGGGGAAGAAAGTAACCAAACAACCTTATTTTATTACCCAATGAGGTAACTCAGGCCCTTTCAATACTGATAAAGGAATTCCTTAAAAGAGGTATGTGAACAAATAGGTTCATGACTACATGCTGCATTTATTGTTTTAAGTAGCACAGTGAGTGTTGTTCTGTAGGAACACTTGTGATAGTCACATTGCTACATCCTGCTTCCACCCGGCTCTGATGATGAAACCTCACCACCACAAAGTAATGATAATGATCCCATAGCCCATGCTCTCTCTATGCATTGGTACCTCTACCTTCTTTCTTTAGGACTAAAAGTTGTTCAGTGCACATGTAGGTAAATAAGAGGAAGAATTAAGTAAATTAAGCATGATTAAGTATCCCTCAGAGTACTTTAGGGCATGGAAAGATGAGAAGCTCTTTTCTCAAGAAGCTATTGAAGGAGCCAGATTCATCTTCTGAAGGATGTAGACTTTGGACAGGGGCCTGAAGGTCAAGTGGAATTTGAATAGACTAGGAAGACAGGGAACAGACATTACATGTAGGGGGAACAACATGTGAAAATTATGGGGCTTAAAATGAGCTTGTAGTGTATGAGGAAGAATAAAGAGCCCCCACATAACCAATATATTTAGGATTCTCTACCTCTTCTCACTCTGCCTCAGGAAACTACCTAAGTCTTGTTTTTGAAAAGAATTGGAAACACCTACCCTTAAATTTTTTTTATTCATGTTTTAATGGTTTTTAACATTGTGAAATTTTGGGTTGTGCATTTTTGTTTGTCCATCACCATATATATGACTCCCTTCACCCCTTGTGCCCACCCCCCATCCCCCACCCCCACTGCCCCTGGTAACCACAGTACAGTTTTCTCTGTCCATGTGTTGGTTTATATTCCACATATGAGTGAGATCATACAGTGTTTGTCTTTCTCTTTCTGGCTTATTTCACTTAACATAATATGCTCCAGGCCTATCCATGTTGTTGCAAATATCTTTAAATATTTTATTGCCAAACTTGAACAAAGCACAAATTTTGATCAGTGGATTTGGAAAAAAATAAGCCCACATATCATATGTCAAAAGCAACTCTTCTGCCAGGCGTTACTAAGCCAAGGTGGCTACCACTTCTCACCATCATGGACTCTATTCCAGTGAAGCCAATCTTCTTCCATCCCTTACATGCTCTGTGTTCATTTTCCCTCCAAGCCTGTGCTCATCTCATTCCCCCCTACCCCGAAAATAACCCTCCACAGTTGTCACTGCCTATTAAAACCCCTCAGGGCTCAGCTGAAGTTTGATATCATCATTATCAACACTAACCTATTGAGACTTATGCTGTGTAAGGCCTTGGGGACCTCGAGATATAGAAAGGACAATTTTATTTTTCTGAGGAAGATTTGCCCTGAGCTAACATCCATGCCAATCTTCCTCTATTTTGTATGTGGGTTGCTGCTACAGCATGGCTGCCGATGAGTGGTGTACGTCCATGCCCTGGAACCTAACACAGGCCACTGAAGTGGAGCATGCAGAACTTAACCACTAGGCCATGGGGCTGGCCCCAAGAAAGGACAATTTTTGATATTAAGACACACACACACACAATCTAGTTAATTTCTCAGATCATATAATTATTTCCTTGCTTTAAAAAATTGTCTAAAACCAAATAATTTTATTGTTTTATATTCTTGTATTATTATTTTCTGAACATTAGTTGTGTGTTTTTTCTGTCCAAAATGATAGTTATGCTCCTTAAGTCCAGGTAACATGATACATATCTCTTATCCTACCTCATCGTGCTGGGTTAATAGTAGATATTCAATCGATGCTTCAATTGTTACACAAGCATACATTTATTTAGCACAGGACCCTGAGGAAATTTGTCATGCAACAGCTGTGTCTTTGTGGATGGGCAAGTTTGGGACAAGTAAGTGTTCCAGCACATAATAACTAGATAAGACTGTCCATTTACAATATGCTTTCAAATCCAACATCCTGTTGTTTCTACAACAAGGATGGCTGGTGAGTAAGAATGATATTGCCCATTTTATAGATGAAGTGATTGTGATCCAGAGAGTTAAAATAATATCAAGATCAGAGGGTAGGTGTCAGAGCTGGACTCAAACCCTTGTCTTATGATTCTGAATCTAAAGTGGAGGACAGGACTGAACAGTCAGTGGGCATGGGGAATCTGTGATGAGGAGAGAGTTTACCAGAAGGAGGGACAATCAAAGCGGAATTAGAAGTTCTAAAGATAAACTTGGGATTGGGCAGGTCATGAGATGGGGTGGGGTTAGCAGTCAGAGGTCTCTATTTCTGGCAGCTCCACTTCCTACAGCTCCCAAGAAGAAGGATTTTGAGTGAACATTAACCATGTGACTGCCCTCAAACTGTGTGTGGAAGTAGACAGTAGCTTCAGCCAACTGGGCACCACGAGGGTCACGAGTGAGTTGAGAAGCCCTATTTAAGATGTAAATAGGAAGTTAGCAAGAGGTCAACCTGGATCTTTTGGAGAGATTGAATGACATCCTTAGACCTCTGCTGATCAGCCTGTCATCAATTGTGGGGCATACAACTCTACGTTCCACTCACAGGCTAAGTTCTGCCTCAAATCTCTTCCTAGAGGGCTGAACAGTGACATCTATTGGTTCAATTTGAAATAAGCAAGTTCAAAAGCAGTTGAAATGTCCACATTAGTATTTCTCCCCCTTTCAAAACAAATAATAAGAGTGATTCCAAAGGAAGTTATGACATCAGCAGAATGCTTTATCTCAGGAACAACACGCCACTCTAACTTTCAGCACTGGGGATATTGTGTGACTTATATTTTTGCGGAGGGCCCATCAAAGACTTTGTAAAATCGATATTCAATAGAAACACTACAAAGGGCTGTGTGTTTTGGGAGTTTCTCACTACTCAAGATTTCATCCTGGAGCAGGAATGAACAAATTTAGAGAATGGATTTGAGAGGCAGTGGTGGGAAATAATGAAGTTGCTTTCTGCTTTAAGAAACTTGGAATCAAATCTTCCTGTGGATGAGACTTGTGAGTTACAACGAAGATTGAATTTTCTTTTCTAAATGGTCCTAAATTTCAAGATAAGCTTGAAAATCTTCCAGTTCTTAACTACATTTGGTAAAGTTTCTATGATCCTTTATACTCAATTCTCTAATAACTAATGACTATTTCTTCTTATAGAAAAACTGTAAAGCTCACTGAATATGTAACTGATAGAGTTGCTCTTCTGGGCAATTTGGATAATTAAAAAAATACTCTGGCAAATTAAAAAATATTTTATATATTTACAACATTTTAAATATTGATGAATTGTTCTCTCTATAGGTACAGTGTATATATGTGTATATATAGAGTGTGTATATGTAGTATATATAGTATGTGTGTATACATATGTAGTGTGTGTGTACATACAGATATGTATATATAGTGTACACTCCATACAATATTTTCGCTTAGTTCAGACTTTTACAAAAATTGCTAAGAAGCAGTAAAACGGATAGAGTTTGGCCTTCAACCTCTCATTCACCCAAGGGAGGGGTGAAGTGGCCCAAAGAGAGCTGTGTGATGAAGAAATGAGATAACCCAGGCTTGTATAATCACACATCCAATAATTGAATACTGACATATTTGGATCATTGAAGAAAAATATTAAAATGTTCTCTCCAGTTATTAATTAGTGAATCAAGCATGACCCTGGGAACTTGCTTTTCATTTTAAAACAGGGGTATGGTTAAGAGATGGTTCAGATTGGCTTATTCAGGTCTCTTGAGATCTCTGCCGGTTTGCTTTGCAGACTCCTGGTGGCTGGAGAACAGCATGGCGCTAAACCACACCGCCCTGCCCCAGGATGAGCGCCTGCCACACTACCTTCGAGATGGGGATCCCTTTGCTTCCAAACTTTCCTGGGAAGCGGATTTGGTGGCTGGCTTTTACCTAACAATAATTGGTAAGCTTCCTTAATTTTTCTGTGCAAAGGTTGCATCTAGAAAATTCATGGGCTGATATGTTGATTTTGCACAAAGATTCTGACACTTAGGTGGGTATTTTAAGTGGAGACGGAGAGAGGGAGGAGGGCCGAAGATGGGGTGGCATTACGGAGCTAATAAATGTTTCCTGGAAACAACTCTCTGTTACCTTTATTATTAGGGATAAATATTCCCTCAAAAATCTAAAGAAATTTTATAGCAAAATAATTGATTTTGAGACTGTATTTCATTTTGGTTGCTTTGGTTGTAGGTTTGTCTTCTGAATAACATTAATGATAATGAGATCTTATTTAAACAGAGTGCCTTTACTTTTTAAAACATGCTTTTGATATAGTCATAAGAGTACAGGCTCAGAATGGATCTTAGAAATCATCTAGTTCAGCCTCCTCTTTTCACAATTGAGAAAACTCTGGCCCAGTGCTGTAGTGATGATGGACACATTGAGTTTACTTCACCTAAAAGTAAAGTTGTATCACAATATCATCACTAAGTGATTTTGGTGGGAGTTGGAAAAATGTATTGGTAATAAATGCAAGTCAGTCCAAGGTCAAAAGATTTTTGTGCATAATCCACAACATGGTACATCTGCTTCCAGACTCTGCTATCCAATGTGGTGGCCACATGTGGCTCCTGAGCACTTCAACTGTGACTTTTCCAAAATAAGATGCACAGTAGTGTAAATACACACCAGATATTGAACTTAGTACTATAAAACATAATGTAAAATAGCTCATTAATAATTTTAAAAAATTGACTACATGTTGAACCCATAACATTTTGGATATATTAGGTTAAATAAATATCTTATTAAAGTTAATTTAGTAACATATTTACTCTGTTTACTGTGGCTACCAGAAAAATTTAAAACACACATGTGGCTCATGTTTCTGGTTTATATTATGTTTATATTGGACAGCACTAGTCTAGGCAATTAGAATTCAACTACAATACTTTTCTTAAATTTAGAAATGTTTTAAATTTGGGTAACCAGTGTGCAGGTGGGTTATATCTTTAGGTGTGTCTGCCTTTAATCTTTTCAAATGTTGGGTCAAGCTTTCTCTCTCTCTCTCTCTCTCTCTCTCATTCCTTCCCTCCCTCTCTTTCTCTCAACTATTTATTACTGACTAAGAATTTCATTTAACCTCCTGAAATTAGCAAAACTCATTAGAAAAGTCTGGAGACCCCTCTATGGTCAGTACTTGAGGCAAAAGGAATTGATGAGATTTAATCAGAAATTCTGCTGCAAAGGGATTCCCTGGGCCCTTGGCTTTATTATTAGTTATTATCAAACTGATTTAAATTCTGTGTCTTATAAATGGACACCATGTCCTTCCAATCACAAATATATATTGAGTGCCTGTACCTTGCCACTGTTTAAGTTGCTGGGAATATAATGGTGAACAAAATGGCAAACTCGCTGTCTGCACAGGGACTATCTGGTAGCAAAATCCACACCGCATTTTTATTAAACATAAGTACTTTCAATTATCAGAAAAGACAGAAAAATAAACATCTTATAAATTGAATTTGTCTCAATCAATTGCAAGGAATGAATTAAACAGTAGCATCTTTAACCTGACCAATTTCTCAAGATGACACAAATAAGGAGGTATATCAGTTCCATCCCACCTTGGCATGAAGGATCGCAGGAGGAGAGGCAACCAGTGGGTGGGTGGGGGGAGTCAGGAGGATTTCTCACTTGATGCACGTGGGGTGGAAGGAAAATCCACGATCGTATTCAAGGGGCTTGATGAGATGGATCCAGAAAAACAGGTCCCCAAAGAGTCTCTTAATAAATGGAGCATCAGGTAACTCAGAGAGCTGGGAGTGGAGCCAAAGGCATGTTCCAGAACAGTCATTCGGGCTGAGGCCAGGGGCAGCTGGAGGGGGTTAGACTCATCCTAGAGCCAGGTCCTGGGCTTGATCCTGTGTCTGGTTTTCACCTCCTCCTAGGATAGGTGTGCAGGGATGTGCCCAGCTTCTTTTTAAGGAACCACAGTGGAGTGACATTCTTGGCGAGCTTTGTGAAATACTAGGAGTCTTAGGGAAAACTGGAAGGTGAAAAGATAAACCTGAGTTTGGAATAGAGAAGAAATACATTAGAGACCCATTTCCACCTTCTACTCTTCTACTGTAAATTCTTAGTTTATTAACTGTCTCTATATGAGATTTTATTTTTTTATATTCATAGAAAGATTCAGGATTTTGATAATTTAAAATGTCTCCCCTCCCTTTATTCTTTACCTTCTTAATCTTGTTTTCCTTAACTACCACTAGAAATAAATTTGCATTCTCTTGACACTCCCCTACAGATAAGATTGCCTGTGGAAATTACCTACATGCGGCTTGAGAGAGTTGACTATTTTTCTATAATGCTTTGGGCACTGGGTAAAGCCTTATGAAGTAGAGTTAATATAGATAATTTAAGAAAGGATAAGTAAGAAAATCAGTATTCTCAAAAGAGATGTAGGAGCCAGCCCTGATGGTGTAGTGGTTCAAGTTCTGTGCTCTCGTGGCTTCTGCGGCCCAGACTCGTTTCCTGGTCACAGAACCACACCACCCGTCTGTCAGTTGCCATGCTGTGATGGCAGCTCACATAGAAGAACTAGAAGGACTTACAACTAAGATATACAACCACGTTCTGGGGCTTTAGGGAGAGAAAAAAAAAAAGAAGAAGATTGGCAACAGATGTTAGCTCAGGGCAAATCTTTCCCAGCAAAAAAAAAAAAAAAAGAGATGTAGAAAGGCAAAGCGTGTTTAAATGAGTTTGTGTATAAAATACATACACACCCTTACAGTTTTTAATCTTTTAATTTAAAGTAGATGGCATTTATTTATAATATTTCAAGCCATGTTTTCACGTTTTAATTTTCCAATGTGCCTTACTAGCTGGTTTCCTTTAATGAGACGTAGGTTTCATTTTAGTTGGTTTGCTCTAGAACTCCGTAATCTCTTCTATTTTTTTCCTCTTCTGTCTTAAGGAAGCTAAAAAGGTTTAAACAGACCATTAGGCAGCGCTGACTCCAGGGATTCAGAATTCCCTAAGAGCACAATGCAGTTAGTTCCTGTTGGTTTCATACCATCAGCTGAAACACACATTTCTTTCCTTGCCCCTCAAATGAATTGTGGTGGAGAAGTAGAAATTAAAATAGAAAAATCTGGGTTTCTCCTGTTAATACTCTCCTTATTCCTTACTACTAAAGGCAGCTGTACCAGATTCTCATTTATACACAGCTACTCTGTGAAGCAAGAAATCCTGAGGAAATCTACTCTACATGTTAAGCTATGGAAGTAGGTGTATTCTTTTCTTAAATAAAGTCAGTAGGGATTGGGTCTTTTGGATTTAAACTGGGTGTGTAAGAACTTTTGAACAGTTTCATGGTAACGCCAAAGCCAAGTAGTCATTAATAAAAAGATATAAGAGAGTGGGAACACATTTCTACCATTGTTGGTAGGTCGGTGGGTTGAGGGTCACTTTCTCTCCCTTTGGTGGGAGGGGGAGAGGCCATATTCTCAATAGTCACCCACTTCCCCTTGAGACCTAGTTCAGTAGCAGCTGCAGACACCCAGCGTCCATGTATCCTCAGGAGGCAAAAGTCCTGGGATGTGTCTCCAGGAGATGAAATTTTCTTTGCAGAGGGTTATGCCATAGCTGGCCTCTGCCTCTCCTGAATGCTGGGGCTCCCTCAGGAGGCCACGGTGATAGTGAAAGCACCTCGTTTGGTTTGGGTCTCTTCATCTTCAGAATTTATCAAGAGCCAAGGGATTAACCCTACTTATCAGAGGGAGGGAGTTCTATAAAGCCGATACTCTCTAAAAATGGCTGAGGAATACTCCACCCTGGGGGCCAGTACAAGAACTGGCCATCGGGATGCCCACACCCTCCTGAGCTTCACTGAGAAGTTAGTGGTTCCCATTTCTGGGTAAGTTCAGTCTTATGATCCCTGACTCTTATCCCTTTGGAGGCAACCCATCCCTCGCCTGTCACTCACAACTCATGCTTTTTATTTCATCTTCTGAATTTAGATTTTTATTTAGAGTCCTCTCACTACCCTCTAAATCTATGGTGACCATTTTTGAAATTGAGAAGTGTTTCATATTCCAGTGAATTCTAAAACCTAGTTTTAATGATGGGAATTTATATTTTTCCTTGTAGGGATTCTGTCCACATTTGGAAATGGGTATGTCCTTTATATGTCTTCTAGACGAAAGAAGAAGCTGAGACCTGCGGAAATAATGACTATCAATTTAGCAATCTGTGATCTGGGGATTTCAGGTAACAACCGTGCCGTTTCTTCTTTGGGGGTTTGAACGATGCACCATTCTAAAGCCCTCACTGGCTCAGAGATAACCCCTAACCCATCCCCTTTTGTTCCTTCCTTCACAAATCATCTTTACAGAGTTTGTGGTAAGACAATGGAGTGTTATCTGGTTAAAGAGATCATTCATTTAGCATTTATTGAGTTCTTTCTATGTTCCAGGCATGTTAGATGCTGAGAATACAATTGGGAATAATATATCCTATCTTAGACGCCTCAAGGTGTAGTGGGCTAAATGATTCAGAAAACAGAAACTTACAGGCAGGCTCCAGATCACTGTTTTAAATTCTGTTACACCTCTCCCACTCTTATGGAAATCTGCTGAAATAAATATCAAGAGGGTAAAGTCTTAAAAGGTAAATGATGGCCGAAGACAGTCTGAGAGGTGAGTATAGGAAGAAGGAGGAGCTGCCCTGCTAATGATATATTTAAGTGATAATATAATGATATATTTAAGTGTGGCTTGGGGACCGATTGCAAGTATAGGAAGCTTCCAGTTCAGTGGTTCTCAAACTTGGCTGCACAAAAATGTCACTTGAAGAACTTAAAAAAAAAAAAATACCCATGGCTGTGTTTCATACCCAGAAATTTTGAATGAGTTGGTTGAGAATGTTACCTGGGCATCAGGATATTTAAAATTAGAAAAATGAGAATCCAAAATTGAGAACTACTGGTTTATTTCTTGCTTTTTTGGCATCTCTGATAACCCAGAGAGGAGGAGTTGAAATAAAATTTCTCTAACTGCAATACATTTTTACAAATATGAATGATGTGGGGTAAGTCACTTCCCTTTGCTTTCATCTATAAAATTCTACACACACTCAAATGTGTCTTTGGATCCCAACATTCTGCTCTTTAGCCTACAGTTTTAAGTTACTAGAGGCAGAGAAACTGAGTTTGAACAGAACAAACACACCAACTCCTCTTTCCGCTGGAAACCTTTTAGCAGTTTCCCATCTAAAGCATCCCTTTTAAAATGTTTCCTGATATTTGTTTCTCTCTTCATTAGTAGATTTTTTTGCCACTGCCAATCTCTAAAGAGAAGGGTCCATAATAAGCCTCTATCTATTGAGTCACTATTTCTCACACAGCCTTACTGGTGCAGCTTTATTTTAACCTTTAATTCTTTATTTCATTGTGGTAACATTGGTTTATAACATTATATAAATTTCAGGTTACATCATTATACTTTTATTATTGCATAGATTATATCATGTTCACCACCCAAAGACTAATTACAATCCATCACCACACACATGTGCCTAACCATCCCTTTCACCCTCCTTCTTCCCCCCTTCCTTTCTGGTAACCACCAATCCAGTCTCGGTCTCTGTGTGTTTGTTTGTTGTTGTTTTTATCATCTGAGTGAGATCATACGGTATTTGACCTTCTCCTTCTGACTTATTTCACTTTGCATAATACTCTCAATGTCCATCCATGTTGTCACAAATGGCTAGATTTAATTGTTTCTTATGGCTGAGTAGTATTCCATTGTGTATATATACCACATCTTTATCCATTCATCCCTCGATGGGCACTTAGGTTGCTTCCAAGTCTTGGCTATTGTGAATAATGTTGCAGTGAACACAGGGGTGCATGTATCTTTACGCATGTGTGTTTTCATGTTCTTTGGATAAACACCCAGCAGTGGAATAGCTGGATTGTATGGTAGTTCTATTCTTAATTTTTTGAGGAATCTCCATACTGTTTTCCATGGTGGCTGCACCAGTTTGCACTCCCACCAGCGGTGTATGAGAGTTCCCTTCTCTCCACATCCTCTCTAACACTTGTTGTTTCTTGTCTTGTTAATTATAGCCATTCTGACGGGAGTGAGGTGATATCTCACTGTAGTTTTGATTTGCATTTCCCTGATAGTTAATGATGTTGAACATCTTTTCACGTGCTTGTTGGCCATCTGTATATCTTCTTTGGAGAAATGTCTGTTCAGGTCTTTTGCCCATTTTTTAATTGGGTTGGTAGTTTTTTGTTGGTGTTGTTGAGATGTATGAGTTCTTTATATATTTTGTATATTAACCCCTTATCAGATATATGATATGCAAATATCTTCTCCCAATTGTTAGGTTGTCTTTTCGTTTTGTTGATGGTTTCCTTTGCTGTGCAGAAGCTTTTTAGTTTGATGTAGTCCCATTTGTTTATTTTTTCTATTGTTTCTCTTGCCCAATCAGATATGGTACTTGAAAATATGTTGCTAAGACCGATATCAAAGAGCGTACTGCCTATGTTTTCTTCTAGAAGTTTCATGTCTTACATTCAAGTCCTTAATCCATTTTGAGTTAGTTTTTGTGTATGGTGTAAGATAATGGTCTACTTTCATTTTTTGCATGTGGCTGTCCAGTTTTCCCAACACCCTTTATTGAAGAGACTTTCCTTTCTCCATTGTATGTTCTTGGCTCCCTTGTCGAAAATTAGCTGTCTGTAGATGTGTGGGTTTATTTCTGGGCTTTCAGTTCTGTTCCATTGATCTGTGTGTCTGTTTTTGTGCCAGTACCATGCTGTTTTGGTTACTGTAGCTTTGTAGTATATTTTGAAATCAGGGAGTGTGATACCTCCAGCTTTGTTCTTTTTTCTCAGGATTCCTTTGGCTATTTGGATAAATTTTAGGATTCTTTGTTATATTTCCATGAAAAATGTTGTTGGAACTTTGATAGAGATTGCATTGAATCTAGAGATTGCTTTAGGAAGTATGGACATTCTAACTATGCTAATTCTTCCAATCCAAGAGCCATGTGCTGCCTTCTTATTGAGAGTTTATATGGTCTTGGTTATTTGGGAAGGCTATTTTAGGAATGTTTACCCATGCACATTAAGAGGAGCATATCATGTCAGGCCCCTTTCTGTGAAAATAGTCATGATGAACCCTGGGGAATTTGCGAGGCTGCAAAATGGCTGCCATTTTGGCTATTGCCACACGATGGCGGTGTCACAACAGGAATGATAGCTTTCCGGGTCAGCTCACCCTGCTGACTCCTGATGGTCCTCTCCCTGTTACTGAACGTCAAAATACTTGAATGAAACCTGCCATTTCAGCCACATTCTTCCCCAGTGAATAATACCAGTTTCATGCTCAAGGCTGAATTAGACTAGGCTTGAATAAAAATGCCTTTAATTGGTCCTATACATTGAAAATGCTTTCAGCCAAGCAAGGCTGCTCTACAATTGCACAAATTACCACATTTCTCTGCATATGTCTTTAGAGTAATCTACCAAGAACGCATTTTCTTCTGTGCGATAGCTTTCTCTGATGGACCCAGACCATTTTTTTCAGCTTCTGAGTATCTCTAATATACTTTTCCTTTCCAATAAACCTTAAAACTTTTTATGTCTGTGTTATTTTTTTCTTGGTCAACTGTATTTCGTTACAAGCTCCTTGCAGAAGCACATCCTAGAGACCAGGTGTATCTCACTTCCACTGCTAAAATTTGCTGTTTAAATATCAATGGTTCTCCATTGGGTATGTGTATTAGAATAACCTGGGGAGCTAAAAAAAATGTATATTGATGCCTGGGCTTACTCTCGATAAATTCAATCAGACTATCTGGGGGTCAGAGTCCTGGACATCGATATTTAAAATAAATCAAAACAAAGCAAAGCAAAACAAAACAGAACAACTCCTCCAGTGATTCTAACGTGCAGCTAGGTTTGGAAGCATTCTGCTAGGTGGAGGAGGGAGAGACAGTCTAGGTTCATCAAATCTTGGCTCCAGGAAGAAGCTTAAAATAGCTTTTGCTGATGGGTCCCAGGCACAACAGACACTCATTTCATTCCATCCGAGTCACTTCCACTTGTCTTTTGCTGTTTTTAGCCGTCACCCAGCAGATACTTAGCTCAAGCTTTGAGTTTTCTGTCTCCTCTCTCTAGAACATTTTCCCTCTAGACGTTGCCTGGGTCTCTACCACTGATGTAGGCATCCGCCTAAATGTCGCATTCCCAGAGAGGTCATCCCTGATCCCCTGATGTAAAACAACAATTTCTGTCTATCTCCTTCCTCTGCTTTATTTTCCTTCACAGCGCTAATCACTACCTATCATGCCAACATATCATATCATAGCTCATATGACAAATTACTTGTTTCTTTTGTCTGCTCTCTGTGTGGAAAAAATGAATTTGTCCATCTGGATCTCTATTTTGTCCTCCAGCACCTCGCTCTATACTTGTTACATAACAGGCACTAAAGAAGTATTTATTGGGAAAAAACCCAATTCTTCTACCCTCAGTTTCCTCACTGACAATGGAGTTAGGCTCACTAGGATCAGGAAGCGGTAATGTGAGGGTGCACTGTCTAGCAAGCTGGAGGATGGCACTAGCTGTCTAAACAGGTAGAGGAGATGTGCGTCTAGCTTAAGGAAGGCACTCAGTAAGTATGTGTTGACTGACTGAACTAACAGGGACTTCTGTGTACCTTTGTATGCCAAGCAAGAGGCACAGCTGGGAGGGATAGGGCAGGGCTGGCACCTGCCAGCTGTGAATATCAGTCACTTGGTTTTCCTAATGAGTTAAGGTTAGGGAACCTTCTTTTGGTAGATCAGATAGAGACTTCAAAGAGCTTCCTCGGCACTTTCGCTTCAGGGAAGGTGAAGATTGAATACAATGACTGAATAGGGAGGGTGCAGGGTGTGAATTAAAGTAGAAAAATGCTTTCTAGAAAGTAAAAAACCACAACAACAAATGGAGGCTGAAGTTATAAATAGTTTAAATCCCAGAAACCTGGGTCTGGTTGTAAACACATTGAACCCAACATTTGCTAAAATAGCTCTCTCTTGTGTGAACGGGATACAACTCAATAGTGAGTTGAGGGAGGTGGGTACATTTTAACTGGAGGGAACTTCCCTTGATAAACTGCTTGGCGCTCTAGTTGTAGGCAAACCATTCACGATCATCTCCTGCTTCTGTCACCGCTGGGTGTTTGGCTGGATTGGCTGCCGCTGGTATGGATGGGCTGGATTTTTCTTTGGCTGTGGAAGTCTTATCACTATGACTGCTGTCAGCCTGGATCGATACCTGAAAATCTGCTATTTATCTTATGGTAAGTCAGAAGGTTTCTCATTCTCTGATAGTCAAAGCTAGGTGGATTGTCAGCGCTGTACATATTGTACCTGTAGGTAATAAACAAAGATTATTAATAACTCAGGGACCAAGAGTACTTCCATGTCTAGTCTGTCTTGTTCTAACCTATGTTTAAAGATTTGAACCGGTGTCAATGTAGATTTCTTTTAGCACCATTTTTATAGGAATGTCTGGTGATTGGCTACAATGCTTTTAAAAGTATCATTTCCTTGTATAAAGTGTGTAAGCTTCTACCATGTTTTGCCATGAAAACAAAAGAAATAAAATGCGTTGAAAGGATGTTTAGCTGGTTTCCCACATAGTAAGTATAATTGTGTGAAAAGATGTTTCTAATTCTCCTTTAGCACTCAGGTTCCCCATGATATCAGAGATGAGGGGTCCAAAATGTCCACCTCCAAGTTAGAGAACTGGATAGCTGTGCCTGCAGGAAAGGACACACATACAGAAATACCGCTTGACATTCTCGTTGAGGTATTGGCAGGTAGAAACACAAGTGACAAGAATTGGTGAGGGGTAAGCCAGCAATAAACAATTTTCAGAGGCTAAAGACTTTTCTTAATGTTAAAAATAAATTTTTAGTACTTTGGCTTCTTGGGGTTCATGCATTTATTGAACCCTAAAGAGAAGCATTTAGGCCCTTAAGTTTAGTATTGAGAATCTGGTGCAACCAGGGAGTAGTATTGGCTCCGTCCGGATAAAGCTGCTTTGTTCGTCAATCTGTCAATCAGAGTGGTTATGACCATGGGGACAGAGCATGGCCTGGAGCCTGAGGTGGAAAAGATCAGGTCGACTTGACACTTTCAATGTGGTGGAATTTCCTTTATATTTCGAAAGTTTACAGTCCCAAACTCCAAGGAAACCATGCAACGGGGGGAAGCGTCATGGACTACTATCTTCATGATCCAGCACTCACTTTTTATTTTTTAATTTGCATCTGTTTTTCTAAACAGTTTAAAACTTCCAGTAGAAATAGCTTGAATCAAAATTTTCAATAAAGTAGAAGAATATACAATTATACATATTCTGGATGACTTCAGAGTCAAATTCTTTCTATAAACTTATGTTTGGTCATATCAAATAGATTTTAAATATACCTATTGATTTTTTAGATGAGAAGGCAAAAAGTTCAACTTCCTGGGAATACGAAACATTGACGTCTCTGCTTTTAAAATATTTTTTTGAATTTAGGCTTTGTGTCAATTAAAGAGTTGATACTGTCCACCCGTAGAATCATTGCAGTTATAACTCCAGATGGGAACTGTACATATTTTTCAGCTTCTTCTAAGGCTGACTCTCAATAGTATGGTTTCATCGTTTGATCTGATGCACTATTAAACCCTCCACACAGTGTCTTAGAATGTTAGAATTAGAAGGTCACTTGGGGACATGTAGACCTTTCTCCCATGTAATGTGGTAAACTGTTTTAAGGCATCCCTGACAGACAGCCATTTGGCCTCTTCTTGAATAATTCCAGTGACCAGTGACGGGGAGCTTACTACTGCACAAGGCAGCCCATTCTCTGATTGGTCTGCTCTCATTGTTACAATGTTATTCCTTATATTAAGACAAAACTGCCTCCCAGTAACCTCCACCCATTGGTCCTAGTTCTGACTTCTGGAGCAACACAGAACCAATCTACTAATCTACTCCCTCCTGTACTTGACAGCCTTTCACCATACTCGAATGTAAGTATAAAACACCTCACCAAGTAACCCTAACCATAAATGCTTATACGTATGCCTATGCACATTCCCATAAGTATATGTGATTATCCGTGCCAATGTTTTATCCATTATAATGGATAACCAAGATCTGACATATACTGTGGCTACATGATTGTTACCCCTATCTGGTTGGGCTCAAGAAATTTTGCATTTTATGATACAAAATGCCATGTCTTTGAAAAAAATAGAGACAGTAGAAACAATCTGTTGCATTTCTTATCAATGCTAAATGAGGCAAACACAGGAGTAAAAATTCATGTTAATGTAGTTCTTCATAGTTTGCAGAACAAGCCTTGCATTATTTTATTTAATACTTATTAAAATCTGTAAGCAATATATTCTTATTTCCTCCATTTTACTGCTAAAAACACCTATGTCTAGAAAGGTTACATGAAAAGGGTCAAATACTAGAAATGAGAAGAAGTAGGCCCTACTGACTTCCTCATCCTCACGTGGTACTAAGCAGAGTCTATGTTGAGTCTATGTTGAAGCAATCATTTGGCTTTTACTGAATATGTTTTGCTATTTCTTCTCTGCTACTACAAAACCAAGGCAGTCAGGAATCGCTTCTCCGGCCCTTTTGGTTCGAGGGATAAGTGGGGCGTGAAAGTAATTTCCTGTGTAGGCTGCAGCAGTAGATCAGGCTGACCTGTCTTCTGTGGTTGTGTTGAACTTTGGAAAATGATATTAGTGCTTTACAGCTTTTCTTAGATGACTGCACTGTTTCTTCCTCTTGGAATTCTCTTTTGGTTAATGGAAACTAGTGCTGAAAAACGAAGCTCGTTTTTTGTTTTCCTAAAAATATTTTTGCAGAATTACTTTTGCAGAACATGATACAATCTACCTAGATTCTCTACCTCTCCTCCTATGGCTGTGTGAGCGTGGCTGTTGTGTTAATAATGTTTGAAGATTCAAAATCTGCTCTCACCAAGCAGAGTCAACCACTTTGGCATCACACCGCACAGTCATAATCACGGCCCACCAACCCCCACTCGACAAGTGCTTAGGAAGACAAATGAGATGAGAGGACACAAAAGCTTTTAGGAGGAAGGGTATTCTGAAGACACAAGCAATGTCTTATCATTTCTCATCTCCCCCAAAGATTTAACCTTGGATGATCCAGTAATACATGCTTTTTTGGGCTCAGTACTTATAGTCCACCAATTGGCTTCTTACATTGGATAGGATCTCACAGTTCATTCTGGATGCTTCCATAAGATCCTCCAATGTCTTCAGCATCCTCTTATCTTTTTACTTCTCCTTTTCCCCAGCTTTTGTCACTTCCCCCTCCCCAGGTTCCCAGATGCCTAGAGAAACCTTCCCTATGAAATCACTTCCAATTTTATTTTCTTGGAAAAAGGCCCAAGCTCTGGAACTTTTCTCCCTGCACTCCACTCTCCCTCAGGCGTCAGTTATCTGACCGCTTCTCCCAGAATCCAATGGAATAACTCTTTGGATGTGGAATTTGACATATCGAGGGGAGGTATTTGGGTGGAGGGCAGATTACATCCTGGTAACATTTCTTTTCCACCTCCAGGGGTTTGGCTGAAAAGAAAGCACGCCTACATCTGCCTGGCAGTCATCTGGGCCTATGCTTCCTTCTGGACCACCATGCCCTTGGTAGGTCTAGGGGACTACGTGCCTGAGCCCTTTGGAACCTCCTGCACTCTGGACTGGTGGCTGGCCCAGGCCTCAGTAGGGGGCCAGATTTTCATCCTGAACATCCTCTTCTTCTGCCTCTTGCTCCCAACGGCTGTGATCGTGTTCTCCTATGCGAAAATCATTGCCAAGGTTAAGTCCTCCTCCAAAGAAGTAGCTCATTTCGACAGTCGGATCCATGGCAGCCACGTGCTGGAAGTGAAACTGACCAAGGTACCTGCAGTAATAGTTTACAGAGGTGTTTTCTGATCAGTTAAAACTTCATAGGGCAAAGAGGATAGGGAGTATTGGAGGCTGAGAGAATTTAGAATCTCCACTGTTTATGTACTTCTGGACTTTGTTATTATTTATATAAGCCTTTGTAGTTTCTCTTTCTTCTCTCTCTGTGTCTTTCTCATTTACACACATACACACACTTCTAATATCTACCAAATTTGTATAATGGATCTACTGGGGGCTTGTTCTTTCTATTGAATAGAATATTATTGGTTCTTAAAAATTATTTCAGTAATAAGAGTAACAACTTTTATGAATCATGAAATGCCTCATAGTATTTACTGTTTTGTACGGACTTTGGTGTGCATGGTTAGGGACATTCTGCCACCTTGCCTTATTTACAGAGTAAGAGCTTACCATGTCTACTTTCCTATGGGAAACTTACCTTAACACAAGAGCCATTTCTGCAGGGTTGAGTACCTTGGTAAATGCTAGTTTCAGGGTTGGTAGCTCTTTAAATATTGTGGTGTAAGGAAAAGAGCAGACTATTTGAAAGCAGAGTAGGGTTTTAATTCCATCACCGACACTTGCCTGGTTTGTGACCCAGAGCGAGATAGTGAACTTCCTTGAATCTCTACTGTATCCTTTGTGTAACAAGAATAGTAACATCTATCTCATTGGTTTGTGATAGAGATTCAATGAGACAAAGCATGTTATCCTGTCATCTGGTGAATAGAAGGTGTTAAAGAAACCATAGTTTCTCCTTTCTTTTATACCTTTTAGGAATTCTGGTAAGGTCTAAGGCAGTGGTCTTCACAATTTCATCATGTCTCACCCTTATATTGAAAAAATCTTTTTCAGCGCATACTCTCAATATAAATGGCATGTAGGTAATATCATCAAACTGTGTATTTAATGTTAGCACACCCTAATTTCTATCTTATATTTTAAAGATAAAAATAAATGTATATTGAAGTCCTAATCATTCCTTCTGGTATCCCAATTAATCATGTTGATTGATATCCGACCTTCAAGCATCCTCACAGATACTCCGGAGACCACTGGTCTCAGGGGCCTATAGTAACACAGTTCCCTCCGGACCAGAGGTGGCTTCCAATAAGTCAGGGCCTTGGTCCTGTGATATTGGTCTTAGTAATATTCCTTTCTCCAAATTGCAGACTTTTTGAGGTTGTGCAAGGATCTCTTGGTTGCACAGTGTGAGCTTGAGATTCCTCTTGGTTCTGGTTGACCTTTACTCCCTAGACCCCACATGTTGAGTAAGAGGAAGCTTTGAAGCAAGTTTTCATCACTCTAAATCTATACTAATAACCTAATAATAGAGAGTTCTCCCTGGACAAAAATGCAGAATTAGGAATCATGATCTACTTCTATCTTATAATTGGCTGTAAAATAGGAAACATATTTCCATAAAATGCAGGATCATGAATTAAGTTCTTCATTTTCAGGTGTCCCTTTAGCTCCTAGGTGTGATTTTTTTAAAGAAATTTAATCCAAATAAATTAACCCAAGTTAATTTTGAATAACGTTTAATCCAAATCCTATTCTGTACCAAGTATTGTTCTAGGAACTAGGCAAATGCAACAATGATAAGAATGTTCCTTTTTAATAGTTTGTGGAAGTATGCCCAGGGAAACAACGTGATGTCCATGACACTGGCGTGTGGATTTCAGTTTACCTCGTAGCCCTGTAGTTTGGCATTCCATAAAGCTGCTGATATGTCATATGACTTCCTTTCTCTTCTTGCCATCCCCCAATGTTATTGACCTCCAGACATTTTGATGAGCTTGCCCAGTGAGTCTGAATCCTCACACCCATGAGGCCCTTCTCCAGTTTCTCTGAGTCTGTTATCTATCATCCTCTCTCCTGGTAGCTGAATTGCTCAACTCAACCCACTGACCGCTTTTAGGAGTACCCTAGCATCTCGTTCTTTGTGTATTCTTGAGGCAGCAGCTGCTTAGTGAATGCTTCTGAAGCTCATTATGCGTATGAGGTGAAGATCAGCGTACACCATTTACTTTGGTTTGTTGTTATCATTTTCCTTGACCTGGATGGTACAGATCAAATAGTCAGGCTCACCAGGCCGGATTAACCAAAGAGATGTTAAATGAAAAGTGTAGGCACTTATATGCAGGATTTTATTTTGTATGCATCTTCTAACTTATATACTAAATGACATTACATTACATATAATGTCTATATTATACATTATATCATATGTCTATATTTTATTTATATATATATAAAACCTATCTTAAAATAACCTAAATATACACTGTTTCTAATTATTAGAATTTGTGGAAAAAATGTAAGTCAACATTCAACCCACATTGAAAAATAAACACAACTTTCTATTGTGGCATCCTTCACTAAATTTAAGCTGTTTTCAATTACTACTTAATTTTGTCCTTGATTTTTTGTACTGAGTAAAAATAAGTAGAAACAACCTCACAATGGGGCTTTTCATAGTCTTAGAAACCTTTTCCTCCATTCAACTACCTCTCAGGATTGGTAATTTACTTGTTCACTTGGCGCTTCTCATCTTCAGAGCAGCCTGGTCTAAAAGCTTGTTACTTAAAGACCACCTCCCTGGATTCTGGGATCAAAATAAAAATCATTTACTATGTGCTCTATTTATTTCTAGCTGGGCTATTATCTGGGCCTGCATTTTGCCAGTCTGTTCTCATCAACTTAAAAACTGACATTTCCTCTACAAAACTTTCTCTACTTTGTAACTTCCTTCTAATTAATTAGAAAAAAAAAAGATTTTGCTAGACTTTTGCAGCAGGCTGAAATTTCATAGACTACAAACAGAAGCATGCAGAAAAAACCAAAACAAAGCAAACTAACCCCCCGACCAAAAAATACCTCTCTTTATATTTCTATGATTCAGTATAATCTCACTTTTATCCCTGCATTTGACCTTGTAAAACAAACAATATTACATAATCAGGATAAATTCAGTTGAATCAGGGGTTTTCCTCCTGTTCCCAGGGCCGTGTATAAGTTCCAGGGAGGTCTTTATAAATCCATGGTGCCAATGGCTGGGGGTTCCTGGGCGGGTTGTTGTCATTTACTGACCCTTGTATTGCTGAGATATTTAAGGTTCCCTCCGGTCTGAGTCATCAGTTGTCGTGGGTCACTTTACATCCTTTTTGTTCCAACTGTAAGGCCTCTTTGGGCTCATCAGAATCCCAGCTACTTCCCATCCTTTGCCTGCAACCCATCAGGTGGTTGTTGGGACCTTGGCTAGGACCCTGAGAAGTGAAGCACAAGTTTTCTACTCTCAAATCCCCAAATGTATTGAGGGTTCTATTGCATTGCAAACCCATCCGTGCCCCCTCGTGCTCACCTCAGTGGAATAGCTTTAAGACAGCTTCTCAAGGTCATTTGCCAGCTCCTCTGATGTCCTTCCTGTCTTTGGGCAATAGGCCCTTTACCCACTCTCGGGTGAGGAAACTGGCTCCTATATCCACAGGCATCCCTCTACATTGTTCATATGGAAAGCTAAAGCCCCGAGTCCTTCAGGTCTCTGGCTGTGGATACTCATTTTCTTCACACTCAAAACCTTTTTCTTTTAACTATTTTATGTCCTGTACATTTCAAGTTTCTATTTTGAAACTCAGAAGCTGAGAAATGTATGTTTTACTTCTTTGAGTATTTCTGCTCTGTAGAAACCTTCACACAATGCAGCAAATACTCTTGCCTCTGCTTTAATAAGGGGGATGGTGGAGTGACAGGAAAGAAGTAACAGAAGCATAAATTAAATTTTCCAAATTTTACTATGCTGTGCTTATTGGGACTTCATATTCATTCATTTAACACACGTAGATCACCTGTAATGTTCCAGGCCTACAGTTAATATCCAGATCCTTTGGGCACCTAGATTTCTTTTAATTTCCCTTATTTCTACCAGAAAGCCTTCCTGATCCCCTCGACTGGTCTAGGTCCCTCTGCGATGGGCCATCAGGGCACTTGGCCTATTTATTTCCTGAATCTCATGTTCGTCACTCTTTTTTGCCAGGTGTGGGCAAGAGCTGCATGTCCTGTGTGCTTCTGTGCCCCACTGTCTGGCGCCTGCTGGATGCTTGATCAAGGTTGCTGGAATGAACACATAATTGAATAAACTAAGTTGATCTAATTACCTTGATGAATGTTAAGTGGTCCCTTGACCCCTGGCTTGAGTGTCTCTGTTCCTTTTATATCCGAGGATGCATTTTTCTTTGCTTTGTTCTTTCTCATTGATTGTGAAGTCTTTTTAAAACTCATACACATAAACTTCTGCTTCCCTCGGAGGACTACTCTCCTTTATTACTCATCGAATGTTATTTATCATTGAGGGTTCAGATTCAGAGAACCCCCGGGGTGGACTCTAAGTCTGTGGGAAAGCTGAACTGTGCTGTTTTTTTTTTTTTAACCCAATTAATTAATTCCTTTCCTCTTGTTCTTCTTAGTTGTTCTTAGCTTAAATGTCACTTCCCTCAGAAACATTCTGCGAATTGAATTCAAGTCCTCCTATTATGATGTTTCGATGCTGCCTTTACATTTTCTTCTTAGAACTTGTCATAATTTATGATTAATTTACAATTACATATTTATTTTTATGATTATTTGTTCAATGTCTGTCTTTATCAATAGTTGATAAGGCCTGTGGGGGCAATGACCATATCATTTTGTCCACTTTGTGTCCCCAGGGTCAAACACAATGCCTCAAACATATACTTATTGAAGGAAAGAATTTCAAACTAGGGGTCAATCCCACTTTTGCCACTAGCCCACTGAGAAGTCTCACAAAGCTGATACTTGTTATTTATTTTAGCTTCTAGTAGCTGAATCCTTTTCTGTGTCTGGAATTTCCCTGTTGAGGAATTTCTAACATTTTGTGTCTTGCTGAGGAGTGAGGAAGAGGAGCTATGTGTCTGTGCAAAGATTGCTTCTTACTTTAAAAGATACAGAATGACCAGGTATTAATTTTCCAAGATTCTATTGCACCTAGGATACAGCTACGACCCTAGGCTCCGGCCACATCAGCCTGTCTCAGGAACTAGAGACGCTCGATGCAGGGCAAGAGATCTCTCCTGACCACGGTATAGCAGCAGTGGTTTCTGTATCAGAACCAGTTCAGGTCGTAGTTTTGGGTATCATTTCTGTCTCGTTGGCCTCAATTCTAAGTCCAGCATTCTCAGTGAAGCTCTGTTCTAATCAATACATTCATTTTCTGTCTCACTTGGCCAAAGTCAATTTCTGTTGCTTACAACTTGGAATCTTGACTGATTCACCTTGGGCAAACCACTTAATCTCTCTGGGCTGTAGTTTTCTCATCTGTAAAAGGAGGTGGGGGAGGAGCATTAAATGAGATCTAAGTTGCCTTCTAAAACTCTGAGGTTCTATGAAAATGGCTAGATTGGTTGGATTGTTTCAAGGTCTGTGGCAATAGCTCTTATTACTAAAACCACTGGCCTCTCAACCTGAGTATTTTTTCCCTTCCGATAGAGGTATTCCCACCTCAAGGGGCTTGGTTCATCTACAATGAACGGTGAAGTCTCCCTTATTTTGCTGAACTAGATACTTACTAATTATTTCCTGTTCTTCCAGCCAGCCACTGCCTTGACAGAGGGTATTGTGTTGAGTTTTAGACCAAAACCCCAAAACACAGATGCATAGAGTGACATGACCTAATTTACATATTCTCCTTTCTATCACAGAATTGCTTGTTTATAGAGTAGTGGTATTTTAGGATTTGAGAAAATTGCAACTGAGAAGTGCAGAATTCTTCTCCTTTTTTAAAAGTACGAATTAATATTTTCTATTTGGATCACAACCAGGCTAACATATGGCAGACACATCAAAGCTCTCAGAATTTTTCTTCTTTTTAAGGGTATGAAGAAGGGTCTGGGGCAGTTGGCATGAGTTGTCATTTTGTCAATAAAATAGAAGAAAGGAAGAAACTCAAACTGGACATGCTTAGACTTGTCAAATTACTTAATTTCTTGAAAGGTGGTGTGAAAGCTATCACCACCATTATTTTTATATATAGGAGAAAATGGAGGGCCAAAGAAGGTAGGTCATGGCTGTCAAGTTCCCACCCTCCTCCTTGCCATTAGTAGTATCCCTCAATGACCAGCTGCCAACATGTGGAGGGTAGTGGTCTCATAACTGGCATTTACTGTTGCATTACCATCTTTTAATATCATTTTCGCACTGGGTAGGAGCAAATCCATATACTTGCTAGCTAGACAAGACAGAAAAACCAAATCTTGTCATTCCTATGCTCCTGTCAGTTATACACTCTCTTGAAGCAGGCTGGGACTCTCCTCGTCTTCCCATTCTCTCAATGAACAGATGTGGTGATCTCTTCTTGTGATCTTATTTCATCCCAGCCACTGAAATATCTTTACTATCAGTCTAGCTCATTCTGTAATATAATTCAATCTTGTTATTGATGGTGAATTTACTACATATCTTTAACCCTCCCTTTAAGCCTTCACTTCCACATCAATTCCATGTCCTCTTCTCATCTATTTCATTATTCAAGGTAGCATGCAACTTCAAATGTGGCTGAAGTCTTACTCATATCTGGGCAAAGGAGCCTGGTGAAGGAACTGAGATGGTGGTTCATAAAGAATCAGAGATTCTGTCTCACTCACATTGGTTTCTGGAGCTGAACCATGATTGGAATCCAAACCCAGATTATCTCCATGTCGATGACTTTCCCACTGTTCCACACTGCCTCAGCACACAGACAGGATTGGACTTCCCTTCTTGGAAACTTTATCTGCTGGAATGGTTCAGATATAATGGGCCCAAAGGCAGAGACTTATATAACTTGAAGAATTCACTTTCAACCCCATTGTTCTATTGTTGCATTAATTGGTTAGTTCACTGCAATTGATCACTTATGGACACTATTGCTTATATGACTCTTAATGCCAGCTTGAACTATAGCTGGAACATACCGATATCCCTTGGTCCTCTGCAGCAAGATATATTTAAAATGAACTGGGTTGCAGATGTGTGATTCTTTTGTAGAAGCTAAACACATATCCTGTGAATTTCCTCCCACAAAAAATGTCTAATTTAAGACTTTGTGGTTTTATTGCCTTTCCAGTGACCCAAAAGGCGGTGATAAAAGTGAAGGGATTAAAAAATAAACAACCTGGAAAAAGTTGACAGGTACAGGTGCCTGTGCTAGAACTGGTTTAATGATATCTGGGAGAAAAATTTTGGGAAACAGAAATGAGGGCATACTAAGAAATGAGGAAGGCGAAGAACAGACAGATGAAAAGAGTAAACACAGTCCAAGTCAAGTAGAAAGTTCTGGGAAAACTGAGTGTAACATGAAAGTTTCAGAAATTTTTGTAGAGTGTATCTTAAAATACTTTCAATATTTAATATTTTAATGTTTAATATTTTATGGAGTATATTTTAACATGAGAAGGTTGTAAAAAATGAATGTGCCTCGTATTAACTTTGTAGTCACTTCAAAAACGTAAGTAACATTCTGCAGTACCTTTTAAATCTAAGCTTTTATCCCTCTTTCTGCTTTAAACTTGATTTCTAGTTGTTCAATTTAAAGTATTTAGTTTTATTCTAGTCTATGAAAAACCATGATTCATTTTGCTATGTGTTTAAAAACCACAGTCTATTTAATTCTCCCGTGTCCTCTTAAAAAGGATAACATAATGCAAATGTTTTAAGTCCTTCCTGTTCCCCACTGCATTCTCCCGTAAAAGTAGAAAATATGTAAAATGTAGAAAATATTACGGACTCAGTGCTAATCTATTTTTTGTCAATGATTTTGGCAGAAACATAGAAAACAGCTTTTGAGATATTGTGAAATCATCATATGACTCACCAAAGGAGAAAGCGTGGAGCTATGTTAAGTTCCCAGACATCTGTTAAAGCGAGCTTTATTTATATAGTTATTGTTTATTTGGGGATTTAGAAAAAAAAACCCTCACTGTGAGCTCTGAGGCATCCATTCCATTTACAAACAAAATTCCCACAGACCAAACTAAATACAATTTCTTCTGGGTAAGCTTCTGCAGAAAGATGGAAAAGGAGGCAAGTGGGAGAGTCGCGTGTATGCGTTAGGCCTCCTTTATAATTGTTAAGCACAGGTGAGAATTTTGACTCAGGACCCTAATGCCAGGCTGTAGGACCCTAACCAGGGCTTCAGGATGTGCAGGAGGTCTGGGCTCACTTGATTCATCTCTTTGGGATTTACATTTTGTTTTGCAAAACAAAGCGAAATAGATGTTGTTGATGTTTTTCTCTGCTGCGGTTAATTTTTAGAGATGAGCCTTGAACTTCTTGGGTAGAATTTTAGAACCTGAGACTTTAGGGTAGATTTCCCATGCTTCTTTCTTGACACACCCCACAAATGTGGGGTTCCCAGGGCAAACACACCCTACTGACTGTCTCTTCCACAGGTCAAGCAGTCTGAGGGGTACAGACCGTTCCCTGCATACAGTACTCTGCTCCCATCAAAGCATATTGAAATGACTTTGTTTTAAGAAAAACACGTCCAATTGAATTTCTAAAACAAAAAAGCACGCACAAGTGTTGTTGCTTTATTATTAATAAAACATTTTGTGTCTTATTCCTTATCACTCATCCTCCTCACTAGCTTGTCATGACCCTGATGTTGGGAACTTTTATTTCACCTCTTAAGTAAGGTGAAAGGAGAAAGAAGAAACGTTCCCTGCCCCAGATAGCTCCATCCTTACATCTTCCCAGAGTCTTGAACTCAAAGATAAAAGGAAGACCCACTTTTCCTAGAGCTCCCTTATAAAATCCCAAAGATGGGTCTGATTATGCTCTTTCTAGTCCTGTGCCCATCCCACTCCTAATATTGTAACCAGGGGCATGCTGTCCTCTGATCAGACTGTGATCGTGTGCTGCCTATGATGCCAACTCCGTAAAGTAGCCTAGGAGGCAGGATGCTGGCAATGCTAAGGTAGATGGTATTCCGGGAAGATGAAAACAAACAAACTCAGATGTCCACTACACAAAGTGTTAATTTGAATATAGTTTCATTATTTATCTTACAGAGAGAATATTCTAGTAGATCACAGTGTAAGGATACTTTGAAGTTAGTGCACTCTCTCTCAATCAGGGCCTGAAATAGCTCAAGTTTACAATAAAAACCAAAGCTTGGACTTCATTTGCTAGTGTCAGTACACTGGCTAAGTCCCTTCTTATGCCTTGTGTAGACAGTTGCCTAAAACAATCTGCTAACCACGGAAATTCTATGTGGGCAGGGATTGTGTCTGCTTTGTTCATTGCTTTATCTTCAACACAAAACATATAGGAGATGCCCAATAATACTTGCTGATTGAATGAATAAAGAATGATCTTTCTACCTCCTATTTCTTTCCGCTCCATTTCATTTTGCCGGTTCATCTTCCTAACCTCAGCTCTCACGATGTCTCCTGCTCAAACAGCTGCTAGTGCCTCAAAGCACATGGAATTAAGTGCAAGCTCAGCAATATGTGATGCAGAACCCTGAATACATGGATATTGTCTTTCTCTGCAACCTCATCTCCCTTTGTTGCTTTCTCATACCCCAGAGTGAATCGCTCACGAGTCCCTACATAAACCTCACACGCACTTCTGCCTTTGCTCATGCTTGGCTCACTTTTATTCCTTTATTTCCACTGGCCAACATGCAGATTCTTTGCCACATCCTTCATAAAACGGTTCTTAATTTGCCCTATAGCATGTAATTTTGTTCTCCTCTGAGCAGGGACTTAAATCCTATTCTGCCTTGTGCTATAGTTATTTGTATTCCAGAGGGATACGACTCAGGTGCTAAGGTGGACTGGTGTTCCCCACAGTACCTGGCATCGTGTCTTGCGCAAAGCACTTGTTAAAAAAGGTTTATTGAATTAAAGTGAGATGATCTATAGGGTCGGGTAGATAGTTACAGGGCACTAATTAAGATGACATTACTAAAGGGACTGAATTGCAGATGGTGAGAAACTAGTGAGGGTGTTTTCAACCCTATCTCTAATTATTCTTTGATGTGCAAGTCAAGAGGCCGCTAAGGTAATTACAATTTTGTGAGAGAGTAAAGTACTTTTTTGGAAAAGTCTTGTTTTATACAACTGTGTCACTTTGGTTAAAGCTCAATGATTCTATTTTACTTTATACCTAGTGAATGTCCACTCTCTGAGCCTCAAACTTGAGAAAAACTTGGGCCAAAAGAAGTAGTTTAATAAAAATCTCTGAAGAAGATTCGTATTATAATTTCAAACAAGGGCAGAGTTTCTAATTTTCCTGAGGCAAATAAGGATGATTTAAAATTTATCAAGGTGAACATATTTTCCATCTAGTTTGTAAGTGGAGGTGGGTTAAGAAATCTGGAAATTTCAGGAGCATCGATGTCTTCTTAGCAAGATTTCTTGCCCAATGTAGGCACAATCTGACAGTTTAGGGTTAAACTTTGGATCTTTGGGTAAATTCAAATTTAGAGTAGAGAATGGACAGGATGTGGCAAATGGGTTAAAGAATTATAATAACTTGTCCTGACTGAACATCTCAGAAGTCCGTATGAAATGATTCCTATGAGCAAGATAAAAGGAAAGATAATAGACTTTTTTGGTGTAAATTGGCTACCCGCTCCTCCATCATGCATATCATTTCCACCAGGTGTCTTGATTCTGTTCTCTGTTGCTTTCCCTCACCAGGTGGCAATGTTGATTTGTGCTGGCTTCCTGATTGCCTGGATTCCTTACGCAGTGGTCTCTGTGTGGTCAGCTTTTGGAAGACCGGACTCCATCCCCATACAACTCTCTGTGGTGCCAACCCTACTTGCAAAATCAGCAGCAATGTACAACCCCATCATTTACCAAGTCATAGATTACAAATTTGCCTGTTGCCAAACTGGTGGTTTGAGAGCAACCAAGAAGAAATCTTTGGAAGACTTCAGGTAAAATTTCAGAATCTAGAAATGAATGATACTCTCTTTGTTTGACCCATGGAGTTCAAGCCACTCCGATATGCTATCTTCTTAGGGTTTGAGCTCATCACTTAGGAGTAGTGTAAGGAGGACTTTATTTTCTGTTCATCAAAATTCCCCAAATCAAGTAATCAGATATGTAGGGTTGGACGACATGGGTAGATAGTGAGAAAAGTGATTCCGTTTTTGATTGTAGAGCAGCTAAGGTACGGAGATACGTCCATTTGAGCAACCACTATGCATCGCTCCTCCTTATCTGGGACCAAATCAGTTCACTCCAGGAGTGCTGTTCCACATGGTGTTGATCCACAATTAAGCTCTCACAACAGAAAAGATTCTCCTATTTGGAACATTTCTACCATTAGCTAAAAGGATAGGATTTGGGCAGGTACAGGAAGGGGAGAAGGGAGATGACATTTTTACTCTCTGCCACGTTCTTCATTTTCACAAGAGCCCCATATTATTACTTTTCTTTGTCAGATGAGGAAACTGAGGTTCAAGTAACGGTGAAGTTCAGTGAGCTGCCCATGTTTACGTAGCCAAGAAGTAGCAGAGTAGGGATTTAAATTCAGGTCTATTGGGTTTCAAAACTCATGCTCGTTCATCTACACTGTTTCTACTATACAATGAATGAGTGAGTTGCGGGATCCGGCACCATTTTTCCTAAAGGCTCAGGGTGAGTAAAGAGTTGAGGATGATTTGTGGTCTTCTGTGTCCACTCATGGCCCCTCTTAGAAGTAGAATGTGGAACAGACGCTTGAATTCATGGTCTGAGGTGAGGGGTGTTGAGAAGGCCCCAGGTTCTCTGAGCCCCCTTAATTCTTACTCACTTGATGTCTAATTATTTTTCAATACTATTTTCCTTGAGTAAGTAGGAAACAGGAAAAAAAGGTAGAACTAGCTCTGAGAAGATGTGGTTCTTTATCTCGTTCTTTCACTGTACCTGAGCAAATGATAAATCTTTTAATCTTTAGTTTCCTTAACATGTAGGTACAGGATGAAATGAAAAAGATAATAAAGATGGCATAAATAAAAGGTAGTATTGTCATTGTTGCTGTCGTTCAGGGGAAGAAACACACAATTTGGAGGTAGAAGACTGGTGTTTAAGATCCATTTTGATATTTACAATAGCTCTATTGGTTGGGCAAATTAACTACTTAGAGCCTAAAATTGGGATGAGCTGATGGCAATATTCATCTTCTGAAATTGTAAGAATTACACACAATTCATGTGTGAAAAGGGCAAGGTAACAACTGTTAGTGTTTTTTTTCCCCCACATTGTTGGTGGTTAATGCCTTCTGTATTGAATTGAATAAATTCATATGCTAAACTGCATCTATTTTGGAAGTAATAACACTTTATCAACTACTAATACTTCATTATGAATGCAGGTAGAGAGAATACTTTCAGTAGAGCAGTTGTGGGAGAAAATAATGGGGCACTTCTTCTTCTGAAGGAGATGAGAATTTGACAGGAATGGCTGAAGGCAAATTTCACCTACCTCATAATTCTGCCTCAGACTGACTCCGTGTTCTGTATATTTGCTCACAAGTGTGAGCAGCACATAAATATTCAGCATTCAACAATGAAAAGAGGAAAATTTATGTGGAAGAAAGTGACTTAGGGCCACAAACCTTTGGAAATATCAGCCAGGCAGGAGTCAGTTCAGTTCACCTGTTCCCATTAGCCATTTATACGAAATACAGCAATTGCTTTGCCAGAGGACGACAAGGATTGTTTCCTCACTCTAGAGTTGCAGCTTTTAGTGGAAAAAGCAGGTGGCAGGGCTGAAACAGGAGAAGCCCTTGGATTCTAGAGGTCGGAGCATCTCTAGGAAAGACATGCTGAAGAGGTGTGATGAGTTGCAGACTTTAGAAGGATCTGCTTCAGACAAGAGCAGAAGGGTGAGAAGTGGCCACAAGAAGCTTCTTTTTAGCTTTCCAAAGAAGAAAAAACAAATCTTATTTGTCTTTGCTGTCAAAGAAGCTAAGGAAGTGGGGAACAGGGAGGCCCATAGAATGAGGTGAAGTGCTATGAAGCCAGTCCAGAGTGGTGAATGTACTACCAGAACAATGAAATTGAATTAAACTGGATTAATTGATATCCTTGTTCTTTCCTTTTCCGAGCTCTGAAATGTATTTGCTGTTAATGGGAGACCCTCTTGGGAAATATTTCAAATTCAAATAAAAAAGCTAATGTGTTGAATATGAGATTGTGGAAATAAATTTTGAAGAATTGTAGCAGTTCATTAAAAGTTAACTCATTTTTTTCCTCCTAAATTGAGTCCACTGAGATTTCGGGGGAAGCTGATGAACTAAAGAAAGAACTGTGGGCAAGAGTCTTTTCTGGAATGTTGTTATTCACCACGCTTGGGTATCCAGGTGTAGTCTCCCGTATTTTGTAAACAGTCCTTCACCATGACTGTGTGTTAGAGACACCTGGGGAACTTGGAAAAACTGCTTCTGCCTGGACCCCTGCAGATATTTGGCTTTAATTGATCTTTTAAAAAAAATTTAATTGGTTTTTATTGAGGTAACACTGGTTTATAGCATTATATAGATTTAAGGTGTACAACATTATATTTCGATTTCTGTGTAGACTACATCATGTTCACCACCCAAAGACTAGTTGCCATCTGTCACCGTACACATATGCCCTTTTACCCCTTTTGCCCACCTCCCTCGCCTTTCCCCTCTGATAACCACCAATCTATTCTCTGTGTCTATGTGTTTGTTTGTTGTTGTTTGTTTTATCTTCCACTTACAAGTGAAATCGTAAGGTATTTTTCTCCTCATGACTTGTTTTGCATAGCATAATCCCCTCAAGGTCCATCCATGTTGTTACAAATGGCAAGATTTCATCTTTTTTATGGCTGAGTAGTATTCTATTTCGTACATATACAGCATCTTCTTTATCATTCATCCGTTGATGGGCACTTAGGTTGTTTCCAGGTCTTGGCTATTGTGAATAATGCTGCGATGAACATGGAGTGCATACAACTTTTCAAATTAGTGTTTTTGTGTTCTTTGGATCAATACCCAGAAGTGGAATAGCTGGATCAAATGGTATTTCTATTTTTAATTTTTTGAGGAATATTCATACTGTTTTCCATAGAGGCTGCACCAGTTTACTTTCCTGTCAGCAGTGTATGAGGGTTCCCTTTTCTCCATATCCTCTCCAACATTTGTTATTTCTTGTCTTTTTAGTAATAACCATTCTGACCAGCGTGAGGTGATATCTCATTGTGGTTTTGATTTGCATTTCCCTAATAATTAGTAATGTTGAATATCTTTTCATGTGCCTGTTGGCCATCTGTATATCTTTTTTGGAAATATGTCTGTTCAGATCCTCTGCCCATTTTTTAATCAGGTTGTTTGATTTTTTGTTATTGAGTTGTATGAGTTCTTTATATATTTTGGATATTAACCCCTTACTAGACACATGATTTGCAAATATCCTCTCCCAACTGTTAGGTTGTCTTTTCATTTTGTTGATGGTTTCCTTCCCTGTGCAGAAGCTTTTTAGTTTGATGTTGTCCCATTTGTTTATTTTTTCCCATTTTCCTTGCCTGATGAGACATGGTATTCAAAAAGATATCACTAAGACTGATGTCAAAGAGTGTACTACTTATGTTTTCTTCTAGGAGTTTTTTTTTCTTTGGTGAGGAAGAGTATCCATGAGCCAACATCTGTTGCCAATCCTCCTCTTTTTGCTGAGGAAGATTGGCCTGAGCTAACATCTGTGACCATCTTCCTCTATTTTGTATGTGGGATGCCTGCCACAGCATGGCTTGATAAACGGTGTGTAGGTCTGCACCCAGGATCCGAACCCATGAACCCTGGGCCACCGAAGCAGAGCGTGTGGACTCAACCACTGTGCCACCAGGCTGGCCCATCTTCTAGGATTTTTATGGTTTCAGGTCTTACATTCAAGTCTTTAATCCATTTTGAGTTGATTTTTGTGTATGGTATAATGTGATGGTCTAATTTGTCTTGATTGGGCCTAAGCTTCAGTTGTTTGGTTCACTCTCCCAGATGATTCTCGTACACAGCCATTGTTGAAAGCCAGTAAACCAGAGGCTGGGAAAGGAAAACATTAGCAGTGCATCTCACAGAGTCCGAGGCTTTTCGCCCACCTACATAGAAACCAATGAGGCCACCTATCATCAGTGACAGGTGAACCAGACTTCAGATGCTAGGCCAATCTTAGATGGAATATAAAAGTTCAAAAGACACTGGGGTATATAGTGAAGGCATTTTACATTTTTAGTATTGCAGTAAAGACAAAGAACAAAGAAGAACAAAGCACTAAATTCTGACATTGCTATTGTAATCAAATCTCCCCTGACCACCTTGGTTTGAATGCTGTCTTTCCAAAGATCTCTCTTTAGTAGGTAAGTCACAGGGCCCAATTGAGTGGTAGGTAGGTATGCAATGAATTTTGTCCTAGAGGACAAGAACCTCACTTGGGCAAAGGAAATCTGTCATGAACAAGTGGCTTGTTTTTAGAAAGCTCTACCCAAGGGATTTCTTGACTATGAATATTCTAAATTAAATTATTATTTTCCATCTTTTTCTAACTCAGGCCTTGTGCAGTCTAGTCTTGTGCAAGTGTTATGCAAACTCGTGTAGTAAAGTTTGACATGATATACGTATATATGTATGTGTGTATATGTGTATATATATATATGCACAGATTTTCCTTGACTTAACGATGGGATTAGTCTCATAAACTCATCGTAAGTTGAAAATAACTTAAGTTGAAAATGCATTTAATACACCTAACCTAGTGAACATCATAGCTTAGCCTAGCCCTCCTTAAACGTGCTCAGAACACTTACCTTAGCCTACAGTTGGGCGAATCATCTAACATAAAGCCTATTTTATAATAAAGTGTTGAATATCTCACGTAATTTATTGAGTACTGTGCTGAAAGTAAAGAACAGAACGGTCGTATGAGTACAGGATGGTTGTAAGTGTGTCAGTTGTTTACCCTGATGCCTGCTGCCCAGTATCATGAGAGAGGATCATACTGCATATCGCCAGCCTGGGAAAAGAGCAAAATTCGAAATTTGAAGTATGATTGCTACTGAATGTATATTGCTTTTGCACAGTTGTGTAGTCAAAAATCGTTAAGTTGAAGCATCATAAGTTGGAGACTGTTGGTATATATATTAAACTGCATTTTTCTTCTCCTATATCTAGGCTGCACACTGTAACTACAGTCAGGAAGTCTTCTGCTGTGCTGGAAATCCATCAAGAGGTATGAAGATGGACACAGCATCACCCATGGACACAATTATTCACTTATTTGCCTCTTCACTGCTGTTAATGTTTGATTGTGACCACACTTTTCTCTTTATATTATATTTTTATATTTTGTACACTTTTTCTCTTTTTCCTTAAGCCAGGATTTGCTGGGAAATTTCAATGGCCAAATGGAAACTAGATTATAGGCTACTACTTTAAGGAATATTACTAGAATGAGCCTCCCTGAAGTGTTCTTTCCGTTATGTTTTAAAACCTATTTTCATTCCAAACAGTGTTGTCTGAGATATTAAGAAAAATGTTTAAAAGTTTTATTTAAGGTGTTATTTAATTTTATTACATCATCTTTATTATTCCTTAATGTAGGGCCAGGGAGGCAGTTTCTGGAGTTCATTTAGGTGGGTGATCATTGGGACAGTGCGTTGGACCATAGCTCTTGACTAGTAGATGCTGCTGATCCTCATGGCCATTATCTTCTCATGCTGACAGGGTGTCACACTCTAGTGGGAGTGACTTCATCAAGTTGTCCTCTAGGGAAATCAATTTTGCCTTAAATCCCAAAATGGAAAACTCTCTTGTATCTTGGAATTTGAGGACAAAAGTAATTCCCACTGATGATAATTTCACCCACATGAGTATTTCTCCTTACGCTCTACATACTAATATAGTGGATGTAACAGGGCATTTCTAGCTATAATTATTCAAGAAAAGAATTTAGTGAAAATAGCTATATATAAGTGTTGTTTCCTTTATTTGTTTGTTTTCTGTTACGTTTGTTCTTTCTTTTGTTTGTTCTTTCTTTTCAACTAATACCTTGTGAGATTTACAGGTAAAGAGATGCAGAGAAGAATGAGATGGAATGATTTCAAAGGCAGATCCCTGCCCTTCAAGAGCTAATGAAAGGGGCAGGCATGTAAATGCTGATCCAAATTGACCTTCAAGTCAATGCCTGATCTTCTTTCCTAATCCAATGAGTGGGGCCATCTATATTGCAATTCTTCTAATTCAAGGCCTAGGCGGGTGTTCTCCATGCTCCTCCGCTCCATTCACCTCCCCTTCCTGCTATAAACCTAAGCCCTGTTCAGTAATTCTGATTCTACCTTTCTGATAACAGCTGGTGAAAGAGAGGAAAAGGGAGGAGAGCAGCTCCTGTAGTGCCGTTGATACTCTCTGCACTCCTTCCATTTGAGGATTTATGGAGAATGGGATCCTTCTCCAAGGCTCAGCCCTCAGTACATGGCACCTTTGGTTTCTTTGTCTTTTCACTTTCTCCAGAGTTGGGGTGAGGGGTGAAGAATGAGTTGATGAGTGTCAGTGGTAAGATAAGTGCTAAATAAGCATGTATATAAAACACACTCTATGATTAAAGCAAAAAGAGTTACAATTCTGCCTTGGGCTTAGGACTGCTTACCAAAGTCTGGAGAAAAGAGGCAGAATTGTCACTAGAGTAGAGAGGCAAGGGACTTTTAGGCAGGTGTGTAAAATATAGGGGTGTGAAAGAGTGTGGCACCTTAGGTGGAGGGGGACACAGGTTTAGAGCAATGAGTCAGACTGCCTGTGTCTGCACCCCACTTAGTGTCCTTTGGCAAACCTGTAAAATGGGGATTGTAACAACAACTCGCTCACAGGGTCATTGTCAGGCTTAGATGAGAAAATATCCACATAAACCACTTAGCACCATGACTGTAACGAGGAAACACCCCCTACATATTAGCAATTGCTATTATTATTATTATTACTATTATTAATATAGGTGGTGGTGGTCAGAAGTAGGGCTAGCGATGGTAGTCAGCAAGGGCCAGGTCAGACTCCAAGGGCCTTGTTGTTTATGCTGTTATATGAATCTTAAATTGAAGATGATGGGGAGACCAGAAGGGGATTTTAGGCAGGGGAAGGAAGTGATGAAGTTTATGATTTTTAGTTTATGCCACTCCAATGGCAGTGTAGAGGTGGATTGTTCTGGGTGGGGATGGAGTTCAAGATTTGAGGTTGGGAGATCAGTTAGACAGCTTTGTAAAGAAATGATGGTTTATGAGGGCCTGAGTTAAGGATTGGTAACAGAAATGGAGATGAGAATATAAGTTTAAAATATTTTAAGAAGTAGGAGATCTTGACAATTGATTACATGGGAGATGGAGGAGTCAAGGGTGACCTGGGGGCATCTGCTTAGGGACCAGTGAGGATATCGGTATCTACAGAAGGGAAAAATTCAGGAGGGAGAGTGGGATGGGGGCAGATAATGAATTATATTTGGGATGTGTTGAACACAGTGGCCACAACACAGGTGAAGATATTGAAAATAATAGCTAGTTAAAAATATTCTAAAGTCATACCTGACGATATGGGGATTATAGAGTTTGGAAGTTAAGCAGGTAGGAAAAGAATGTTAAAGGAGAATTTGCTGGTTTCAAAAGACCTGAAGAAGACTAAGTGAAGGAGTTTTTGTTTGTTTTGTTTTGTTTTTGAGGCAACGATTATGGAAGTGAGTGATGGGGGGAAGAAGATAGAAAAGAACATTCAGATTGATGTCGGTTTGTCTAGAAGGTAGAATTTAACACTGACTTTGGAAGTCCCTGAAGCTAGACATACTCTGTCATTTATTGTTTAACTAGAATGCGGTCTTTAAAAAGCATGTATAAGAAAGGATTAACATAGTTATGAGGGGTGGGGAGGAAGAGTTTAAATACTAGGAGCTTTGGGGGAAGATCTGAAAATAAACTTCAGCTTCCAATTTAAAAAATATGACTTAAAAAGTGACCCTCCATGCTCTGGTTCCCCATTTTTTGGTAATACCCTGGGAGCTGGGAGGCACCAGAATTGTTACCAGTATTGATAGGGAAGGAGAGAGCTGGTCCTTGGGGTAGAATGGAGGAAGAAAAGAATGAGTCCTCGAGGGGCAGCTTGCTTACACCAGGCTCTCAGTGGATAATTGCCCCTTCCCCAGGGGCCTTCAATGATTGAGAAAGCTCTGTGTAGTCCCCAAACACTTCTACAAATTTGATTTAAGCTTACTTTAGCTTAAAAAAAAGACATATTACATTTTGTGTGCTGGTAGGGTTGTGTGTGAGACAGACTTTGAAGCCTTGAGCAGACACTATACCTACTCACCTTTAGGTTCTTGTAACTGGCTTAGTGCCTGAGGTGGGAAGGACACTCAAAAATTGAATGGGTGAAATCAAAAGAGCAGCTATCAGGTTATAATTCGAGAGGGATTTGAAAGCATGGGTTAGACTATTAATCAAGAATGTAAAATCCTAGATCCCTGGTTTGTTCTTAGTTTAAATTCACTTGCTTCTATGGTTTAAATACGACCTGTCTCATTAATAAATAAGTGAATAAGTGAGTTGGTGAAATGGGGATTAAGAATAGAAATGCCCTATTAATTTATAAGGGTGGATTTCAAGAATTGTAATAAAATCCAAATATATTTTGATTTTTTCCAATAGAGTGAGGCAGTAGGAATATATTATATAGGAAAATCCAATTATTTGACCCAGAAATGCAATTATCTCAAGAATCAGTCATTATGCTTATTTAGAACTGAAATAGTAGCTAAAATTTTTGTCTCATTAATTTTTCTCTTGAAAAACACACTACCACCTTTCATGAGTTTTAGAAATATGAACCCCAAATCCGCCAATGGGAATGCTTCTCCATTAAGGTAGTGCAAATGAGGGAGGAAGAAGGAGGAGGAGGGAGAGAGGAAGAGATAGAGAGGGAGCTGACTAGTAGGATACTGAAGCAATTGCTGATGCCTGCATAACAAAATGTCTTAAAGACTGCCAAAATGTCAGAGGACGATTTACATAAAGAGAGGGAAAATATATGTCATCGTAGAAAAAAGGTTAACAAAAGTAGCATCAACCTTTGATTCAAATACTAATTTTGTAGAAAGCAAGACAGGCTTATTGCCCAGAAGGCCAAGAGTTGACCATTCTGTACTCCTTTTGTGAAAAAGGGGCAAAGGCCAAGAAATTTAAGAGCTACAAGGGATTTGGTAAGAAAACACATTGGAGGGCATGCCCAACCTCAAGCCATTAGCCTCCGCCACATAGCAAAACCACTGGTCACCACTGTGACCTTGAATGATTTTTTCAAATATTGGACAATTTTCAACATGTATGTTCATTAGGTTATGGAACTGTGTGAAGTATATTGTGAAAATAATTTTATTCAACAGATTTATATCAAAATAAGCATTGGCTTTTAAAGGACTTTTCTCAATTAATTTGAACCTGCTTTCCTTAACCATGCCAGAGAGATGAGACACTAGAGTAACTGTGTGTAAAGACTTGCTCAGTTTGATCATAGACTTATATATACATATATGTATATGAGGGTACTATCTATATAGAACCTTCACATGTACCACAGGCTCTGGAACAGACAGACATATGTTAGATATGTTACATGAAACGTATTTGAGAGCAAAAATCATTCTGAATTGTATGTGTGCGTTATTATTGGCTTTGTTTTATTTTGGTTTTAACATTGGCCAAATCTACATAGGCACATACTACATTTGCTCACTCAGCTTTGAATTTAGGAAGCTTTTATTCAGCGCCTGTGCTATACACTGTCCTGAATGTTTTGGGAGATACAAAAGAAAGGGAGGATGTGCTTTCAATTCTTTAAGAATTTAGGGGTTTTGGCAAAGTCTTGACTTCTATCTACATTGTAAATAGTTTTAATAGTAATCATTTTTAGATTGGTATCTACAGATACCAATAGGGTTTACTTTGATGGGATACCTGGAGAAACTGCAAGATGTCAGGACAGAAGCTGAGAACTGATTTGCACGTGTACCTCTGTGCCCCAGATGAGGAGAGAAATGTGGTGCTCTCCCCAAGTCCTCTAGAGCTGAATTCGTTCATTGCTGAGGGCAATGATCTCCTGTAACCTCTGGATATTTGAATGCTTGGTTTGAGCAAAGGAAAAGTTCATGAATCTGTTTTCTTCCCAGGATACAAAAAAATTGGGCTGGTCAGGTGATTTGGGGCACTGTGAATTACACATTTTCTCCTAAATAAAGATGGGAGCATCAGAGAGATAGCATTGTATAGAAGTACAGGGTACAGTTGCTGAGTTTGCCAGACCTGATCTCAAACACAGTTTCTGTCATTTACCTGCTGCATGAATGTGGGCATATTATGTGATCTCCCAGTGTCCTCAGTTGTCCTAGCTGTGAAATAGGGGCAGTCTTACCTCATTAGGACTTGTTGTAAGTAATCTGAATAAAGTTTGTAAGGTTCTTAGGACAGTTCTGGCCCACTGAAAGTATACCATCAATGAAGGCTATTATTATCACCATTATTAGAAGAACCATATAATTATTCCAAGTGGGTTCTGTAGTGACAGCTGTGAACTCTAGTTGGCAGGAGTTCTTCAAGACATCTGATCACTATAGATCTAGGTGATGTTCAAGCTATTTGAGACACCAAGATTCTGTGGGAGTGGCCACTGGTATCTCTGCTACAGGGAGCTGCTAGTGTTAGGAACTGCCACCTTGGGAAGATGCTTGCCTATTTGAGCCGGAGTTGGGGGCAGCATGTAGTGCATTAGACCAGGAGAGTAGAGCTTTGCTCTATTCCAATGGGAGTTACCCTGGAAGGAGAAGGGAGCCAGAGTACTTTGTCTATTTAGCTCTAACGGAAGGATCAAGATGGTTAGCCTTTCATAGACACTTCACTGAGGTGAGAACACTATAATTTCCCACTATGGATCTTTGTGGAAATAGAGACAGAATCAAATTTCTCTTTTCAGTTCAAGCTAGTTATAGAAATTCTCAGTTACCTGACCCTCTGGTTCCTAAGTGGAGAGTATATTTAAAGCAGAGAAGATTCCATTTGAAGTCTTATCTAGGATTTTCAACCTGCTACTGTCTATGTATGATGCTGTATATAGTGTGGTCTAAATCCTTGTTTCCCAGAGTGTAGTCCTCAGATCCAGATCCCGGGTATTTCTTTGGAGCTGGTTACATACATAGCACTTGGGCCCCACCCCTGACCTGCTGAACCAGAATCTGCAATTTAACAAGGTGATTTGCACACCAATTAAAGTTGGTTGAGTCAGTGGTTATGTTAAGACTAATGTGGTTATGAGTCTTTTCCAACTGGACTTGGTAACAACAGAACTTGTCTGAGTAACAGTACCCGAGCCAATGGGCAGCTGGTATAAGAGCAGGGAACTGGGGTCTTGAAAGTGCCCTTGTGTCCTGGGCATGTGAGTCTTCTGTGAGAAGGACACTCTCAAAGCTGTGTTCCACCCTCAGAGCAGAGGTACAGTATGGTACCAGGTGTCATGGAGGGAGAACTCGGAGATGACAGCCTCCTGTGGAATGCTGGGGATGAGGGCCCATTCTCCTCCCCAAGAAACCGAGGGAGGGGGACAACAGCCTGTTAAGGAGTCAGAATTTCCTCACAGACAGCAATATTAGTGAGGAGTGACTACTCAGAGCTCACTTATTCAGAGAGGAGGATATTTTTCTTTATTACCAAGAGTTATACTTTTGCAAGTATTTTCTATTTTGAAAGTGGCATCCACTTGCAACGCCCACCCTCCACACATACACACACACCCAAATGAACAAAATCTAATTTTGTTAGAGGAAAAGAAAAGCATCTGATCCATTTTAAAAATGAGCCAAATTTGGCAGCAAGCATATGGGATTTATCCAAACTGCCCAGAATTACATCTGAATCTACAAATTTTGACATTCCATCCATGAAGGAAGCAAAGCTATGTATGAGCCCAGACTGATAAAAACTTTTAAAGCACTGGAAGTGAAGAATAATAGCATTAAAACAGCAAGTCACTCTGAATACTTCCAGAGAGCGGAGAAACTGGCATTCTTCTCTGAATATAGGACCAGGTCCAAAAATTGTACAAACACGTGCAAGCTAGTACTTTGCAGGAACTTGCTGCCAGTGGGGAATTGGCAGGGCATCCACCCAGAAGACAATCTAATTCTGCAGTGGAGCCTGAATGTGGGGCATAGATGAGGCCCTTACCTCAGGATGGGGATGAAACCAGGCACTCTCCAAAGACGATACCTCTCCAAGGAAGGTGAAGATGCCCCAGGGTGAGAGAAGACCCTGCCCACCTCTTTTGATCGTTTTCCTGCTATTGCTAGCTGAGGTAGCTGGGTAGGCACCAAGGGGAAGCCTACAATGGAAGGCATGGACTGAGAGCCTGGAAATCAGCAGTCAGGCCAGCTTGGGAGCCAGTAGACCAGATAGGCATCTCTATGAGAATAAAACAGCTCAAAGGTGTTCATGGCAAGAGTCAAAGCCCCTGGAGTGTAATGGGTTGAGCGGATAAGGCAGAAATGAGAGGGAGGATGGAGGTACTGAGAGAGTGGATGAGCGAGGGAGTTTCCTTTCTCATGCTGGGGTGAAGCAGCCTCTGCTGGTTCAGTCTCTGAAGGTTGACACACCTGGGGACTATGTGCGCAGAGGAGAGAAACAACTTCTAGGCAAACTCTACAAAAAAATATTTGCTTGCAAAAGTTGATATAAAAAGGGGGCAGGTGTGGCTTCTTTAAATTCAACTAAAAATTATTTATATTTAGCTCCTGGAGAAAATACAAGAAGTGGTTAAATTATTGTGCACATAATCTAGCAGCACCACAAACACCACAACTAACATCTAGTTGTTGCCTCACCCCTTGGTCACTCCAAATTTCCTAGTTAGTGGCATTGACGTCATAACTTGCTCATCAGAAATAACTGAATAATTCTGAAGGTTTTGGCACCACAGGTATAAATGTATATATAAATAAATGTATATATAAAAGGGAGCAATGTATTCCATATTTGGCGGTTTAGTGCCTTGGTTTCATTCGATGTCATCTTGATTGAATTTAGCACAGTTGTTAATTAACATAGTTTATCACTCAGTATAAATGATTTTTCAAATGAACAAAATCATTCATATCAGTCAGGCTGCTGCTGTTGTTGTGCCTTTCGCATTATAGTGTCTTATGGGGTTTTTCAAATTAAGTTTTGGATTCAAAATGGTTGAAATTATAGGGGGATATATTATCCCAGAAAATACTCTATTGGTTTTATTTCTGATGATCCACATAAATGAGTGGTGGGAAATCATCTCAGGTTGTGAGTCTCTGATGCCAGCCTATGTTGTGGTGATTCCAATTACTACAAATAGGTGAGCTGCGTTCTCATTATAGTGGGAGCTACGCAATCAAAGTTTGTATAAAAGGTCAAAACTTGAGTTACTTGCCAGGAAGTAAATTTCTCCAAGGAAAATAGTAACAGCTACAATATTATTAAGTTTAACATGTGCAAGCATTGCTCTAGTGCAGAGGTCAGCAAACTACAGCCCTTGGGCCAAATCCGGCCCACTGCCTGTTCCTGTAAATAAAGTTTTATTGGAACACAACCAAGCTCATTTGTTTACATATGTCTCTGACTGCTTCCCCTTTCAAGTAGTTAAAAGAGAGACTGTCTTGCAGAGCCTAAAAATGTACTTTCTGGTACATTACAGAAAAATTTGGCCAAAATCTGCTTTACTGTTTTACCTGCCTTAACAACTCTAGTGGATTTTACTTGTCCCCTATGAGAACTGAGTCACAGAGAATTTATGCAACTCGCTCAAAATCCCACAGCCTGTCAGTGGAAGAGCTGAGATTCCAGCTCTCTCTGGCTGCCTCCAGAGCCTGTGCCTCTTCCTGCTTAGGGGTTGACAGAGATTTATTCTGTGTTTAGATTTCTTCCTTCCCTCTTGCTTGCTTTACAATCCTACTCTAGATCTCTTATAATAATTCTAATTCCTTGCTTGATTTACAAGTGGGATGGGGAATTAAGAACTGATTTCTATTCCTTTTAATGGAGTCAGGAGGTCCCAGACCAGGTGCCTCAAGTCCTAACTCCGTTTATGTTCTAAGGGAACCAGTTGTATGGGTGTGATGAGGTGATAGCAGGTGAGGGTAAATTTAAGAAACATTGTTTAATGAGTGCTTCCTACATGGGAGGCTAGGCAAAAAATAATGCATGTTCCTATATGAAAAGAGGTCATGGTCTGGTAGAAAAACAGATGAGTAAATAGATGATTTCAATACGTTGTGGACAGTGCTATGATAGAGACTGCACAGGGAGTTGACAGAGCAAAAGAGAGCCCTCCTAAGCCAGATTGGTGCGGGAAGAGGATGGGACCTGCAGACATTCCTGGAAGAAGGAATCCCTGATAGGATTTGGTCAGAAGAAATTGCTTGGAGGATCTTTAAAACCAGAGAGCTCCTCATGGCACGATGTGTGCTGGAGGCTCTGAGAACTTGGGTAGGAGACCGGGAAGACGTCATCAATTCATGAAGGTCTTTGAACGTCATGGCATCGTGGCCAACAGCTTCCTTCATGTCCAGTTGACTGTGGGAAACTATGTAAGTGTTTTTAGTACATGTAGATTTTCTTCGGATTTCCATTTTGGACCATATGTTTGAGGCCAATATAGTCCTCATTCTCATCAAAACATGGCAATCAGAGTTGCCTGGGATGCTTGTTTAAAATGGAAATCCTCAGGGCCCATTCCACACCTCCTACATCAGACTCTCTGTGGAGTGGTACCTATTTAAATCTGTGTGATGTTTAAATCTAGTGATGTTTATTTAAATCTTCATTTAAATACACATTCCAGGTGATTCTTATACACTTCACAGTTTGAGAAGCATTGAAGGATGGTTTTAAGAAGGAGTAGTGGGAAAATTAATCTAGGTGAGGGCTGATAAGGGTCTGAATAGGTGTACCTGGGCTGCAGAGGAAGGAATGGATTTTAGATGTATTTTGGTAATAAAAATTGACAAGAGTTGGTGAATAATTAGATGTGGGTAGTGGGTAGCATACGAAAAGGAAATGCCCTTCTTGATTAAACAAATTCTGGCTTAGGTTATTGAAATGAGATAGAGAATATTATGCTCCCACCTAAAACTGTACCTCTTCTACCTTCTCTCAATTCAGGTACTTGCTCAATAACTTCTCTGTTTTTCACTCTGGAAATGAGCACTCAGTTTAGTTCCCCAGAAACTCAAAACTATGCCCAGAGTGGTTGGTTGGAATGTAATTTATTGGAATGAAGATCCTGATACACAATATGATATATTTTTGAAATTGTCATGCCACATGTTAGGGAGGTGGAGTCTGGCAAGAAAAGCAATTCAGTGAAATTAAGGAGTCTGTTCTGTGGGCAGATTGGCCACTAGAGGACAAATGAAGACTTGTTTATGAACCAACATCATCATAATTTTTTTTTCTGTGAGAAAATTTTATTTGATTGATAGTTTTTTATCATGCTATCGTGCTATTGATCAGATTCTCCGAACGAAATCCTCGAACTTCACAAATCCACAAGCTAATCTGTCATAGATAACCCAGAAGTGGCATAAGAGGTCCCTCCAATGTATTAGACACTTTTGGGGATACATTTTTCTTTGGCTGTTCTGAATAGCACAAGGTAATAGCACAAAACCCCATTGTGATTCCAGCAAAGCTCCAAGCAACGTGTTTATTGGGAAGAACATTGCTAAGGGAGCTATCAGAACTGGATTATACCTCTGGTTAGTTGTATGACCATGTGACTAGGTAGTTATGTTGAATAATATATGAATTCAACCCTGAAGAAGCTTATTTTCTAACAGGAAAGGCAGAGTCAGGAGATGGATACATGGTTTGGCTTCAAGGAGGAAATAGAGTTGAGCAGCAACTTAAAGGATATATTAGGTTTTCAGGCACAGGAGAAGGTGGAGGGCTTGGCATCCACAGAGGCATGACTAGAGGATAGAAAACAGTTTGTATTAGAGGGATTGAAGAGTGTGTAGGAGAAAATTAGTCTATACAGATGAGCAGGGAGCAGATCCTAGAGGGCCTTATAGGTTAGTCTTAGGAGGCTGCATTCATTCTAGGCAATGCATAAGAGTAGAAGACAAGGAAATGAGTTAGGAGACTACGGAGGGAGAATGGATAAGAAAGGAGGCCTGAACTAGAATAGTGGCCATTAGAATATCCAGGAAAAGAACAGGATGAGATGCGTCTGGAAAGCTCAAATCTGCAGGACTAATTGTGTCTGGGAAAAGGCAGAAAGCAGTTCACGGAGAAGCTGTCTTCGATGACAATGTCCATCCCAATCCCTGTCCTTCTGGGGTGTGTGTGTGTGTGTGTGTGTGTGTGTGTATATGTGGTATGATTAGGGTCTGAATTTAGTTTTGAATCTCTCCACTAACTGGTGGTATGCTCCCTGAAACTCAATTTTTTCTTTTCTACAATTGGAGTAAGAAACTTACTGGTTGTGGAGAGTGCATCTAATGTGCTCACACAGTGCCTGGCACATACAGAGGAGTTAGCGTACAACTGTTAGTTCTCTCATCTCCCATCCCCATCCTATTTACCCTGTCAGGAGAAAAGTAATTAACAAGAAATATAAAAATAGTGATGCACTCTGAGAATATCGAAGTCAAATGTCAGCTGAATTCTGCAATTCTTATATAATGGCAGAGCTACCAACTACAGAGTGTTGGAGTCCCATGCTTCCAACATCCTCCAATGCATACCTCAGTCTAGCGACCACGGCATTCACTTTCTACTGAACTGGGCTTGTGAAAGCTGGTCTGGACATAGTGCTGATTAAAGGGGATCAGCCTGCATCTCTGTCTGGGCAGCTTCACTCCACATCTGTAATTCGACTTGTTCTCTTACAGATGAGGTGCTGGGCAGAGGTGAGTGTGGATTGGTGACAATATGTTTTTATAACTGACAAAGCAATGCACAGGGCTCTTCTACTGATAGGAAGAGTCTCTAGATTAGGGAGGCAGCCTTTGGTTCAGATGCCTTTTCCACAGTATCTGAGCACCTCTCTGGGGTTTCAGGCCAACCCCAATTTCAGTGTGGATAGTGTAGGCTTTCTATGCTCAGAATATTCCCATCCTTTGCAGATAATGTGGAGGTTATTGCCTTATCCCACCTGCATGTTCTAAGATGTGGGTCCCATGTAGGCAGAAACTATTGAATTCTTGCAACTGAATTACTTTCTTCTCTTTTTTGTTTCTTAAGGATCTTGGGTATGCCTCTTCTTAGAAGTCTTTGGAGAATAAGAAGTCAAACTAGGGCAACCTGAATCAATTTTTTGTAAAGAGGTGAATGGAGACCCATTATTCCTGTAACTCAATAGAATAGTTATTTTTCTTTATTTTTTTCTTTATTTGGACTATACAGTAAGAACAAAATAAGAAGATTTTACCTTAATTTCAAAGGTAATTCTTACGTGAAGAGGAAGGTCATTACGCCTGACCAGAGGGAATGAGGAAACAGGAAATTTAGAGGATGGAAACAAACTTAAGCACCTTATAAATTTTGAGTGGATTGTAAACACATATGATATGAATAAAAAGGGCTGCTAGGAGACTATGAAATGGTCTAGTTGGGAAATGACTAATGCATGAACACAAATCTTGGTGACGTGGGGGTTAGCTGTCTGTGAACTTTTTAAAGGTTAAATGAGCAATAATAGGATTTTGTTAATGCCCTAAAGTGAGTTTAAGCCATTAAATACATGATGCAAATATGCAAATACCTTTTATTTGGCATAATTAAAGATAATGAAGTATGTTTAAAATAATGACATTTAGAACAAGAGAGCAGTTAAGGAGAATTTGTCCAAAAAGCCAAAAAGTGATGGTTGCTTGATGATTTCATTGTTATCAGTAGAGATAATTCTCTTACTATAATAAATTGGGCACTTTGGCAAGTGACATAGGTTCTAGGCCAATTGCAAGTCCCTCGGGATTTCCTGGCAGCTAGAAACCTTGGCATTCCCAGAAGACAGCTTTAGTTAAAGTGAAAGATGAGTTCGAATCTTCAAGTCAAGCCTATTACTTATTGCATCTGGTCAATTGACTATTTGACGTATTCAATTCTCTGTTATTCAGGGGCTGATTCTGTTTTTCCTCCTGCCAAACCTTTGGTTGATTTTGACTGTAATAGATATCTGGTTGGCATATGAGAGAAAAAATTAAGCCAGCTGGGTTCTTCTTGACTGCTGGCATCACTGGGGAGCTCTTCACGTTCTATCAGGTGTGTAAAGAGCTTCATCTCCAAGTTAGTGAGAGACAACAGTTTACCTTTGCTTGAGCGGGTCTGTGAGCTTAGGAGATTAGCCATTCTTCTTAGACTTGGGTGTGTGTGTGTATACATTTTTTTCTGATTTGCTTAGTATTTTTTCAAAAACTTTTATGGAATTTTTCAAACACACAAAACAATAGTACAATCATGCATCACTTAACAACAGGGATATGTTCTGAGAAATGCATAGTTAGGCGATTTCGTCATTGTGTGATCACAGAGTGTACTTACACAAACCTAGATGGTATGGCGTACTACACACTTAAGCTATATGGTACTAATCTTATGGGACCACCATCATATATATGGTCCATCGTTGACCGAAATATTGTTATGTGGCACATGACTGTATAACGAACTCCTGTGTATCCATCACCTAGTCTCAACAATGATCAACACGTAGCTTATCTTGTTTTATGTATACCCTCATGTACTTCCCCCGTCCCCCTCCATTATTTTGAAGCAAATAACATTCTGGGATTTCACTACAATTTTATAAATGTCTGCTTTGTGAGAATGGGATTTCCCAAATTACGATCCACAGAAACCCTGTCCTGCAAAACTACTGCAAAAGTAAAATAAAGGGTTCTGATCTTCAAGTACTTTGGGCAAATGCTAGACACCATCTCTCCTTTTTAAAGTTTCCCTGTACATTAACACATGAATGGTTCTGAGAAGTCTGTATCTGAGGACGCATTTAAACCAGTGTCTTCCAAACCTAAGTGAGCCTGGAACTCCTTATTTTCAGCAGATCCTGTTTATGTTATATGGAAGAAATGATAAGAGATAATATTTACAGCACTTGCTAGGCACTCACTATATGCCAAGTTTTCTGTAAAATGTTTTTCATATGGGTTACTTCATTTAATGCCCATAATAACCCTTTGAGATGTGATTTATAGATTAATATATTACCCCATTTTCAGATGAAGAAGTTGAAACTCAGAAATATGAAATAACTTGACAATGGTCACACAACAGGTAAGAGACAGGAGCAGGATTTACCCCCAGCTCTGTGCGACCCCTGGAATCCGAGCCCTCAACCACTGTGCTGTACATTTGGAGAGGAAGTGTTAGTTACACCTGATGATGTGAACATCTGCTAATGGCTTTAATATACTCTTGTTTTCTTATAGTGACATGGGAAACAAGGGTACAACAAAACACACTTGGTCAGAGTCACTAGGCTGAGGATTTGTTTAATAATAATATTTTCTATTTCCATTGTGCTTTGTACTTTTTAGATTATTCTCATATCTGTTGTTTTAGATAAACTTCCCAATGCCTTGTAAAAGGGTAGAATCAGCATTATTCCTATTCAGCAAATAAAGCACAGAGACAGTACATGTCTTGCCTAAGGTCACAAATTCATTACAGAGTTGGAATTTGACCCTAGATATTTATGTCCACGACATTTTCTTTTGACTGCACTGTGAATATTGTGTTGACAAATGGAGTTGCTCCGATTCCTGGCTTGTTCTGGTTGATGTGAACTGGGGAGGCAAAGGAAAGGGAGCTGGGGGAGACTGCCTTAATCCAGAATTACTGGATAGAAGAGAGTCCACTAGCAGTAATGCTCTTCTCAAAATATTCTAGAGGCAAGATCTGGTGCTTCCGTCAGCATCTAAATCATGTTTTTCATGTTTAGGGTAAGAAAGGAGGAATCTAAAGATTTCGTTTTCTTAGGACAACATATGACTACCATCATATTCCTTTGCTCCTTTAGACCAGGGAAAACTCCGCCAATGCTCATTGTGATATGCTTCCACCCTCAACCCCCAACCTGCTTTGGAAGCTCTGGTCCATGCCCTGTCAGTGATGGGAGAGGCTCTGTGGAGCCACTTAGTGGTTTCTTAGCAGACGTGTCCACGATGTAGCTGGGAAGAGCACCGAATGGAGAGTTGAAAAAGCAGCTATTTACTGTCTATCTCAGTTTCCTTGTCAAGGTCAAAGTATTCCCTTCTAGAGTACATGTTTGGTATACTCTCCCCTGAGTATAAAATTATGCAGAAAAATTTAAAAATTATGCGTTCATTTTCAAATGTATCATGGGAGCAAGACAGTTGTGCAATAGCTACTCAGAATTAAGCACCAGCGTTACTGGAGCTTTACTGAGGCGAACTAAAACACCTCTGATGAACTGGGCATTTATTCTGGCTGAGACACACTCGCATGGAGATAGGGAACATTTAGATGTGTGGCTGCTAATAGTGGTCATTATCACTTCATTAAAGTAGGTCAGGGTAAGCAAATGTGATGGGGTTTTTCCACATGCTATAATTACCAAGGGCAATTCCGTTTAGTCCTGTATATACCTAGACCATAATATTACGTAATAAACAGTCATTCATATCAGATGATTAAAATACATGTCTCTGGACCAATTAACAGAGGAGAGATACAGAGTAAAGCACCATAATCCCATTGTTTATTATATTCCCTCTCATAATTAAGGAAGGTATAAATTTAAAACTTATTAAAAATGTGGAGGCACCATGACATAACAAAAAGAGCATTGGTCCTTGGATTAGATCATCAAGGTTAAGGAATTAATTCTTATACTTTTGACGTAGTGGGAAAATCGTTTAATTTCTTTGAACTTTGATTTGCTTATTTGAAATGGAGATAATAATAAATCCTTAAAATGTTTTTCCTGGGGATCAAATAATATGATATATGGACTTGCAAAGTGATAAACAAATTATTATTAATAAATTAATAATGGTTGAAAAATGAGATGGCTAAAGCCAGAGCACAAAGGCAGCAATGAATGACAACAGAGTCCCCCGTAAGAGGTAGTATGTCCGGGTGTGCAAACAAGAGACCCACTCCTCTAAAACGGGAACACATCAGGCTGCCTCCAGGTTCATCGATGAGAGGAAGGTCAGCCAGCCCAAGAGCAATGAGCCAGAGAAAAGCAAAAGAGCCAACCACATACTAAGTATCAACCTAGAGATGCAGTAAGTATTGACTTTGCCATCTGTGACAGTAGGAAGAAAGAAGTGTTTTTTTTTTCTTGGCCTGGCCACCTGGTTCCTAGTTCCAAATATGTGTCAATGGTTGTTGTGATGTGAGAGTGTAAATCTTGTTTATTTTTTGGTTGGTTTAATTAGGTTGTAATAATTCAAAATGAGAAATGCCATTCCGTGCTCCTAGGGAGCTCCTGTGAACACCAAACTTTCAAATCAATTAATGTTTAAAGTACTCACTTGCCCTAGGAAGTTGGTTAGCCAACTATGATTCACTCCTGGAGGTGTTGAGACTCAGAGAGCCCCAAAGACTTCCCCAAAATCACGGAAATCCAATGATAGAGCTAGAGAAGCCTTCATGAATTGTGCCTTTTCCACCTGCTTTGTCCAATGGAAGTTAAATGGATGTTTTGTAAAATATCCCAAGCATGGCTGTTACTTTACAAAAATAATATCATTAAGGGAAAAAGAGACCTAGCACAGGCAGGTAGAAGTGTCTGGGATAGGCTGAGGGTAACTTTCAGAGGGGTTTGTGGAGATTTGGTAAAAGGAATTAGAAAGTCTGCAGTAATTACATCCCAAATAAGAAGGTAGGGTATATAATCTTTCCAAATGAAAAAGGAACGATGCCTCCCTGGAAGTCCCAGGGGGCACACGAGGTTAGCATTGGAAGAATGCAACTCATAACTTGGTGGGGAGGTGAAAAGGGTGAGTGGGTTAAAGGTGAGTAGCTGGTACTGTGGGAAATTTCATCTTTAGTTAGAGTGGGAGGGAGTGGGTGGGAAGCCTTTGTGGACTTAGAATGGGCTCTGACCTTTCTATTGCCAGTAACTGTTCTTTTGTTTTCATCGTACTATTCAGGGTGAGCTTGCCGCTTGACACTCTCCATTTCTGAATCCCCAAAAGCAACAATTCCAGTTATTTTTCAGAGCAAGGCTTGTGTAGATTACAAATATGTTGAGTGGCAGGTTGAATTGTTGGGGGAAAATTATTTCCTCTGAAATTAAGTTTGTCTAATGTTATAAATGTCAAAATGAGAGAAAATGTAGACAGATTTCAATTCATCCTAAAGAGACTACAAAACAATACTAAGGAGAGTTTCTAAAAGTTTTTTATTTGATGTTTGTAAATTAAAATAGCGATACAATCTCATTGGAACAATATTGCACAAAGATGTATAAAAGCAAAGATGATAGATCACCTTCCCTCCAATATTATCTCAGTGTTAATAGTGTGATATGTATCCTGGTCACACATATGAGAAAAAATTCTAAAAGAGGTAAAATCTTAGATAAAACCAGAGAATCTCAAAGTGCTTGAGACTTTTTAGCAAGATCAGAGACAACCAGACTACCTTCTTTGGGTTGAATCTTAACATAGAAGGAAGCTAGGCTGAAGGCTTTGGGGCTAGAGTCAGGCAGAGATCAAAAAAGGGAGCCAAGAAAAGCAGACCTAGAAGAATTTATTACTAGAAAATTAGCCCCAAGGAGAATCCTAGAAGCTAGACAATCAGACGTCTTCCCTCCACGCTTATCCCCCATTTCCTTAACCAAGCTTCACAGAAAGAAGCATATGGTGACATGGCAATCAGTGATGGTCATGTATCCTTAGGACAGCTCTCATCACCAAAGTGTATTTAATATGCATCTTTGTGGGTGTGGTCGTATGGTGCAACGTTTGGAAAACCGAGCTAGAGACATGATACTGATTTTCGGAGCACAGAAAGAGAAATCAAAGTCCCAGAGGCAGATGAACAAGTAAAATAGGTAGCAGAATGAATCGAGGACTTAATCTATTTGTGGTGCGTGTGGTTTGCGTGCTGTGGGACGGGTAGGGAGGCGAATCTGGAGCGGGTGCGTATGTGGACATGACGGGCCTGGAGAGGAATAGCTGCCTTGATTCCAGACACGCAGCTGCCTGTGCCGAGTGAATATGACACAGGGAATTGCAGGGATGAAGGGCAGTTTTCTCATGCAGAGATAAAACTTCAATCTAAATCCAATGGAGCAAAATCGTACGATGCCTGAGTTATCTCTTTGGGGTTTTTGACTTGCAATGTCCTATTCAAATTGTAAGGTAAATACCATTATAGCTACACAATGTGTCTATCCACTACATGGGAGAATTTGAGGAAACAACCCCTCTATCTATCTATCTATCTATCTATCTATCTATCTATCTATCTATCATCTATCTATCTATCTATCTATCTATCTATCTATCTATCTATCATCTGTCTATGATCTATCGTCATATGAATGCATGTATAGCACGTATATACGTCTTTATATACACATATGCATGTTTGCATACAATAGGCCAATCTCTCACTCGAAAACTTTTGTAAAGACTTGTGGTAAGTAATAGTCACATTATTTCTAGGGTTTTTTGAAATGGGAAAATTGCATATTTCTTACTCTGTGACAATTGGTTTTGTTTACAGAAAGCTTAGCAGTGATTTCTTAGCTTAGAAATTTTACACATTTAGTTAGCGGGACACAATACAATAGGCCTTTCTGATTATAAGTTCAACTGGGTTAGGACATTACTCTTGGAGCTCTTTCTTTCCCATTGAGCTTTCATCTTTAGGATCTATCTGAAGTTACCTAAGGCAAGCATTAAACTTGATGCTTTGTAAAAAAAAAAAAAAATCAAACAACTCTTTATCTCTGCTCCAGTGTCCATTTCTGAGATGTGTAAGTAAATAGATAAATGACTCTGGCCTCAGAAGGTATGGCTCAGAGATTGTAGAGTGTTCATATTGTTCTGCCCTCTGTGAATAGATATGAAAAGCTGTTGAATAGATGCTAAAATTCGGTGGATATGTTGCACCTCAAATATGTTGTTCCTTATACAGAGCAGGTTACAAATTTACTAGTACCTGTGATCTGGATGGACTGTGACAAGAAATATGAAGCTACACTCTGAGGCCAGGAAACTCCACACCTGATCACCAGAGCTTCAGAACAAAATGTTAAGTACTAATATATTTTTTGAACTTCTGAAAAAAATTAGTGTGTTATTTGTATTTATTTTTTAAGCTTGAGAAAAATACATGACCAGTGCCAGGTGAAGTGTTGTTATTGAAGTTTAATCATCAGTATGTAATATATGTTGTTAAGTACTCTTCAGTCTTCATAGATGATTCAAAATAATGACTCAAGATGGAAAGGACATTCTTAGCAATGGGAAGACAGTGAGTAGCTTAAGCCTTTCATTTATTGTGATAGCAATTGAGCTTCTTACTGCATTTATTATTGTAAAAATACCGTTGAAACCACCGATTATTTCTCTCTGTAGATGATTAGAATTCTGAATATTAGCTGGGAAACTTCTAGAAGCATAATATGTCAAGTCAACTTGTACAAAGCATTTGTAACTACTCTCCACAAGAATATTCAGAAGATATTTTAGTTTCAGATTCATCTTCTCTAGTACAGCTGTGTGTTGAACTGGAGGGCACATTTGGCTACTGCACTGGGGAAAAATGGATTAGTTCTTTTCATCTCTGTCAATTTCTCTTTATCCACACATTTAAAATAATTTCTCTCTCTTTTCTTTTTAAGCCACAGCTGTGTTATTTGAATACATTTTTTTCAATAAAGAAAATATACTGCAGTGATATTCTGAATCATTTTGTTTTTGTTAGTATTGTTTATTTTAAATCTAAAGATTCAGTAGCACAGTGGGTAATAAATGAGATGCTTTGACAGCACTAAAATAAGGGTACCTTACATTAAAGGCGCCAGCAAAATGGCACAATTCGGCAATCTCTATTTGCCCATTATGGTGATTTGTGTGGACTTGTCTAAAGCCACAAAGTTTAGGTAAAAATGCTCACTGGTTAGAAATATTTCTTAACATTTGGTGCCACTGGGAGTTATCCAAGCAACTAAGAATATCTCTGGGAGTTATATCACTGATTTCCTTGTCTAAACAAAAACAGATCCCCCAAGGTCACCCTCAAAAAATTGGAACAACCAATAAATATTCTGTTGTAAACTTTGTGCCTTCATCTTAGGACGAAGCATTAGAAAAGCTGGTTTTCCCACTGACTATAAGTAGAGCAGTCATTGAGTATTGAAACGGGGGCCCCAGAAGTTGAGAGAGACATACTATCCAATAAACCCAATACCACAGTAAACATCTCAATCCTTTATTATGACCATTTAAAAAAGAAACAAAAAACATGGGAATTAAAAAAAAGAGAGAAGATGCATGAGAGTGAGTGTGTGTGTGTGTATGTGTGTGTGTGTGTCTGAGGGGGAGATAGTCATACACACAAATAAGAGGGATTAACACAGACAGACAAACCAGCTCTCATGTAGTAAAAGCCACATTTTAAAAACCTTTTAAAATATTGCTATTGATAAGTTTTATTAAAACAAGGGCTATGCCATACTGCAGTAATGATACACAAGCATGAAGAACCCCAAACAAAGCAACCCCCCCCAATCTCAGTAGTTTAACACAGCAAAAATTTATTGCTTGTTCAAGTGGCAATCCAATGCCAGTGGGCAGCGGGACTCTGCTGCATGCAGTCCTCCAGGGTCAGGCTCCTTCCATTTTGTGACATCTCCATCTTCAACATGCAGTCTCCAAGGTCACTGCAAAAGGAGAAAGTGGGAGTGGCTGTGAGATTTTATGGGTCCTGCAGGGAAGTGTTATGCTTCACTTCCTCCCACTTTCCATTGCCCAGAACTGAGTCATATGGCCCAACCAAGGTATAACAAGGTAAAATGGAAAAATGAGTCTTCCTGTGTGTCCAAGAGGAAAATGAAAGGGTTTTATTGAACACATAACACAGTGGTGGTGGTTTTTTTGTTTGTTGGCACCAGTGAAGATATCAACTCTTAATACTAGTTCAAGTCTTTTTAAGTCCTTGTTAAAATACAGTGAGGGGATAAATAATATTATCCGTGATGTAGGCCCACGGATCTAGCCGTTAACTTGTCTCACATTTCCCTCATAACATCCAAAATAGACACTACAAATAATAGTGGTTCAAATAAGTCAAAAGTTTGTTTTTCTGGTAGGTGATCTGGTGCTATTACGAGGAATAGAGTCACTCGCATCAGGGACTCAGGCTTCTTCTGCCTTTTTGCTCTATATTCTTAATGTGAAGTATCCATCTCAATGACCAAGATGGCTGCTCCAGCTCCTCCCATCATTTCCACATTCCAGACAGCAGGAAGAAAAAAAAAGAGAAGAGGGCATATCCGTTCTTTCTAAAGACACAATGTGGAAGTCCTACATATCATTTTTTATCAAATCCTTTAGCCAGAACTTAGTCACATGGCTACATCTAATTACAACAAAGACTAAGAAGAGCAGCCTTTATTCTGTTAGAGGGGAATATGTCCCTCTATGGCTAAAACATAGAGTTTAATTATCATGAGAGAAAAGGAAAGAATGGGGGGCAAATAGCAGTATCTGCCACAACTCACCTCTCTGCCACCCAAATAGCTGTTTGCACCCAACTTTTCACAGATAGAACGCACTCCACTACCTACCCCCACCTCCAGCAAGGAAGACAACCCCAAAGTCTCATCTGGTTAATGCATTAGAAGAGCCTGGAAGTTCTGAGTGATGGGATCCTCTCCATCAGGTTTATGTGAGGCACCTGTGGTCTGGTGATCACCCCTCACTCCCAACTCCGCAAAAGACTGTAGTAGGGTAGGAAATGGGTAACTACCTTAAAACTCATCTAGAAAACTACAAGATGGGAAATACAGCATCATAAAGCCATAGTATTTATCAAATCCAACTTGTAGGCATTTTGAAGGTTCCCTGCCCCAACAGTGCAGTAAATTCGTTAATTAGCTCCGTCTGGTAGCTTCTGGTTCTCCCCACTGGAAGGACTACCTTATGACTTGGCTTCTATGGCCTCTGACTTTGCCCTATGGGAATCTTTTTTTGCCTTTTATTGTCCACTACTCAATCTGACCTGGGCACTGGAGAGTGTGCCATTCCTGAAGGCTGCAGAGGGTTCTCAGCCCGCTCCCTGCTGGTACAGGTTTGATAGTGTGGGATTTATTTTAAGGATCAAAATCACACACTTTTGAGGGTGAGGCATAAGTTGCCTCACATCCCTGACTATAGAGAGTAGGGTAAAGAAAAAATGTCCTAAAACTGGAGTTAGTGTTGTTATTGCCATAAACCTGTGTGACTAGGACAAGTCCACTTTCTCAACCTTGATATCCTCATCTACGAAATGAGGGATTTGGACTCAGTAGTTTATGAGGGCCTCAACCAGATCAATATTGACAGCTAGTTTTACATGAGTTAACAGTTGCCATTTCTAGGAATGTTTGAATTCCTCTCAGTGTCCATGTGTTTTTTTAAAAAAAAATCTCTTGGTGGTGGAAGGTAGTTCATTAAAATAGAAAAGCACATCTTCTCTTGCATTTATACTGTTTTCCAAAGTAGTTTGTATCATTTAAGCCCATTCCTACTCTTCACTCCTCACCCAAAGTCAGGATACAGGAAGCTCCCTCTCCCAATCTGACTTTGGGCTTCATTCCTAAGTATCCTTTATAAAATAGGAACCTATAATACACTTCCTTCTCCGAAATGAGGAAACTGTCTCAGTTCAAGGTCTAGATGGTAATTAGTCACAGATCATAGAGCAACAGCCCTCCGTTGTGTCTGTGTATGTGTTTGTGGGGGGAATTTGTGTATTTTGAAAAATGTCCCCAACATATTCTCTGATACACTGTTCTAATACTACCTTGTTTAAGCATGGTGGATTTTGAAAGAGCTTCTGGGGTGCATCTGATGTCTATTCTTCACCACCAAGGTCCCAACCCAACACATACATAATACACACACAGACTACACACACGTTTAGAAGCATTGCCCCAGACTAGGGAGGTTGCCAAACAAATTTCTACATAATGAGAGCTCAAGCCAAGATGAAAATTTGTTGGAAGACTGTATTTAGGTTCTTCTTTCTTCTGTAACTAATCACTACAAACTTAGTGCCTTAAAACAACACAAATTTATTATCTTATAGTTCTGGAGATCAACAATCTAAAGTGGGTCTCAAGGGGCTAAAATCCAAGTGTCAGCAGGGCTACCTTCCTTTCTAGAGGCTATAGGAGAGAATACATTTTCTTTCCTGTGCCAACTGACCACAATTGGCTCATGGACCCTTTCCTCTATCTTCAAAGCCAGCAATGGATGATTGAGTCTTTCTCATGATGCCATCTCTCTAGTTCTGACCCTCCTGTCTCCCTCTGCCTCATTGAATCCTCTCGTGATTATATTGGGTCCAACTGGGCAATTCAGGATAATTTCCTTATCTTAAGGTGAGCTGGTTAGCAAGCTTAATTCCACCTGTGATGTTAATTCCTCCTTGCCATATAACATAACATAACATATTCATAGGTTCTGGAGGTGAAGGTATGGGAATCTTTAGGGGCCATTATTCTGTCTATGACAGATACCAAGAGATAGAGAGAGAAAACTGGCAGGGAATAGCATTGTAGGTCATTATTAGATAATAAAGTTATTTAGTTCATTCACTCATTTCTTTGTTTAGGAAACATGTATTGTGTGTCTGCTGTGAATTTGGCATTAAGCCAAACCCTAAGGATAAAATTATGGAAAAAAACAAAACCAACAAACTTAAACAACCCTGTTTCCTTTTGTCATTGGCCTTAGAATCTATCGGGGAAAAACAGGCAGTAAGCAAGTCTGCAGCAGCACAAGTCAGAACTTCCTACTACAGGGGCAATATGGAAACTACAGGGACACAAATGAGCAGCTTGGAACCCAGGCATGTGGGGTAGGGGCAACCAGGGCAGCCTGGCTAGGGGTGGGAGTCTGGGGTGAAAGGGGAGATGTCCTAGAGAAAGAGAATATAAGTGGTTGACAACTCAGCATATGAGAATAACTAAAAATAGCAGTTCAGAATCCTGGAAGATGGGGATGGAATTTGAGAGATGAGAGAATTAGGAGATCAAGTTGGGGTTGGAACTCGAGGCAGACCATGGGCTTTGTGAGTGGTTTTGTTGGCACTTTATCCTGATGGTAATGGGGAACTAAAGGCTCAGAGGCTCAGATTTCTCTTGTATGAAGGTCATTGCACGGAGCGGCACAAGGAGAGGGGTGATGGTTTTGGAAATGGGAGTGAAAGGGTAGGTGTGAGACATATTTAAAAAAATGTGAGGGGACCAGGGGACTGACTAGAGGTGCTGAATAAAGGAGAATAGAGCCGATGGCTCTGAAACATTCTCCTTGGTCATAAACCAAAAAGAAGGTGAGTTTGAAGTGGGCTGATGTTTGTGGAATGTGGGGGATCCCGAAAGACAATCAGAGACATTTCGCTCTCCACAGAGGGAAATTTGACAGGCTTTGACAAATCCTAAATAAAAATATTAGTTTTTTAAAAAAATTTAGAACTGTATGTGGACAATAATATTGCCACATTCTTGTTTTTTATTATAAAATGTAAATAATATGGATTTCACATCACTTGAAGATTAAATTGAAGGTGAAATATAATAACAAACTTCCCTTATAAAAAGATCCAAGCATTTTCTCTCTTCCCTCCTATGTCCAATCCAAAGATTCAGTGATGAGGAAATTACTTCATCTCACTAGGAAAAGTGACAGGGGATGTCTTACGAAAATCTTACGGTGGTACATTTTCAGCCCCATAACCATAAAGCTGTACACCTCCTCTGGAGGGTTTCACACTTTAGTAATTCGTTATGTCACAGGTCCTCTTGGTGTGAAATGCGTCTGATTAAGAAGAGCTGACAGAGGCAGGAGAATGAAGTAATTCTCTTCTCCTCCCCTCTAAACAAGTCATACTTAATATTTCTTCAAGGCCAAGTTCAATTGAAAATGGGACAGGGTGATAGCTCCTTAGATTTGTACTAATAACTGGGTGTTCTCAGCAGCAGCCTTTTGGCAGGAAAGCAAAGTTAACTTATCAAAATGCTTAAGAAAGCAAAATTGCCTGCCAGATAGGAGATGCAAAAGTTTCAGGGCCTGTCATAACTAGATTTCTCTTTCTTGTCGACTAATAAGAATGAGCCTGATGCTAGAATAGCAATGCCTTTCAAAATACCATCTCAGATGCTGAACAAAAATGTTCCTCGTAGGATTTTTTTGTAATTTTATTTTAGGTGTTACCTTCCAACTGGCTTTAGAATACATAAGAAAAGTTATGAGAGAGACCAATGCTCTTCATCTTGTTGGTGATTATTTGAGTGACATCTTGAGCTTATATTCAAAAGACCAAGAGGTTCCTCCAATAACTTTTCTCAACTAACCCTTCAATCATTCTAGGCACCTGTTGTGACCTGTTACTCAAAGCTTTGAAGATCTGGAAAATTGATCTTGGTTGCCTGTGGATTCAAGAGCGTGTACATATATTCACTTTAATTCATAGGTGTCAAACAGGGGCTCATATTTTCACAACTGGGATGACTCTCAAATGATATAGCGTGGTTAAGAGGATGGGCTTGGGCGTCAGCTCTGGGTTCAAGCCCTATCACCACCGCTTCCTAGCTGTGTGATCTTGGGAAAGTTACTTAACCTCACTGAATCTCAATTTCTTAACCAGGAAAATGGGGATAAGAGCAGTATTTACCTCATGACGTGTTTGTGAAGATTAAATGAGATGAGACGTGGAAAGCATTTCACCCAATGGTTGGCACATAGTGAGCTCTAAATAGGAGGCAGTTACTTTTAATTTAATAATGAGCTACAAAGAGAGAAAAATGAAAAGAGACTCTCAGATTTTGAAAGAAATACTTGAAGATTTTCTTCTGCCTTTATAGCCCCTGGTTGTTTTATAATTTGGAACCAGATGTCCTTCTATAATAAATATGGCATTGAATTCTCTTAATGCATTAAGAGAAAATGTTTATATAAAGAGAAACAAATGAAAAGAGGGGATATGGAGGAAAAAATGATGTGCGAAAGGGAAATTTCCTGGTAGGTGGTAGGATGTTCAGAGAGAGCTCAGAGAAAAGCCTTTTTTGGCTCTGAAGTACTAAACTAATTAGATCTGGAGATTAGACCCAGAGAAAAGGTGGGAATGATAAATGACAGCATCATTCCAAGATACTCAGAGGAAAGAACCATGTGTAAGAGGGCCCAACAGTTTAGCCAGTCCTCAAGAGGCAGTGACAAAGAGGGGGAAAAATTGAATATTAGTGTATCTGGAAGGTTCTCTCTACTTTCTCCCTCTACTAATTCTACCCTATTTTCCAGGCCCAGGTCAGTTTTTGCCTCACCCAGGAACTCTCACGCGGTAGATACCAAAGCTCTCCCTGCTTGCCCTCCCTTCTGAAGGTCCACGGCCCTTGGACATTGGAGATTTATTTTGACTCCTTATTCTCAAAATTTGTCTCAGCTTGTTTTGATATTGGTGATTGGGGTGACCATATCTGATTCTATGCCACTCCTCAGGGGCTTGAGCATATAAATATTTCCCAGCACTTTCATTTAATTTTTACATCTCTCGATGTGCGTATGTACATTCCACTTTCCACAGAAGTCATTCAGGCTCAGGGAGTTAAAGTAATCGGGCAAGGTCATGTATCCATGCCTCCCTTGTCGTCTGTTAGTGACTGTATGCTCATCTCCCACTACTCTGTACAACCCCTAAACTGACATGACCCCAGCCTCCTCTCTCCACTGGTCTGTGAGTTGCTGATTTCTCTGTATCTTCTGATGGTTCTCTGAATGCTCCCTCCACATCCTTGCCTTTTCTTTAACCTGGCTTTTCTGTGATGACAAGGCTTCTGCCATGGCTCTCTTAAATAAAGACTCTGTTTCTCTCTCACATCTCATAAACTTCAAGGCCAGAAAATGGTATAGGTGTGTCCTTGACTCTCAATTGCTGCTTCCAAGCCATTTCTCTTTTTTACCTCATAACAAACAAACAAAAACCCTCCCCAAAACAAAAACCCAGTTCCTTTGAAACTCAGTGCATTCAACTATTCTATCATTTCTCTTATCTTTGCTTCTGACTACCTTGATAACCTCCAGAGTGTTTTCCAATTCTGGTATTCTGCCTTCTATGATTTTAGATAGTATAGTGTAACAGCATACTGGTTATCTATTACTGCATAACAACCACCTCAAAACTTGGTGGTTTAAAACAATAGTAATGTATTTTTCTCAGGAATCTGCCCTCTGGGCTTGGATCCATGGGGAAAATTAATCTTGGCTCCAGCCAACATCACTTACGTTGGCTTGACAGGTCTAATGGAAAGATTAAGTTGAAAGAAAGGAAAATTCAAACTGAATTTTTGGAATTATTTAAATCAATACTCATCACAACTACTGATAAAATATTTAAAATATTTTATGATAAAATAAAAGCAGCCAATCTATAATTTTATGAACTAGATACCTAAACTTTCATATCTCCACAAGACAGTGATAACTGGCTTAAGACTTCAATGTACTGAAGAAAGATTGCTCTCTAATTAGTAGAATGTTGATGCTAAAGGAAAGTCATTATCTCTTAACTCTGAAAACATGATTAAAGTCAACAAATTCAAGCAGTCAAAAAGTTCATCATATCTGGTTTCCTCAAGGTTAAGGCTGGCATGAACAGTTGGGGAAAAACAGATGGGAAATTGATTGGATGGATATAAGTTCAAAGATCAACAGAAATTGATTTTCCAAGTAATGGAAATTTCTATAGTCCCTTCTTCAAGAATGGAAGAAATAACAGTAGCAATAATGACAATGGCTTACTCAATACTTATATGATAAACTGTCTTAAGAGTTTTACATTGATTATTTCAAACAAATCTATGAACTCCAATAAGAATGTATGGAATAAATATTTGATGAATGGATAAGTGAATAAACATATGGTAGATAGCACTCTATCAAATATATTTGTTGAATCAATACATTCACATTTTAAGAGATTAGGAAACCAAAGCAATAAGAGGTTAAATCTCTCTCCCAAGATCACATTCAAGTAGGTGGCAGATGTAAGATTTGAAATAAATCCAGATATTTCAAATTCCAAACTCCATGCACTTAATTCCTAAGCTATACTTGAGAATGACATACTGCAATGGTGTAAAAGATTAAAAATTGGAAATATGGAAATGAGAAATAGTGAAAAAAGAAAGTGTTGTCAAGCAAATTTGCAGTGTTAGTAGTGTATGATGAAGTAAACACACATTTCTTGTGAAAGTTATTTATAACCTCCACTTGCCTTCTAAAGTGGGGGGGGCGCCCTGGCAGCCAGAAGGTTCTTTTTAGGTCTGTGTTTGGGTAAAAGTAGATGGGTTTGGAGGATATGGCACAGAGATAAGCTATTGTTCTCTAAGAAAAAGAAGCAAAAGATTGAAAAAGCCTGAGAAAAGACCAGAATTTGGGATGGGACCCCCCCTTGGGGAATGGCTAAGAAAGAAAACTCTAGGTGAACAGCACTAACAGGTCTTTGGAGAAGAGATATATTTCTGGGGACATCATAGGGTTATGTGCTATGGAGGTTTGAATGCAAAACATCTTCATCTCCTTTTCTAAATCTCCCCTCAATCCTACACTAATCACTAATGTTTTGGGTATGAGCAGAATTTTTTCTTCTGAGGAATGGAAAGATGTGCTGAGCCTTACTTCAAACTTAGCGTGATCGAGAAGAAAGGATATACGCAGGGGTGGCTGACATCCAGGTAATACTTTGCTTTACTTTGAGTGACAGATGATGGCCCACTAGATTCTTTCATAGCCTGAGGGAAATATCCTTCAGATCATACAATTTCCTCACCTTTGAATCCAAGCTCACCAAAGAAAACGTTTGTTCCTGAGGTAATGCTCTCTGCCAGGGGCCAGGTGGTGGGGGTTGAGGGGATCAGTGTCAAGGCTACACAAGGTTTATCCTAACTAGACCTTGACTGCCGTCAATTTCCCAGATTCTCCCTGTGAAAAAAGTTACCAACTCCGTGTCTTCTGGTAAGAGTCTGTGTTTCTCCTTCCTCATGACTTTTCCTGAAACTGTAGACAAAGTCTATGTCTCAGTCTCCTTTGGTGCCTGAACACTCGGTTGACCCTCTGCTGCGCTCTAGGGAGAACAATGGCAAACAAGACAAACGGGTCTCTTTCTTCAGAACGTATGTCTAGTTTCATAGAAAACATTTCTTCATTTTCACTCCCCACTTCTACTCAGGTAGAACTGAAAATTCTTTCCTTTGTGCTCTTCTGTCCTTTGTTCAGACTTCAACCAAATAATATATTTTTCCTTTTAGTGCTTTTGGAAATCATGTTGGTCTTCCCCTGCTAAAATGTATGCTACTTAGAGCAGAGTGCCCATATCTCCAGTGCTTATCCCAGAGCCTAACATGGAGTAGGTGCTCAGTTACTGACTGATGACTGTAGATGACTGAATGAAAGACTAAAACATTTCAGTATGGCAGCACCACAGACCTGGAAGCGAGCAAGCAAGCCTGGAGGCAGTCTTTCTGGTGATTGTAGTGTTTCTCCACATCCTACAGCTCACCTGTGGCCAGGAAGAGGCTGCAGAGGGGCTGTGGTGAAAACATCTGAAATTGCATTATAGTGTCTTTAGGCCATGAGGCCTGTAATGGCAGATGTATATCACCTGGTTAAACTGCACTGCAAGAGAAAATTCCAAGTGGCAGAAAGAAAGAAAGTAATAAAAGAATATTGAGTTCTAGGTACATAATTATTAAAGACCTACTTTTATTTGTGAGGAACAAGAAGTTCAGAGAAGTTAGGCAACTTGCCAAATATCCGATGGCTTGTAAATTGTAGAGTCAGGATATGCACAGAGGTCCAGGAGACTCAGAAGGCCAACTTGCCTTCCAGAAAGCTGACACCATTATGGGCAAGGTCTCCTAAGGAGAAGCTTTTCACATATGAGATAAAAGATGACTTCTTTCCATATCTCAAAACAAATACATCAGAACCCACCTATTATGTTTTAGATACAGCAGGCATGGTGTGTAATAATTATTCCCATGAAGAGGATGTGAAGAGGAGCATAGGGTAGTGCTTTAAGAAGAACTGGTTGAATGTACCGTGATTTTGTAAACATATAATAAAAATAAAAGGTGCAATTTTTCTAGTGCTCATTTTGTTCTATCGCCTAGATGTTATGAAGTAATTGTTCAAATTGGGAATTAAAACCCCAAATATGAGAGGAGGGGGGATGCCCAGTAAAATATTGGCTGCCTGAGTAAATGAATGACTCACTCCTGATAGAGCCGAGGGCACTGAAACTGCTCTCAGATCCGTCTTTGAAGGATGTTACATAGGGTCTGAGTCAGGGAAGCTGGCAGGGAATAGCTTCTTTCCTGCACCCGGTGTTGGCTTCTCAAGACATTAGGAGCTAATTGCAGCATGGCCACCCAGGGCTTCCCTTTCCTGTTTCCTATCAGTAAATCACAGAGGAGTAGGTTCCCAGAGTCTAGTCAGTAAGAAGACAGCTGAAGAGCTTCTGAGGAGTCAGAGTGCTCTACTTGTGTGATAGCATGTGCTTGTGCCAACAGTGTGCTGTGGCTGCTGAGAACTAACGTGACCTTAGGCTGCATTTAGGAGGTAATAGATGTTCCCTCTTTCTCTACAACAATCAGACTTCAGCTGAAGTTCTCTGTCCAGTTCTGGGCAAGCTGCTTCCAGAGTGTCGCTGATAAGCAGGGGCACGTTCAAATAGGTAAACCAGCATAATGAGGGGTTAGCAAATCTCGTCATCTGAGCAATAGTTGAAGGGGCTGGAGATTTTGTTTTTATTTTATTTTTATGGACGGTGAGAGTCCTCAGGGGAACAAGAGAGATCTCTGCAGATATTTGAGGATCTGTTATGTAAAAGACGAGCTTGATTTATTCTGATTGGGCCAAAGGGTGGACATAGATATCAGATCAATGTAAGGAAGGAATTTCTAACAATTATCTGAAGATTTAATGTGTTTCCTCACAAGGGAGTGAGGCTTTCATTACAAGAAGTGTGCGAGCGGAAGCTAGATGTTTGTAGAAAGGATTGCAATTTTGGGCGAGAAGTTAGGCAATAAAAGCTGGATAGCGCAGAGTGCAAGTGGACCCAGGAAAAACGTCTCCATTTCTGGCACAGTTCAGCCAATAGGTGTTACGATAAGATATGATAGTCTTCATTTGCCAAATTTGCATAGGCCACAACTATAGTGATTAAACAGAAAAGGAGGAGGCCTTAGACATCATTGATGTAATTCATTCATTTTACAGACAAGGCTAATTGTTGTCACTCGGCCATATAGAGGCTGAGATAAAGGGGATTCTCTGTTTTTTCATTTACCAATGGTTTTCAAATTTTTCCAGGCAGCTTGAGGGGTTGAAAGTGGAGCGGTGGGAGGATAGGCTCCTGGGCTCAGAGCTGCTGTACTCATCTGCTCTATATGTGCAATATCTGTGTTGACCTTTGTTTGAAGAAAGGATTCCACAACTAAAAATCAGAAACCCTAGTTTATACCAAACAGCATCTCCTTCCATTTCCTGCAGTTCTCATAGTAGGGATAATGAAACTCACTCTCTGCCTCTAGAAATGCCATCAATTGTTTCTTCGAGCAACTATCACCATGAGAACGCATCAGAGAGGGAAAAAGTGGTACACATTTTGGGCTCACCGGTTCAGATCTATTATTTTCCCCCTGACTTGCATTGCCGCTGCATTTCACTGCTCTATTTTTCCTGAGCCATGGCTTGTTTTTATAAGGGTGATCATCTAACTGCTTCCAGTATTTCCTCGCACTATTGATCCTTCCAAATTTGTCCCAAACTTTTTTGGGTGAATCCCCCATTTCAGAGGTATATAACAACTATTTTCACCTCTCAATTTCATACTGCATGTCTCTCCAAATAGTACTGGCCTATTTATTTCTTATAAATACTACAAATGCATTCTCAACTTGCTTTCTCATACGTTTGTTGAGTTCTGTTTGCTTAATTATATTTTTGTGTGTTTCTCCTAACCCCGCCTCCAAACCCAGGTTTCTGGTAAATTTCCCTGGGTATCTCTCAGTTATACCCATTTGAGCTCTTCAATGTTTGCAACTTTAATATCTTTATGCCTATATTTCTTGATTTTCTTCCCTTGTGAGGTTTGGGAACACTGCTTGATTATCAGTTGCAGATTTGGTTTATCTCTGTTCTGAATCAATAATGAAGATGTAAAACAAAAACGTTTGACTCTGGGGGCTGCAGATGACACCTCCCTTGAGCAAGATTCATTTCTACTCATTTGGTGATGCTGTCAGCCTTCCAACCATGGGAATGTGCAGAGTCCAAGCAATTTGCAAGTCAGGTTTTGGCAATATTATCTAAACTGCTTTCTCAAAGTCTGACTATCTGGGCATATTGCACATATATCCATTTTCTCTCCCATCCTGATTTGAATGATTTTTATCAATATGTAGTATTCTTTGCATTTTTGGAGATGGCTTAGATATTTATTGATTTTCTCTTTACTGCTAGATTCATGTTTCACCAAGCTTTAATTGCTACTTTACCAAATAGCAATTACCAAGATCTTTTTTTGCCTGATAGGCCACTTTTTTTTTTCCTGTGCTACCTCCTCTCTAAGGAAAAAAATTCCATTCATCCCACATATTAGGATAGAGTAAGCCCAGGTTAGCCTACCTAAGCCCTCGCTGTTGGTGATGTGTGGACTATTTAACATAAGGAATAATGCACAGACCCACAGGTTATAAACTGAGGATAGAAGCTGGGATGAATAGCTCAGTTCTTACATATGGTGGGTAACAGTGGCTAATAGCTTGAATAGTGTTTTCTATATTAAAATATCTACCTGGCAGCCCATCATGCATCTAATCAAGCAGCTCTAACTATTTTGAGACAAGTGACCCTTGTGTTGAAAATACTTCCAATTAATTGACTTTTTTTAAAAAAAGGAATTCTAGGCGGGCCCAGTGGCATAGTGGTTAAGTTCGCGTGCTCTGCTTCGGTGGCCCAGGGTTCGTAAGTTTGGATCCTGCCACACTGCTTATCAAGCCATGCTGTGGCAGTGTCCCACATACAAGATACAGGAAGATTGGCACAGATGTTGGCCCAGGGCCAATCTTCCTCATCAAAAAAACAAAAAACAAAAAACAACAAAAGGAATTCTGGACTTTGGTAAAGAAAGGAGGGGGTGAAATTTAACTCACCTTAATCTTTCCTTTTCCTCCAGTTAGACCTATAACACACCATCTATCAGAAGGGAAAAAAAAGAACTTCCACTTTTAGTAACCCTGCTAAGGTGTTAATAAATAAATGGATAACTAAGCTGCTAATATTCACCAATGTTGATCTACAATATCACCTTTCCCAGAGACTTTTGCATCATAACGGGGAACTTCTAAAAGTGGTAAGCTTTCAAGATCCAAGGAGTGAAATTACAATGATACCTGGTCCTGAAGTTGATATTTTTGCAGATGGTTTTCTTGCTTGTCACTCTTTCAATTTCTCTCATACAATTTGCTCCCAGCAAATTGGTAAGGCAGGCTCCTTGGAGAAGAAAAATTTTGACTAAAAGCTATATTTGATAATATTTTACCTTTCAGTTACCTGTTTCTTCGGAAATGTGGCAATGGCAGTGCCAATGTATGTTATTTGGTGTTTTTCCTCGTGGTTGCTCTTGTCTTTATTTCCTAGAATATCAGTATTTCCTAGAATAGGAATATTCCTGTTCCTCAAGTAGGATTGGAGATTCAGTAAATATATTCCTGGTAATAGTAAATTTTTTTCTTTTGGGATTTAGAATGAAATAATTAAGGCTTAGAAGACGTAGATAGTTGACCGCTTTGCTTGAGGGAAGGCTGATAATGTTGAAGATATCATGTTATCCCTTTTCCCTAACTGGGCGTAGATGGAAAAAATGACTTCTGAGTAAGTGTGTTTAGGTCTCCAATACGATCAGCTTCAAATTGCGTGGACTTCCTAGTTTTAGCTTGTTCTAATGATATTCAGATATGCATAAGAGTTTTTTTGGTTTATTTTCCCCTATAACGTGAATTTAAAATAGCTGCAAATCCAGGTGTGTTGGCTGCATACAATTTCATTTGCATACCACATACAGGAGGAGAGAAAACCTGGACAATATTTTTTCGCATTTTAATAACATGCCTCCAAAGAAGGAAAGAGCCACACAATTCATTTTCTCTGACAAAACTTTAATTAGAAAACCAGACTCCTCTGATTATAAAAATTACACAAGCTGATAAATCTTGGTAAGTTATTGAGAGAATAATTTTAGGAACATTTTATACCTAATAAAAAAGTTAAAATAATTAACAGCATTCATCAGATTAATTTTGTTTTCACATGGTTTTCTAATATAAAAAAGCATATAGTCATCAACCTTTATATAAATCCATATATGTTTGTAATAGCTTTTCATAATGGAGAGGGACAATATTCACATGTAAATAATGATAATAATAGTCAGTAATGAATCAAAACTGCCAAAAGCTCAAGCATGATAAAACTTAGGACCGAAGTTGCTGAGGGAACTTTTGTTTTCTGGATCCAGCAAAAATGATCTTTTGGAGAAAACCTAGACACAAGAATTCGTGTTATTGTAGTATTGCCCCACTCAAAAAAAATTGCTTATGATCAGGGTTGCTTTACATGTTTTCAGAACAATGACCTTTTCTTTTCTTTCAACAGTTTTGTACCAGAGTAGTGCTAACCGTGTGCTGGTGTATTGTGCTGCCTACAAGAAATGGTGTTTGATCAACAGCGAACCGGAAATCTTCTTTTTTCTCCCCGGACTAGTAAGAATGGATGCATACTGACAATTCCAAGTTTCATCTGAATATCCAGTTTCCTGTGGGGGCCAACCTCTGTCCTGTAATACTATGTCATTTAAAAATATCTTGCTTCGTGAAACTTCTGTCCTGGAGCAAGGCAGCATCACCTCGACTTCCTGACAGTAGCCTTTCGGCAAAATAAAAGAATAGCTCTTGTGTCCAAACAATAAATGAGGAGTTTGGGTAGCATGAATTAGTCGCATGTAATATCTATATTTCTTTATTGCATTCTAATTTTTTCGATATTGCATTGCAATGCTGACCCAATTTGATACCATCATCAAAACATTTTAATCCACAGTGTTTCAGTTAAAAGTGCTGCTGTGTCTTTGCAATAGTCTCCAAATATAAGAGCTGTAAACTGTTTGCAGATTACTTATTTTCACTTGGAAAATGGCAATGAAAAAGTTGTGAAGTAAATTATCCAGTAAAGATAACAATACCTTGAGCACACAGATATTAAACACACTAATGGCTGCTATTAAATATTCTTTTACAAGCTGTACTTTAACACTGACTTCCCAAAGTTAATTTCATTATAATAGTTTTCAAGAAAACTGTGATTAGAAATAATTCAATATGAGTACCTTGAGGACCGAGGATAATACATTTAAGGATGCCATTTGTTTCATGTCTCAAACTAAAATCAAACAGAAGCATTTCTGGAACATTTCAATTGATGTAGTGTGTAAGCTAAACAGTGGCAGAACCAGACCATCCAGGGACATTTCAACTTAAGTGTCGTCCATGCAGTCTCTTGGTGTACCTTCCCTAGGGAGTGTTTTACTAGAAATTACATACCAAGTGAGAGCCCTGAATGAATACCCTAGCTATTATAAGAGAGGGAATGTTCTCAGACAGAAATAAACTTGATTTTGTAAGAGGCACCCCCAATTTTTTATTCAGAGGCAGACATGATAAGAAAATCTGATTTTAGTTTATTATATTCATCACCTTGCTCCATAGATAAATTCCTTATGTAGGACAAAGTAATGTGTATGAAAGAAAATTGAAAAATTGAATTTATTCAGCTGACCTCAACTTCAAGATTCAAGTGGATGAAAATATAAGGAGCAATTTCTGTTGAGAACAAGGCAGAGATGAAAACATGAATGGAAATAGGATAGCTATCACATCTCCCAAGCAACTAACCTCTACAAAACTTTAAGAAAACTTTGCATACGTTGAAACATATGCGGTATAATTAAAAAGCATTTTCTGCCACAAATGATGCAATGCTGCTTCACTAACATAAATTACATTACTTGGGAGAAATTCTAATACGGGTAAACTAAGGCATAAAACAAAAAGCAATAAGAAATTTGAACAAGCAACAAGGCTACACTCCACTAGCCATCTGAGTCAGAATTTCTGTGGATGGTATTGAATAATAAATCTGCTGGTGTTAAAGAAACTAAAACAAGTTCTATACTAACAAAAATTTAGAAGATGAAAAATTTCTATCAGAAAGGAAGACAATATAGCAAATCTCACAATTGTAAGGAAAATATTTCCTATATTTCTTCCTGAATTGATGAATTTAAATTATGAAATTTCTCCTTAATTCTTTCAGCCATTAGAGGACTTGATAATGATCATCTTACTGAACCTGTAATTTAATTACAAGCATCTGTTTTTGAGACTAATCAATGAATCACTAATGTGAACTTGGAAACAGCAGGTAGAATAGCAATAAGTTATTTATTTTGAGGGAAGAAGGAAATGTTCCTGAGCATCAGATGATAATTTTACTCATGCTTATGTCAGGCTGGCTTTGGGTGCTTGTGTGCATAATCCTAAAATTCCAGCTAAGAATGGCTTGGGGCAGTATCTGTGTTCCTTAGCTGAGAAGAAGTGCAAAGCAATTGCCGCCATTTGAATTTGTGGTCGCCATGATAATCTTTCACTTTTTCAACTGTATTTCCTTTTTTTTTTTCCATTGACAAGTTAGGATATGAACACAGTCCCTACTGTGTCAAACATGGCTTTTGTTAAAATTTAAGCTACTTATAAATATTTAAGGAAATGAAGGGCTAAATGTTAGTATTACCTGGCAAGGAGTACACAAGGAGGGAACTTTCACATTTATTAGTAAGTCTATCTTGAATTCCTTACTGGACAATGAGATACATCTAATGGCTTCAACTTTACAAATGAAACACCTGCAGTTTTCAAGATCCTCCCGAAATTCGTCCACACTTTGATCTTGTTTCCTTTCTTCCTCTTTTTCTTTTCTTTTCTTTTTCTTCCTTCCTTCCATCTTTTCTTCCTTCCATGCTTCCCTCTTTCCTTCCTTCCTTCCCTCTTTCCTTCCTTCCTTCCTTCCTTCCTTCCTTCCTTCCTTCCTTCCTTCCTTCCTTCCTTCCTTCCTTCCTTCCCTCCTTCCCTCCCCAAATATTATTGAATGCCTGGCACTATTCTAGGGTACTGGGGTTATAGTAGTTTATAGAATAGAAAAAAATCTCTGCCCTCATAGAGCTTTCACTCCTACTGGGGACAGATAGACAACTAACAGAGACCAGGATAAGCAGGGAAAGAGGGAAAGAGGCTTACTGTATTTTTATAAGATGGTCATGGAAGACCTTTCTAATTACATGATAATTAAGAAGAAATAACAACAAAAAATTGAAGCAGCCTATAGGCCATGGGGGGAAGAAGGGCATTCAGGGCGCCAAGAAGAGCAAGCACAAGATGACAAAGAAGAGAGAGGCAGGAGAGGAGGTCAGGGAGAGGAGGGAGGAGACTGGTTGGGTAAGGCTGCCCCCGTCATGTGTCATCCACCAGAGGTAATGGCTGTGGACAGCTGGAACCTCTGCCTAAGCAGATCCAGTTCAGTTGCATTTCCTTCATGCAGTCTTCCCCTTTAATGCCAACAGTCCTTGCAGAGAATGGGGGCCCCATCTGTGCAGCCTTCTTTCTCTTCTTATAATAGTACTACTTCCCATTCCCCTTGATGTCTGCCTGCATTTATGATTTTTTCTCTGAACTTATATCTCCAATTTCCCCGGGGATTGTTACCTAGCAGGCTCGGGGCTATTAGTGGAGCAGAGGATTATAAATATATCAGAGAGAGAAGCTACAGGGTAAAAATCCATTAGGCCACTAGTTTATTTGAACCATTTTCTTGAGACTCACCTACTTAAGCAGGGTAATGAGGTCATGGATGAACAGTGGTGATAAAACACCTTCATAAAAATTAATTATTTCTCCTGGGGTAAGGTCTTCGTGACTTTGAAATAATTTTATACAAACTTTTCATCAGTTCTCTGTTGAAGATAGTATAATCCAACTAAGGAGTAAGTGTTGATGTGCTCTGTGCTACATTTGAACAAAGAAGAAAGGTGCCACTTGATGCCTTTCAAATCATTAGTTTAGTGGAACATATCAATTCAGTCCAATGCTTGAGATCTCACAATCCCTCCAGTTCTAAATTTCATACTGGACAAACACTTTGGATTTTAGCTTTAAGGACCAAGATTGTTTTCCTCCATCCATAGATGAACTCTTCTTCTTTCCCAAATTAGTCATGATTTTTCCTTTCTTTAAGCCATCCTTTTGAATACGCCTTAGTCATTGCCATGCTAAATAAAAGCGAGTGGAGGTGGCAACGGGGCAGGAAATGACTCCTTATTAACATTCTTGGCTGATGTTCTCTCATAAAATGATTTTTACTTTTTTGTTTTTTTTTTCTTATCTGTCTCAATTCTGGCCTGACTGGTCTATTTATCCGTATTTCTTCCCTTGGGTCAAATTATGAGTTTTAGAACTTGTTTATACTTGTGGTCACTAACTTGTTTTAGTGTATTAATATCAAGCAAAAGGATTTCTGCCCTCAAAGTTTTATCTTCTGCATTGCTAATAACACTAATCAATTGATGGCCTGTCTTGCCTTCCTGTCTTACCATTTTGTCCAAAACCATCTAGCACTCATTGATACTCATTTCCACAAACAAAAAAATTAAAAGAGTAACTGCTATTTATTATGTCAAACAAATATTAACTAAAAATTTTGAACAATTTTTAGATTTAATAGCAGGGAAATAACTGTGGTCTTGCCAATGTTTCATAACACAACTGTTTCAGTTAAAGAAAATAGGTACTTTCATCTTTTTATAGAACATTAAGATGTTCCTCTGAATTATTTGAACATCTCATTGTCCCGAGCAAGGACTTGGTTCATAACTTGCCACATTATAAGTACTTAATAAATGTTTGTCGGATGGATTCTTGAATGGATGATATGGCTGGTTCGTTACGCCTTTTGACTTTCCCAGTTCCTAGATAGCTGTCCATATTTCTAGTTGTTGAAAAATTTCTTCCAATCAATAATTATTCTCTATCATGGTCAACCATTAGTTATGCCTTCCTATTATTGAAAACAACCAAGTGCTCTAAGTATTTAGAAGGAATACATAAAGAAAAACTATTGGAACGTTTGGTAAGAGATCTTGGACCTCTAGGGGCATTTTGTGTCTGACTCTACTATAAGTTTCAGCAATTCTGGATTCTATCTGTGTGACCAAAGTGGCCTTTTGGGGGTCTGGTGGTGGTGGGCTTTTTTAAACGAATTATGGGTTTGTCAAGCATTGCTTTTGCTAGACTATGGCTTTTTGTTTTCCTCCTTTCTTTTTTTAATATAATATCCCCAGTCTGGCATATATCACAGTTCAATAGTTGTGATATTGAGACCAAAAATCTGCTTACAATCATTTTCAACATATACTATACTTTTTTTGGTTGGCAGATTTCCCCTTCTTTATAAAGTTCTCGGAGAAATGACCTTCCTAAAGTGTTTTATTCATGATCAAAATTTCCCAATTACCCTAGAATGCTACAGCACTTTTGAAAAGGATGAAAAATAAAATATCAATACATTATTTAGGCCATTTTGGCAATTTTTTCTTCATATTTTACTCTTTTTGGAAAAAAGGAAAGCAATATTATATTATTATTCAGTATAATAGCATAATATTGTTTCACCATCAATCCTTCTGGTCTTTCTCCCTACCTGACACACATCCTGCATTCTTAGAGTAGACAGATTTAGCAAATAAAAATATAGGATGCTCAGTTAACTTTGAATTTCAGATGAGTTACAAACTTTTTTTATTATAAGTATGTCCCAAATGTTTCATGGGACATATTTATACTAAAAAAATTATTCTTTGTTTATCGGAAGTTTAAACTTATCTAATGTCTTGTATTTTATCTGGCAACCTAGCCGTCCTAGTCAAAACACTATCCATCAAGACTTCTCCGAAAATAAAATGTTCTTTCATACTCCACGCCTTGGCTCAATGTTTCCTAAATTTTCTTCATGAGAAGACCCTCCTAGGGGACTTGGTACAAATATAGATTCCTAAGGCCCACCCCTAGTGAGTTTAACAAGCCTTCCAAGTGAGTCTTGTCAACGGGCAAACTTGGCAAGCACTGCCTTAATTCAGGTAGTTTCATTTCCTCAGCCTGAAATGCCTTTGCACACTTTGATCATCCAGCCTTTCAGGATTAGTGATGAGAAGCTGTGCCTTATCATCACCCCCTTGCCTGGGCAGATTTAATCCAGCTTCTCTACGAACGCCGACTGCTGTTTACAGACTTCTACTGCAGCCATTTTCAAAGCGAAAGTGTGGTTCCCCAGATCAGCAGCATTAGCATCACTTGGAAACTTGTTGGAAATATATATTTTCAGGCCTCATTCCAGACCTACTGAATCAGCAGCTCTGGAGATGGGGCCCAGCAATCTGTGTTTTAATAAGCCTTCCAGGTGATTTTGATGCATGCTTAAATTTGAGAATAATTGCTCTATACGAACACCCATCGCTTTTGTTATAGTTATGTGTAGCTGTCTCACCTCTAGTTTGCTGGTCTAAATTCCCTGATGGGTGGCAGCTGTATCAGATTTCTCTTTGCATTCCTTCTCAGTGCCTGGTACATATAGAATGTTTAAAATGCTTGTTGAATAAAAGATTTGGTGAGTAAATGAGTGAATAGACAATTAGGGGGTTTTTATGGTAAGATATTTAGTAAAAGCCATGACCAAAGGGTGTACCATAAAGCTAGGTGGATGACTGAGCTGTTCTGGATCTTATTGTGTAGCATTGTGACTCCGAGGTCCAACTGTTTTTACATTTTCTCAAGCTGCCACTGACTCCTCTTTCCCTTACACATTTTAGTTGTTCAATAAGATTGTAGACGAATACAAAGAGTTCATATGAGTTATTATTTCTGGTCATTTTAATGCTAATGTTAAAAAGCATATATCTATAAATATGAAATGTTTGACAGGACAATTATTCCATAGGAAAAGTATTGAATTGAACAGAGACAGGCCATCTAAATTATGTAACTGTTATGTGTAAGGATATGTTGTGAAAATTCCATTTTACATGGATATCAACACTAACCAACGCTGATGGTCAAAAATGACAGTATCTTTACTTTATGGTGGAATGAAGGTATGTGCCTTACACAAAACTTTCACAGAAGATGACTGAGGACCAGCTCTCAAATTGCAAGAGGAACAGTGATCTTGTTTCTAAGCATAAATCACCTGGAATGTTAAATTCCCTGAAATGCAAACAAATTTCAAGAATTATTTGCTAATTAATGTTTTCATCTATAGATTAATCTAGACTTATTATGGATTCTTTAGGTATGATACATAAATATAGATAAATATCATATACTTGAGCATCCAGCAATCTAATATGGAGAAAAGCACAAAAGATCAGGTTACCTATTATTTTCCGAAAATTTTTATTTCTTCCTCTTTGATGCACCTTTAATTTACTGTACTTAAGTGATGTCAATAAGGTGAACCAATTAAATCAATTTTTTTCCCAAGCTAGATATGTGGAGAACCAAATCAATCATTCTTGTAAAGAGTGATTTCCTGATTTTGTGGTAAGGATAGCTCATTTTGCATATTAAAACCACAGGAATACGATTATTAAAATATGAATTAGAGTATTAGAGTGAATAGATCATACAAAGAGAGAATGACTGGTTACTGCAATACCCTATCAAATGCACTAACATATTCAATCGTAGGGTACCACGTCCTGGTACTTTGGATGCTCAAAAGTTCTCAGGTGTCCAGGCTACATTATGGATGTAGGTTTTTGTGCCACAGTATTAATTGCATTAATTTCTTCCCTTTTATCTTCAATGCCACAACCCTGTTTCATGCCATTATTGCCTTTATTCTTAGTGGCTACAATATCCTCCTAACATTTCTTTGATCCAGTCCCCCATCTCCAGTCTCTCCTATACTTATATCATTGCAGACTAATATTTCTAAATCCTGACTCTAGTAATAATAAAAAAAGATAATTCAGAAGTCCATCAAATAAAATATGAATTTTTCAGTATGACATTCATGGGTCCCTATACTGCACTTTCTGCTTGGACAAATTCAACTCCTCTACTGGAAACATACCCTCAAGCTAAATTGACTTCATTGATCCAGCAACACATTCTGTGCTTTTCTTTCTTCATGGCTTTGCTTAGGCTGTTCACATCACATGGGATGCTCAGGCCAAAAATCTAACCCCACCTTAAGTGCTATCTTAAATACAATGTATTTCTACCAGGTTTGGGTCTACTAGAAATAATATCTCCACCCTCTAGGTACTCCCTGTGGGAACTTTGTCTTGTGAATTTTACATCTTCACTCAACATAAGGGCTCTACCAGTATTTATTGATTGAATTCGTTGACTCAGTGGCCTAAGCCTTTCAAATTTAGCTGCACTTTGAAATCACTGGAAGAATTTACAAAAATACTGAGACCTGAGTCCCCCTGGTAGAGATACTGATTTAATTGGTCTGGCATGCAGTCTGGGCATTGAGACTCTAAAAATCTCTCTAGGTCATTCTGATATGCAGCAAATTTTGAGGACCAATGGACTGCTAATCCTGGGATTGCCCAAAATGTCTTTTGGAGTGTGTGTGTTGGCCATAGTCTCCTATGGCTACTTGCTTGGTGGATTTATGTCCATCCCGATTCTGTGAACAGATGGACTCTTGAACCAGCTCCAAAATGTGGCTTCCCTAGACCAACCCCAACCTTATCCTTAATTTCAAGCAACATTATTAGGAAATGCTTATTTTGGGTTTACTGGTTAAATATATTCCTCCAAACTTCCTTATAATCCTGCTTGCTGGTTTTTGGGAGCACCGATTATTATTATAATTAAGACTCGAACTATAAAAAAAGGAAAAGGTTAGTAGATAAATTGATGAGTTTAAAACTATGTACACATATTATGCCTCACTGTGATTTCCAAAAAAAGCAAAAGTGAATCTTAAGCATATGACTTAAAAAAATAGTTTATGCATTTTAACCAAAGCATTGTTTTAAATTTTGCATTTAGAAAAGGGCAGGTGGGGGAGAAAATCTATGCTGTTACTCTCATCACATAATTTGTATTTGTACTATTCTGTATAGGCATCTTTCATACTGCTTTATGATGAAAGATATGTATTATACCATAAGGACCCAGTACTTGTTTACAATGTTTTCTTTCTTAAAGTAATCTATAAAGCAGGGATAATAATACCTACTCTATTAGGCAGATGTTATTTGAATTGTTACTAAAACTAATAATATTAGTAGAGAGGATTAGTTTGAGTTGTTTTCCTGGAAACTGTGTATTCCAATTGATCCATGTCAGTCTCTCACTCTTGCACACTGAGGGACACCAGGTGTATATGAGGTGACCAGATGGTCACAGGCATCCATGACAGGATACGGATAATGTTCCAGCATCAGGAGAATCAAACTCATGTCCTTAACTGGCTCTTACAAACACTATATTCTAAGCAATAGAGCTTATGAACTTACGTATTGTTGCTGAGTTTTTGGATCCTTGACTTTAACAGATAAAACACAGAAAAGTGGACTGTGGTGCTTGTATTGTGTAAACCTTTCGCTGCATTCCAGCCCAAGAATATGTCTCAGAACAACCTTTCTCTTCATGATCCTACTCCCAGCTCCAAACAGTTCCCCATATCCTGGTGATCCTTACTTTATGATATCCCATCTGTAACCACGCTCCTTTGGGTCCCAATGGTCTCATCTGCAATAGCCTTCATCCTGGACAACCTGCTTTCCAGTTTGCATGTCCCTGTGTATTGAATACTCACCCAGACTGTGGTGCCTATCCCCCATCTCTATTAGAATCTTATCCAAACCTCAAGGTGGATCTTTTCATGATGCCTTCCTTGCCCTTTCTTGAACATCCCATCCAGAAGTTTCCTCAATAGATCATAGGTTCCTCAAATGCATGTACTATGAGTATTGGTATTTTTCTCTGAGCCTAGCACAGAGGCCAACACAGGCACTCTTAAATATTTGCTGAGTAAATAAACATAATCCCAAGCAACCTAGGGGTGCTCCAGAAACCCATCCACAGTAAGTCTTGATCCTAAAATACAACTTAATTTCTGGTCCTATTTTTTTTTAAGGGTTAACTGCCAACAAACTTTTGGAGATTTAGATAACATCAACATTTTTCCGACCCCTTCTAATGTGTTTATTAAAAAAGAGACAATAAAATAACTATGCTAACAAATAGAAACCAAATAAAAAATTTAGTTTATTTTCCTCTTCAAAAGTTCTGCATCTGTGGGGCCGGCCCCGTGGCTTAGCGGTTAAGTGCGCGCGCTCCGCTGCTGGCGGCCCGGGTTCGGATCCCGGGCGCGTACCGACGCACCACTTCTCCGGCCACGCTGAGGCCGTGTCCCACATACAGCAACTAGAAGGATGTGCAGCTGAGACATACAACTACCTACTGGGGCTTTGGGGGGAAAATAAATAAATAAATAAAATCTTTAAAAAAAAAAAAAGTTCTGCATCTGCTTTTCTTACTAACCTCTTTTTTTTTTTCATCTCTGTCCTTTGGTTTTTTTCTTCATGTCAAATCACATTCCCTTTTATTTCACTATCAAGATGCATATAGCTTTAGGCTCTAGAGTTCAACTTATTAGAGAGGACAGTTAGTGTCAACATACCTGAAAGTCTTCCTTTATATGGAGCCCTATTCCTGTGTAACTGGCTATAAAGAAGAATTCCAGAAAATAAAACAACAACGAAAACATCCACATATAGGCTCTCACAAATTGAGACTGTTAACTCATTTTTCATTAGGTCACAGGCAGACAAGTCAGAGGCAGGAGGATTCTTTCATTTATTTTTTTCACTCAATAGATAATTAGTGTCTGCTAAGCAGAAGGACCTGTACTATATACTATTTGCCTTGTCAGCTGCCATTATTAAAAGCAGTAGGGAATTTCAGCTTGATGCACACACAAATAACAACGATTAACATTTTTCCCAAACTTTAGTGCTTACCAATATGTTCACCTGTCCAACTTAATTTTGCTAAGTTCTTATTTTACTCCTTTCTAGTCATGCTCATTGTTACCTAAAGGAAAAACATGTTTTAATTACTCCAAGGAGTAATTACTCCAAGGAAAATTATCTTAGAAATAAAAAAATTGAACATATTTAAACAAAGAAAAAAGCAAAATAAATTAATGATCAAAATTTTAAATTTGGACAGGAAAGTGGCTATTGAGTAAATCCAAACATTTCCGTACAAAATTCTGGGCATCTTTATTTTAAAAAATGTGGAAAACTATATAAAATGAAATGTTATTAGACAGAATTCTCTATTTAGTCATGCAAATGATGTCAGTAATGAAGACAACTCTGCAATGACAAAAGCTTCTAAAGTGAATTGCAGATTATTAAAGTTCCTCAGAGTAATTTTGGCACCAGATGCACTTAAATCCTGTGAATGCTGGTTATCTATGTATTCCTTGTAATGCCACCACATTATTCATCAGAATACAGTGGACTTGGGTTTTCAAAGATTTACCATTTTGGTTTTAATGACTTAGAAGTGGTGCTGACAGCTCATGAATAATTTTGTGCAAACTTGGAACTGTATTGCATGCAGCCTAAGGGATATGCCTCGTGAGTAAGTCTCTGAACTGCTCAGGAGACACCAGCCTATTTATTATTGTCTCCATCTCTGTAGCTCTCATCTGGTGAGAAAATTGTTGGTTCAAGCACTTTTATAGTTAATATTCCTACAGTGTTACAATGTAATACAGCGAGAAGTTTTAGGATGATTTTTTTTGAACTGATTATAAATTGCTTTAGACTTGAAGTAAAGAAAATTATTAGAGGTCTTAAAGGGCCACCTAAATATTTCAGTAACACTTTAGAAATTCATATGTTTTAAAGACATCTGTGAACTTAAAGATTCATAAAAAATATGTCTCAGGAATGCCACGCTGTTTTGTATTTTATTCAGAATCCTTTATCATAACCATGTAGGAATAATTGATATATATTATCATGGTATTATTTTTAATGTATGATTCTTGACTTTTTAAAGGATAAAATTTATAATTTTTAGAAATTGTGATTCAATAAAGGACTAAAGAAGTACAGATTGTTTTGTTACATTGTGATGTCATGAGATGTTATGTTTAGGAAGTTTTATTCCTACCCTAGAAGACTCTTTCCCTAAAGAATAGGATCCCAAAGATCCCACAGAGGTGAGATGAAGAAGCCATGTATTATGACATTCTGTGGGGCATTTAACATTAACAATAAGAAATAAAGGAGAGTACAGTGAATTTATGAACAACCTAGCTTGCAGCATTTGGAATTGTGATCTAGAAAGAACTGATGAAGTCAATCGACTCTATGAACTAGGGAGTAAATACCTGTATTATCTTCTATCACTATTTTAATATGCTAACTGTTCCTTATTATGACTAATGGAACTAGATATTTGTTGTTGTTGTTGTTAAAAATAGAAGGTCAACATAGCCAGAAATACCATAAATAACTTTGTCTAGTGGCATTATAGTAAATATAACGAGATGACATTTATGCAAGTAGCTAAGACTTTATTGTTATTTTTCTTGAGTTTTACTGTTAGGCTTCAGATCAGAGGTTTCTTTAACAGAGTAATCCTGAGGATTTAACTAAAATTATTATATCTTCATGTATCCAAAGTAGGAAAATAATAATGAAATAAACAAGGAAATATTTGCAACATAATTTCCCTTGATTGAGTTATGAGATTAATTTAATAACTAAATGTGGTTTACATGTGCAAATCTACGTGGAATAATTTGTTATTTCTTTATTTTTATTATAGTTAGAAAAACCTGGTTTATAAATTGTCTTTTCATTTATAAAAATTCTCTTTTCATATATAGAGAATAGAGATAAATTTTGATAAAGGTCAAAATTCAGGCAATTTGGAGACTTTCGAAGGACTCACACGAGATATTTGCTTCTTATGTGGGTATTCAGGCAGTTCCTTACTTTGAAGATATTTTGGAATGGAAATATAACTTAGGTAATATATATATATTTTTGATATTGACATTTTTGTTCAAAATTCTTTTTTAAGCTTTCCTCAATAAGTAGCTTTACTTTTAGAGCCCAAGATACAGAATTACAGAGCAGACAGCTTTAAATGGCTTATTAGTTTATTTGCACTCTTTTAGGAGTGATAAATGAGGCTGTTTTCACGAAGAAGATGTGGTAATAAGAACCTATATGTCATACAACATTTAAAAAGAGAATGTTCTTTTAGGGAAAGACTTCTGAAAACGGTGGTTTGCCATGAAGTTTGTATTGATAAGACACCGGAGTCTCATAATTTCATACTTTTTATCATTATTTTTTATTTTGTTATAGAAAATTTTGTTTAGCCAGGATTAAGAGTAAGTGGGCTTTTGTTTTAGGAAAACAAAGGAAATAAAAGTACTCAACTTTTACTTTCTTTCCTGCAATTTGTCTATGCATGGGTGAAGAATGTTTCTTTCTAGTAGTTTTCTTCTTACTGATTCTAATGTTTCCAAAAGTGACCTGTGTTTCAGAACCCTAATTTAGCCAAAAATAATAGTAATGGCATTGGTGCCAGTTTGTACCATTGGCAATAGTACACAAGAAACCTAAGTAAAATGCCAAATACTAGTAACTTTGTCTCTTTCTATTTGCTTAAGGTAAACAAGCAAACAAAAAACTGAATTTTCCTTCAATTGATAAGAAGTGCACTTGGAATTTTTACTGAAGTTATTCACAGATTATTTGATTGTACACCTCACTAGGTAGATCTCTGCCTCTAGGTCAACATCAGATATTCTCTTTATGAACCATTTCATGCTCTGGGATGTATGTAGAGAGAAAACCGAACAACCACCTTGAGAGATTTCATATTAATGACTATTATATTAACCAGAATGCACAAGTAGGACTGCACATAGGGGTATTCCTCTTACATTTAGCCTGGTCTAAATTTACAAAGGGAAAGAGCATCAAGGAGGGGTGATACGTAATATTACTTTGTGCTTTAATATATTGCCATTTAATCAAAGGTTGCATGCCATTTTGTCTTTAAATACCCTTATGAGGTAGCTTGGAAAGATCTCTGCCCTTTTCAAGCTGTGACAGATTTCCTATTTAAGAGCAAGAGAGTATATTGCTGAAAAATATGCATAATTAACAGGGAAGTATAATAAAGTTGTTGCTTAAACTCTACTAAAACTTTGGGATATTTGCATTGGTGAGTTTAAGGTCTAATTTATCAGTACCTAGCACTTTTATGTTTGAGAAGAAAAGATGCCAGAATTGCCTGATTCTACCTCAAAATAGATGCTGCATACTGCAGCAGGACATGCAGGAATATGAGAGTTTGGTCTTTTTCCAGCTCTCTTATTATGGCCATCAATAACCAGTGAATCGACCAAATAGAATGATGGAAGGTATTTCAGCTTCCTGGGGAGATTCTATTGAACTTCTTACATTAGACAACTTAAATGCTCCCCACAACATACTATAGACTGCCTCTGTCAAAATTCAAGTTAATAAATTTATACAGGACTTGAAAGTAACACACTAATAATAAACTCCACTTTTTTTTTTACCCATGGCAGTCTCTCCTAGTTACTTCTAGGAAATTCTTCAATTAAACCTTCCAAAGCATTAAAGTTGTTATTTCTCCACTGGTTTGACAGAGCCCTGTGGGTAATGTGGTTGTTCTAATAACTATAGAAGTAGACAGAAAAGAAACCATAGGGTTCCTCTATCTGGCCATCTGCCATGTGGGAAACCAGAACAAAGTTACAAATGACTTCTAAAAACCCCAGTTCAGATAAGTACAAACATGTGACATGGAGCAGGAATCATACATTAGATGTTCTTATTCTTCTGTTTCTAAAGCTGCCTTCTGATTTTTAAGACTTTATAATTAGCATGACCCATGAGAACTTAGGGAAAATGTCAACTGGGAAAAATAAGAGGGACTGACTTTCTGTAATTTATAAAAGTGCAAAATTAGCAATGATTTTTTAATACATACTTTATCATATTAAAAAATGTCTACCTTACAGAAGTTCTCAGTTTAGAATATAAACCCATTTAATTTTGACAACATCTTTAGAAATGCAGAAGAGATACAATGTTATCTGTAGACTAGTCATCAGCACTATTCTAGTATATGATTTTTGACCCTATACATTTCTCTCTTTGAATTGTTTTTCGTTTTATAAGAAAAGCAAGTGACTTCTCTATCAGCAACAGAGAGATCTTCATTAAAGACAGAGAAGACAACAAAAGAGTATTTGTGGGCTGGCCCCGTGGCTTTGCGGTTAAGTGAGCGCGCTCTGCTACTGGCAGCCCGGGTTGGGATCCTGGGTGCGCACCGACGCACTGCTTCTCCGGCCATGCTGAGGTCGCGTCCCACATACAGCAACTAGAAGGATGTGCAACTATGACATACAGCTATCTACTGGGGCTTTGGGGGAAAAAAAAAAAAGGAGGAGGATTGGCAATAGATGTTAGCTCAGAGCCGATCTTCCTCAGCAAAAAAAAAAAAAGAGTATTTGTTGTCTCAAAGATGCACAAAATCAGAGCAATGCTGACAGCCATCCCTGGGAATGAATAACGCTTATCTGGGTGCTAACTTGAAGCTTCTTTTCAAGGAATTTCCCTAGTATCCCACTTTCACTCACAAAATCATCTATAGCTCTGGTTCATGCTTGCAAATTCAGGAGCACTTTCCCCATAAAGATCAGGTTATGAATCTGACAAATGAGAAGACAAACTTCAAGTGAGATATATTTGCATATGATCAATTTTGCTAGCAGTTAAGAATCTATAGTTTTGAGGCACCATGAAATTCTCTGTGCTGTATCCTAAACTATAAAATACGTGGAATTTTCCCACATGTTCTATCATACCTACTTGCTGACATCTTGGTTTCTAAGCACGAAGGCTCATTTCTCAACATCCTTTCAATCTTATTCCAAATGTTGCCTGATCCAAATCCATAACTCTTCAAACACAGAACACCATCTCCTGCCCTTCTGACTAAAACATACTGGTAAATCAAACCTTGGCCATTTAGTTTACAAATCAAAGTAATTTACTGCTATTATACCTATCTATAGTCCCTCCCATGCTGGACCTGATGCTAAGAGGATTTGTTGCTTTCATTTATGGTTTGCTGCTTTTGTTTGGATAAACATATTTGCAGTCATGATTTTGAAGAGAAACCAGTAAAAATAAATCTAGCTCATTTTCTCCCTACACAATATATTGGCAGATCATTGCTTAAAAGGGTTAGTGTAAATGCCTGCGCCACAGTGATGATGCTGAGTTTCACATTTAGATTCAAGATGGGGAGATTTCAAGGGCATACCAATTTGTCTATAGATAGGTTTTGAGTCAATGTTATAAAGCTTGTCATAAAATTTTTTTTGTAACACAGAGCAAGAAGTGTTTTTTGTTGCATTTTTTTTTTTGTTTTCAAAGGGAATAAAAATACTTCTAAATCCCTTTTAGAATAAATGACAGTTTTCAGGTTCACATTTGAAAGGCTTATCAATACCATTTACAAACACGAACAAAATAGACTGAACAGAGAGATCCCTCTAGAAAGAAGCTGAGCAAATCACTGAGTTCTCCAATCCACAAGAGACAACATCTAAATTCTAGTCTCAAGGCATTGTATTCTCTGGTTCATCATAATATTAGCAAACACAAGATATTAGAGTATGCTTAATTACTGACTAACACAGAATCTGCTATGTTCTTTATCTGGAAGCTAGATTTAGCCTCTAGGATTTTCCAGAGGACATTCCAGAAGAGGTTGCTGCCATTGACACCCAGGGAAGGCAATTTTTAAATTGTTCCCCTTGGGATGGAATTTCCTGTGGACTTTAGGCCTTTGGGACCAAAACCTACAAGGCATTTATGAATAGGTGATATGAGAATTTTAATAAAAGTTGCAATAACCATGAAAATAGTATCTTTAAAAATCTATGTACTATTAGTAACAATGCATGCATAGTGCCAGGCATTCATAACTATTTGGTCATAAAAATATGTGACTGTAATTATGATATTTACAGTCAACTTATAAAAACACATGTATCTCTGAATGGCAACAGTTAATCCCTAGCTCTGACCACAAGCCTAGAAGGATTATCTTATTATGGGAAAGTGCAATGGGTAATTACAAAATGGACAAAACTCTCACCCCCTTGAATTCAACATTCAAGAATGGCTGTTATAGCATCATAGGAGCTTCATTTGTCATGATTCTTCTTCTAACCTTGCAAGGTAAAACCAAAATTCTGTGGAAATAAATAGAAATCAAATGGGAAAGAAACACTCACATGATACAACCACAGTGGAGAATAATTCTTTCACAGAATATTTATGCACAACCTTCAAAGAGGTTCATGGTCCCTGGAAGAATTCATAGGATGACATTTAAGCATAACTTAACCTCTTATTAAAAAAAGTTATGCATGGTTAAGTTAGCATATGATTACCTTTAACTATAGGAGGTTAAGAATCTAGCTTTTAGACAAATCTCTTTCTATAATTTAGGTGAATACTTCTTTGAAACTTTATTAACCATCTTGGAGAGCAGAGCTCTTATGATACTTTCTAATTCAAATTCAATTTCTGATAGGAGGAAACAATATACATTCAGTTTAAATTCAGAAAAGGTGTGGTTTTTGCAAATTTTAAAAATCTCTCACTTTAAGGGATAAACACGTTTCAACAAAATAAAGTATTCTATGTATCTGAGATATTTCCCACAGGTTTCTTCTCTTCTAGGAGTTAATCGGTCATCTTCTAGATAAGTTCCTAGTTTGAACACCATCAGTATTTCACAAATGGATAAAAGAACGCAAGTAAACTTGAAAAACTAGAGGGAGTTGCACACAAGCTACCGAAAAAGGCAGAGGTTGAGCATTACCTGCAAATCATGATCCCATGTTTTAGGATGTACCTTGGCATTCAGTGAATGGAATTCTTGGAAATATCTGTTTCACAGTGAGATTGGGAAGCCAGATGATACTCAGTTAGATTCCTCCTGGGCTTAAATTACTTCCTAGGGTTGAGTTAGGGAATTTTGGGTGGTATATTAACTCTTCCTGAACAAGAAATTCCATTTCAATAAATTATTGCTGCAGTTCACTAAAGAGTACCATGGTGTCCTGGAAAAGATAATGTCCCTTCCAAAATTCCACCCCTCTAGTCACTTGAACAATGAGAAATTCATATTTTTCTTAGTCATTTTGGTCCTTAAAGATATAACTTAAAAAGGAACTGTTTTTCCCCATCCAAATAGAGACTACGGAAGCATGATATTAGAACTGCCCCAGTGGTTTGGCAATAAATGCCACTATCCTCGTATGCATTTGGCTACTGGTATGTTCAATTCTTTCCTTATAAATCAGCCTGCCAATCTTATTTGTATATGGAATTGTCTAAGGTAATCAAGAAAAATAATGACCCAAGTAGGCAAGCTTTTTAAAAATTGGCAAATGAATGGCATATGGCACACCTTGGAAAGAAATGGAGTGATAGTTAATGGAATTTCTTAGCTGATTACCTCGCATCTTTTGAAAGGGATGTAAATCGAATCTTCACAAATGATGAGTTAACTGTGAAAGAAGAATCCCCCCTCCTCCCAAAAAAACCAACTCCTCAGAAACTTCTACTTCAGATATGAGATCACGGTCTGCAGGTCTACTAGTGCCAAATACCAGTTCATCCTAGCAGAGCAGTTCAGGAGGCAAAAGGCTAAGGTTATCTGTGACATGACTTTACAAATAATGCAAGAACAATAACCCTAGGTGTATGGCAATTTTTGTCCATACTTGATCTATTGATACAGATCTCAGATGAACACAGTTGAGAAGACATGGATCATTTCTAACAGAAACTCAATAACCTCAAAGTAGGACAAAACAAACTCCATTCAATAAACTAAAATTCTGTTAAATGTTTTTAGTTGTAGAAAAAGTTCTCCTTTCCCTTAATATTCTAGTAAACTCTTTATTTCTAAAAGCACATTTGTTTTGTTGTTCTGTTATTTCATTAATTCATCAACTTCATTTCCAAAGACTGGTTTGTATCGCTTTTCTGAACTTAACTGACTCCAGGAGTTTCTTTTCTTTTGTTTTTTTAGATTTTAATACTTTAAATTCAATTAAAATATACAACCAAAGTTGGTGGGAAACAGTAGCTCTCTTCCAGGTGAAAGAGCTTACTAGCATATTTTATAATCATTGGACATTTGCTCAGTCCTATCTGAAAATTTACTTATTTTACTGCTTGTCATAGGAAAAGGCATTTTCTAGTAATTTTCTGGACAGGAAGTACAGCATTAATCCAAGTAAGCACCCAACAGACTGAGTCTATCTGCTGGGAAGCAGTTTTAAACTTTAAGTCAATGAAAACATTTACCTCAGTCTCTTTTTGGAGAGAGAATCCAGCAGCAGTTACAGTTAATATGCCACCTGTGGAGAGCTACCATCACCCTAGGAGGTGGGCCAACTGAGGAGCACTTTCCAGGTAACAAGAACAGTGATATTGCAAGAAGCTACAAAACGATATTGCAGTAGGTGTAGTGACCACTACTATGGTGATCGTGGCCTGGGTTTTTGTTCCAAATATTAATGCAAGGAATACACTAGGCTTTATAGGATTAGGATATTTTCCTTACACTAAGAACCAGTTGATGACGCATGATGAGTGGTGATGGTCCATTTTCTCTATTTCACCCTACAACAAGTTTCCTAGTTATGTCTCCTTTCTCCTATGTTAATTATCTATATTCCATGGCAGTATATTTTCACCATCTAAAATGAGAACACTGTAACTATGGTATACCCCAACTCACATACACACACACACACACAAGCCACATGCACCCTTATACACATATGTATGGACAACATGTGTAAAACGCTCATTTGCAGTGGGTGAGCTCTCTGAAAGCAGCCAAATCAGCCTTCGCAAATACAGAGAACCACTAAAAGCCAATGAAAAGCCATATCAGCTATTTAGCTCTAAAACGAGATTTTAAACCTTGCCCATGTGGTAATTAATTCAAATGCCTTTTTGTGTTTTTTGCTCAGTCATCCAAAGCAAGACTCTCAAAGATTGACATGATATGTAGAATCTAATGGACTCACATCTCTGTTTATTTTGCTTATTGCACAATTGAGTAATACTCTTGCAGCTGAAACACTTGAGTTGATTTTGAATGGCCATTAATGCGTCTACATATGGCTAAGGCTGATTTGACTTTCTAGAGAAAGGCCAGCCGATCTGCAAATGGACACCTCCCTCCACACAAACGTCAATGTACACTAAAGACAAATCTAAGTAGATGTATATACGGCATATATACATACATATGTACACATAAAATGGATTGGGAAGTCCTTTGGTTTAGACGGGATTAAATATGTACTTCCCAAGTGCATAGGTTTCCTTTGATCAATCTGTTCAAAAAACAAATATGAAAAGTGCCATGGCAATTTTGACATTTCCTATGTCTTTTTCCCTATTTGGAGGGCCCCTTTCTTCTCTTCTCCATCTCTCCTAAGCATTTTATTCTTAAAAGCAGTTGGTTCTTTTGGCCTTCGAACACTCCATTGATTCATCCATTCCTTGGAAGAGCTCTAAGATCACTTCCAGAAACTTATCTTTAGTGGAGAACAAGGTTGCAAAGAACTTTTTCCCCTTCTTTGATTCCCTCTTCCCCCCAGGAAGTGTACACCTTGATGTGTCAGGAATAATTCACTCTTGATCTGACTTGCCTTGTTACCCCGGGCCAGCCCAAGCAGCTGAGGTCTGAGCTTTACTTGCCCTGCATCGTTGTGCAATACTGGAAAAGAAAAATAATCCATTAGTCTATACCCTTCAGACTGTGGTGACATGATCAGGGTTCTCTTGAATTTCTATGCACTCAATTTCCTCTCTCTCCTTTCGTTTGGCACGTTTCTTTTTCTTGTGGTGTTTTTTGGAAGGGGGGAAAAAGGTTAGGAACACAGGTAAGATAACAAAACAGTGCAGAAGTGTGCAACCCCCAGTGAGCAGCAAGCATTTGAACAGTGTGAAGGTCAGGTTTGAAGGCACAAATAGGAGGGGGACCAACCCAATAAGAAAAGAAGTAACATTTTGCAAAATGGCTGTCCCATGCTCTTGCAGGGAGCTTTTTATACATTGTGTTCGGGTGTGCTCAGTTGCTAATACAAATGTGTAAAGCAGTGGTGCACAGTGGTCAATGGCAAAATTTAAAGTGTAGATAAGGCACAAGATAGAAATGCAATCCATGTCGATGTTCCATAATGTCATTAAGCCCAGAACGCCCAGCTCAATTGAGGTGACGCTAAGAATTAGCCAGAAGTTTCCCAGAGGGTGGATCACTAGGAAAAAAGTCAGGACTAACACCAGGAGAACACCTAAGCCTGCAATCAGAACAGGCACTGTGACAGACAAGCCGTAATGGTCCATGAACACAAAGGAGGGGTTGAACACGATGAATCGGATGCTCTTTGAAAGGGACAGAGGCCTCAACTTTTCCAACACTTCTATGACTTCCTTCTGCTTGTCTCTGCTAGTCCTGGCCACCAGATACAAGCGAGAAGCAATGATGTTGTTTTCATCTCCTGCCTTGGAGAAGATGATATCATTTCGAAAATGCTGGAATTCCGGCTTTTTTAAAAATGAACTTTGTAGGACACTGATGAAGTCACTCTTGTTGTTGGCACTGATGTTGCTAACTTTCAGGAACTGGTAATACTGCTCCATCCAGGACACTGCAGTGAACCCACTGCAGAGTCTCCGTAGGTCCTCCTGGACGCTGCTGTTCCAGTACTCAAGGGGCTCGTAGATGTAGAATCCTATCACAGGGCTATAGTTGCTGAAATATTTCTGCTGAACCATGGCATAGGAAACGCTTGGGGAATCACTGGCAAGTAGATTGATGATGTTGGCTCCGTCACTGATCTGCAAGCACCCCATGAAGGAGAAGGAGGCATAAATGAGATAGAGGATGACAACAAATGGCTTCACATAGATATTGGTAATCCATTCATTGTAATGTTCACGGAGGAAGTGCTGAATAAAGTGGTGCTGGTAGGGGTTTGTCTCATGATGGGATGTCTGTTGATGCCCATCACTCATCACTGTCTGGAACCACACAGGTTTGCGGTCCAGGTATTCTGCAGAAGGGATCTTGCAGCAAAAGATGCTGTGGTAGCGGTTTTGCTCTAGTTGGCCAGCAAAGACCAGACAGGAGCCAAAGAAGGAGAAAATGTAGAAGTAGTTTAGCAGAATGGAGACACACATGTTCTGACAGAAGACCTTCACAGCCTCTATGTTTGTGAATGGGCTGGCACCCATGCCAAACGTAATGAAGTACAGGGAGCTGGTCATGGTATAGGTGACCATCACATCAGAATAGGCATCTGCTACCCTGTCTTTGAAGGGCAAATTCTCTCTGGTTCTCCGCCATCCAGACAGAAGCTCAAATACTCCTTTAGTTCCATGACCTAATTTAAAAAAAGAAGAAAAAGAATAATTGTTTTTATTTCCTCCTATGGTTCAAGTGAATTCCTTATAGATTATCTATGCTAAATAGTACTTTATACTCTAATCTTCAAAGCGCTGTGATCCTCCTGTTAGGGTCTCAAAATCTGAGTTATGCAACAGGATATATTTGGTCCATGTTTTCACTTTAGCAAAGTCCAAGTTTATTGGTATTCTGGGCAAAATGAAACATTTATTGTCTGTTCTATTAATTTGACAAGTCATAAATATAATGTGATATTATTACATGTTTTTCCCCCACACACATATTGTCTCTCCAAACGGATCATAAGTTGTCAAGGGCAGGGGCCTTTATTCGTTCATCTTCAAAAGCCCCTCAAATAACAAGTCAGTGATTGATCCACTGATATGTTGACTGATAGTCCCTAACTTCCATTTCAATTTGACTTAAATGCTAACTTAGGAAATTACAAGATGATTTTAAACACTTAAAAATGGCGTTAAATTGATTTTACAATGTTAACAACCTGCTTGGTGGCCAAACGGCTTAGAAACCAATTCCTATAGATTTGATTAATTAACATTGGATGTGAGTCAAAAAAATCTGCCAGGTCACATAAAACACAGGGCGAGACCTTCAGAGCAAGAGATCATAGCAAGCATTTCCTTTGGGCTCCTCAAAGAGCCTTTATTCACAGAGTATATGCTGACTTCTTCATTAAAGTGAAAGGAGAATGATTCTTTTTAACCAACTTCTGTGCACCCTTTGATAAGGGTAAATAGGCAAAAGGTTTAGTCAACAAATATTACTTGAGCACCTACTATGTGCCAAATACTCTTAGATACTGAGCTGCTACTTTCAGGAACTTGACAGCTCTTAAGATATCACCACTTGCGTCCTTACTAGCAAAAGTAGGAAGAAGCTGGGAGAGCAAAGACGTACTTTCCATACCTGTAATTTCCTGCAATTCTGTTTTTTTCACATTCCTGAATTAGCTCTGTCAATTACAATCCATGATATAACAATTGGGAACTTTCTGAGTGAGTGGAAATCTTCATAGATCACTCTTGCCCTTGTAGGCATAGCAATACTACACTCAAACCTTTTCTATGGATGGATACATGCTGTGCTAAGGCTGTTCTCCAAGAAACCTATTAGACAAAAATGTAGTTTAAAGGTACGAAATGATCTAGTTAAAGAAAACCTGGAAAATGGACTTTGTGTGGCATCTAGATATTGGAGTTATGTGTTACACACTGAATTCACTTAGTAGTAGTTTAACAAACATATAATGGCTAGGATCTTACTATAATCACTGATTTTGTGTTGTTGATGGGGTTTGCTAGTTGGCCTACATAATCCTTCCCTTTCTTCCTTATTTGATTTAGGACTGAAATGTACATAATTAAAAACTTTATTTTTCAGCCTACCTTTCAACTAGGGGTGGTTCACATGACACGTTTCTGGACAATGCAGTGTAACTGGAAGTCATTTAAGAATGCTTATTAGAAAACCAGAAGGAGCTTTGTCCTAAATGGGCGTCATGTAGCCACCAGTAAAAGCCCTGGTTTACGATCTTCTTGTATTCTCTTTGAAGAAAACCAAATCGCCATTTGGCTAAGCTACGGTAAGTAAGGCTGTTATATGTAGCTGAACCTATTCCTAACCAACAAAATTTTGTAGGTGAGTTAACATTTAGCAAAACCTCTTTTACGGGGATCTAAGAGTTTCTGCTTCATAGTTAATTTGATTGTAGTATTTATAAGTTCAAATGTGTATCATGCTAATTTTTGATTTTAAAGACACATTGGTCTGTCTATTTGGGGAGATTTTATTAATCATTAATTGTTATTTCATTGGAGTTCTTCCTATAACTAATACAAAGCCTACTTATTCTCCAAAGTTCCCTCTTCTGGGTCTCCAGTCTGGAAAGATAAGTTTATCCTAACAAGTAAAAAGGGTATGAAAACTGAGGTCATAGGTATAAGGTAAGTTTTTGGAGGCAATGATATATTCCTTCTTGCATTTAATTACTAGCTCAACATATATGTGCATGAAGTAAGTCTAATGATTCCCAACAACATTAATTGTACATTTCTATCCTCTGCAAGTCTCCTTGACCAGACATAATACTTGTTCTCTTATTACCTTGACAAAAACATAAAATTAGGATATTAGTTAAGGTAATTAAAATAATTCTTTAATTAGAGTACTACCCTTCTGAAATAAGGACTCTTGCTCTCTTTCTAGTCACAAAGGGGGAAAAGGCTACATGGGGCTATGGCTAAATTTGGCTTGCCTTTGCTAATGGTCACTTTTATGGAATATTAGGTACACTATGTAGGCGAGATTGTTACTTTTTATAGTGCAAAGGTCTGTATGTGTGGGAAGATGATGCTAAACCATATTATGTTAAGTAATCACTTTAAGTGTGCTAAAAACTGAAAACACAATTTCCAAACTTTGTTTGGAGATGGGATGTTTTATCTTATTCACAGGTTTAGGTATTTTACAGGGTATTCCTATCGATTCCTATCCATTCATTTGATTCGCACCATAAACTGACCACTTCCCAGCAATTCAAATTGATTACCTGCTTCCGCCAGGATAGTCCTCTCACTCCCCATGAACCTGCACGTGGTCAGGCTTATCTTTTTAGTTTTGTTCATGCTATTTTCTCTGCCTTACAATCAATACCTTCCCCTCATTGCTGGTCATATTGAAATTCTATCCATCAGTCTGTTAAGGCTCAGCTCAATTCTCTTCTTTGCCATGAAACCGTCTCTGACAATTCCAGATATACTGATTTTTTTTCTGTTCCTTAAATTCTTATTGCACTAATTAGTTACTCATTTCGGCATGCAACCATGTACTGTTTTGCTCTGGAACAAAATGGTTTTCTCAGACTATGTTCTGTCTCTTTGGTTAGACTGCAGACTCTTCAAGGTCAGGGAAAGCATTTTATGTTGTTATACTCTGTAGAGCATCTGGGAAAATGGTATATGCCCAGAAGATGCCCACTGTCCTCTTATTGAATTAAATCAATGTAATTCTTGATTCTAGATGGTCCAGAAAACATATCTTTTAATTACTTATTCTAAAACTATTATGCGTCTTTATAACTATATTAATTGTGTCCAGAAGAGCTGTACATTTTTATTTAATTCAATCCAATATATATTTATTTAGAATTTGTTACACATGAAGACTTGTGCTAGTCAATACATAAAACATAAAGGTAAACAAGAAACACAATATTTTCCAACATCTGTCAGTCCAGAGGTCACTTTTACTTGGCTAATTCTGAGATAAAGATGATAGCTTCTAATATATACAAATTTTAGAAGCAGTCTTGTACATTAGAGGATGTTTAGAAGCATTCCTGGTCTCTCTCCACTAGATGCCAGTAGCACACTCCACAGTGTGACAACCAAATATGTCTCCAGGCATTGCCAAATGCTGTCTGGGGGACAAAATTGCCCCCAGATGGAAAATTATTGGTTTAGTCAAAAGAAAAAGAAATAGTACATACATATACGCGTGCTTTTTTCTGATTATAAAAACAGGACCCATTTCCATCAAAATTTGGGAAAGATAGAAAAAATAATGGTGAAAAAATTATTCCATAGTCCCACATCACAGATTACTGCTGTTAACAGTTTTATATATTTATTCCAGTTTTGTATGTATGTATTAAGCTTTATCTATCTATCTATCTATCTATCTATCTATCTATCTATCTATCTATCATCATCTACCCAACCATCCATCTATCCATCCATCCATTCATCCATCCATCCATCCATCCATCCTTCCATCAGTCCATAAAGATAGCTACTTAGTTATTTCACAGAACTGGGCTCTTACCAAAGAGAAATTATGATTTGAGATTGCTCTTGTCACTCTGTCCAGTTGGCTTGTCAATCACAGAGAGCCTATTTTCTGACCTCTGCAGTGTTTTCTCTCTTGGTTTCTTACTTTTCACTTTGGTTTCCATTCTGAAGCTGGACCATTTTTTGAACATCTCCTCAGTCCAAAGAAGCCCTAACTCTCTAAATAGCTTTTTAAAAAAAGATGTACTCACTATTTTTCCATCTTTACTCTGAGAGTTGTATTCCAATTCAAACAATACACCTTCAACCAAATCACTGGTATCCACCCAAAGACGGGTGGCCCACCATCTCAGATGATGACACATGGAACAAATATGAGTGTGACTCGCCCCATTGAGCGATGACCTGAACTAATTCCATTATATTGCTTCCTAGTACCCCAGTTCTGACAGTTCTTTGCTTCTGTCCCATTCCCACCAAAATCCTTAATCTTCCCCAAAGCCTCAGCTTGTCTTATGAACAACTCCATTCAACTTCCTGACTGGTGGGAGACATATATGTAAGCAGTTCACTGACATGTAAGGGAGAATCACATTCTTGCTAAGTAGAGACATATGTTGTGTACTGTGAATATATAGCTAGTTTTTTCTGAGGGATCAGGGAGAGCTCAAAAAGGTTTTAGTAGGCAAAGGATGATGCTAATGGCAGGCTAGACTAATGAAATAACATTAATAAAGGCACAAACCTACAAATTCAGAGGAGGTAGTTGTGTTTTTAGTGTTTATAATTGATTTTTTTTTTCTCTCAGCAGAGATTAGCTTGCAAGCACAGGAGATTAAGCTATTGTCTGAAATATACATTTTATTTAACATTCCAAAAGATGACTGCCAAACTTTGATCATGATTTCCTTCCACCATATTGGTACATATTTACAAACTATATTAGAATAATATAATAAGTAGCTCCCCTGGGACATTATTGGGTAACTAATATTTCTGTTGGCAAAGTTTCATGAAAGAATAGAGAGACAACTCTTAGGAGTAAAAATGATTTGGATAGAGTTGAAACTGGAGAAAAATTCAAGAAGGGAAATGAGTAGAAAGAAAAGATTTGTGTGTGTATGTGTGTATATTGAATATTTTAAAAAGTCTTCAGGGATGTTGTTGGGAAGACCTCTTTCTGAATGAAAGCAAATGGAAGCATTGTGCAATAACATGGAAAACTTACATGCCAGCTTGCTAACATACCCTATTTGGCAATAACTTAAAGTTCTGCTATTTGCAATTGAGAAATATGAAAAAAAAAAAAGATTATGTGGATTCTTCTTTTGGTCATATCAGTGCAGTCAGCCAGAGGAAATATTTTAAATAGTTAAAATTTAAAAATATATTTTTGTTACCAAACAAAACTGATTTCAGTCCTAAGTGAGCTGAACAATGTTCAGAACTGGTTATAATTCCATTTGAGCCTTAGTAGTCACTCTACAACAAATAAAGATGACTTCTAAATTTAAGATGGTTCTTCTCTGAGAACCAATTCCAATCCACATTTAACAACATTTCTGTAAACTCCTACACTTCTGGTGTGAACTTCTACACTGTGATTGCACATTACAGTGCTGTAGGAAAGCTCTCTGGTGACATGGCTAGGCTTAAAGTGACTTCTTTCAAAAGTCAATGTTGTCCTTCAGTAAATCCAATACAAATCTTACAGTTGCCATTTTAATCCCAAACTCAATCTCTCCAAAACCCAGGATTCCAAAGAAAATAGTTTTAACAAGGATCAAATCCAATCAGAACTAATTGTAACTGACTCAATTAGTACTCCCTACTGGGTTTTCTTTGATATATTGCTCTAATAAGCGCCATCTGTGAGCTTCTAAATCTTTCTAATCGGCCGAATTAGAATTCTCTTCATTTGCCTCAAGAAGATGTACTAGGAGATGGGTCTCCCCTTACACTTGAACATGTTAAACCCTCAACAGGTCATGAGAGCTTGACATCTCCTGTTTCAGTGACATAAGAAATAGAGCTAAAAATAATATTCCTTCTTGCGACCTGCTCCAGAGAAAGCTTTCTACTTACCCTTAGCAGTCATTTCTGCTTTGGTTAGCTATGCTTTCTGTAATTGCATTTGTGGAAATTACCACTGAGCTCTTTTGAGCATTTTTTTTTTGTTTTTTGTTTTTTTTTGTTTATTGCAGTAACATTGGTTTATGACATTGTAAAAATTTCAGGTGTACATCATTGTACTTCTATTTCTGCATAGATTACATCATGTTCACCACCAAAATACTAATTACAACCCATCACCACACACATGTGCCAAATTATCCCTTTCACCCTCCTCCCTCCCCCCTTCCCCTCTGGTAACCACCAATCCAATCTCTGTCCCTATGTGTTTGTTTATTGTTGTTATTATCTACTACTTAATGAAGGAAATCATACCGTATGATTTCTTTTGAGCATTTTGATTTTCTATTGGGATCTTATGCTATGTGACTTCCCAATGCCAACCAAATGAATGAATAATGAATACAAAAATAAAATCCCAGTCAACTGAACCAGTAAAGCAGCTAGCAAAAAATATCTGGATATTGAACCAGCACTTTGAGTTATTGTTCACTTGTTTGGCATTACATGGGATCCTTATCCATTGTTCCTTCTCTTTAGTTGGCTGATTGTACTTATATTTTAAAGACACCGCTCAAACATGGTCTCATCTCTAACACCTTCCCCTTGCCCTCTTCATCTCCTAATTCACCTACTTAGAAGCCTCCCCTCTGTATTCCAACACATACCATAGTGCTTCCTACTACACCCAACTGAAATTACCCATTGGTGGGCCTGTCTTTTCTGTAAATCTATAAGGCCCTCAATGTATAGGGCAGGCACTTGTCTTTTTCATTTTTGTATTACAATTATTTGGCACTTACTGGTGCTCAATAAATGTTTGTAAGAGTGAATTGGCCCTGATCTGTGTCTAGTTTTAGATATTTTTAAAGGTTCTTGCAATGATTATTATAAACAGCCGTATATTCAGCTTAGGATTTTGTGAAACATAGTTTGCCTCATTTTACTGAGGACACTTGCTGGGTGTTACTCAGCGATTCTGTGGTAGAGGTGGTGATAGATATCAATGATGTCCAATTGCAAAAATAACATGTAATTCATTATTTTTTCTGGCTCAGCATTATAAATGTCTACAGGAAATGGAATAGGAAATGAAGGAACTTGCTCTCAGTTGCTATTTACCAGGGTAAAAATGGGTCCATAATGCACTCCTGCTACCTAAGAGATGATGAATTTTTCAGACATTTTCTAATCCCCACCACTTCTAAACCTAGAAGTGGTGATCAGTGTGCATTTGTAGACTCACTACTTTTAATAACTCTTATATAGAATAAATAGGTGATTATCAAGCTCCATTCATAAAAGATGGCCAAAGTTTTTGCCTCTTTGTACCCATACAGCCCACAAAGACATAGGGTAGGAAGTTATTCAATAAGAATTCTCCAATCTGCTCTTGCCAGGAGCATATTTGATGGTTTTACCTGAAAACCTGTGATAATGTTGTGCAATGAAGGAGGGTCTAGCTTCATGCTACCCTAATGCAGGAAGTGACTTCTCTTGAAACACCTCCATCCCTATACAGAATCAGGCAGGGTAAAACACAGATTAAAGAGGCAGGGTATTGCAAGGAAAAAAGGAATTCAGAATGAATATGAACAGACACTCATCCCTTAGCACTTAGCAGGAGGTAAGAGGATTTTATAAGGCCCCCAATAAGAAAAAATGGAATTTAATGACAGATTCTCACTCTACGATTTTCAGAGAAGTTGTATATTTTACACATATCTTATTGTATAGAGAAGGGCATATGGTCTCATTCCAGAGTTTGCATTCCATCATTTTTGACAATTTATTTTGTAGTTCTATATAAAGTTAAATTTTAAAAATCCAGTATACATATATGTGTGTGTCTGTGTGTGTTCATATACACATGTGTATATATACGTGCACACACATGCATATACATATACATACATATATACACACACACACATATCGAGAGAGAGAGACGAGAGATAATAATAGAAATAAGAGATAGGGGTGCTCTAAAACCTTACTATTCCAGCCAAGGTTTTAATATTTAAAGTGGGCAAAATTAGGTAAGTAACACTATTTGATATTGTGGTTACTAGCACATTCTCCAGAGACAGCCTGCTTGAACTTAAATCCCAGGTCTCCCACTTCCTAGCTCTGTGACCTTAGGCAGGCTGTTTCTTAACCTCTCCATATCTCAGTTTCCTCGTCTGTAAAATGAGATAACAATGGGTCCTACCTCATAGGATTGTTATGAGTTTTACGTAAGTTAACACACGTGCTTGGCACACAGTAAATACTATTTTGGATGGAAAAGCTCAGTGCTGGCAACTGCAGGGTGTTTGCCATGGAGAATGTCCCAGTCGCTTGACTTGGAATGTCACCTTCTGAATGCAGCTTGGTGACTGCTATCTTTCCCACCACAGCTGAGCTGGCTTTTGGGGGGGAACCCCGGTGCTCTCTTTTCAGTTTTCCTTCCTGTAGGACCTCGGTGCTGCCAAGAGCTGAAGCACCACTGCAGAGCCAGCACACGCATGATGGCTTGCTTTCTTGTTCTCTCCCCCTCCCTGGCATTCCTATTTAGGGAAAAAAGCCTACCAAGAAGCTTTTCGTTTTCTTCCCAATGCTTTCCATGTCTTCCAAGTTTTATGACATGAATATACATTGTTTTTGAGAAAGAAAAAAGTAGCCCTGACAGCTGGGTGCTGTCAAGTAGGCCTTGGTGTTGCCAGGAGCTGGTCTGGCACTCACAGCTGGGCTTAGTGTTGTCCTGTCGACCACAGACAGTCTGGTAGAAAAACCTCAGACAAGACCACTTTGTGACTGGGATGGATGGAGGCAAAACAAGATTACACCATCATTATGACTGAGCACAAAGAAAAGGCAAAAATTGTCCAAAACAGAAAATGGACCAAACATCCTCCTGTCAAGAACAGTAGGAGTGATTGCTTCTTTCCCAGTTACGGTTTAGTCTTGCTCTGGTCTTCTCGCCTTCTAGGTATAAGAGTTATTAAGATAACTGATCACAGAATTACCCTCTCTTCTTGACAGCAACCAACTATGCTGCCTTGAACCTTCTTCAAATCACCTAACACTTGCAAAAATTGTATAATAAGTCCATTCTAATACCTTTTTCCTGAAATTCTCCATGGTCCCCAATGGTGTGTGTTCTTCCTCATTGCAATGAGTCAATAAACTCAAATTTGTTCAATTATAGTAGTATTCTTGGTGGTCTTTGGCTAGAGGGCATTGACATTTTATAATAAATAAGTATTTTTAGAAAATGAAATAAATTAAAACTTCTGTTATGGTTGTTGACTTTATAAGTTGATTTCTTTGAGTACAGAGTTAGAATAGTACTATTGGGTGAGAATTAACCCCTGGAGGATTTGAATTTCCAATCTGTGTCACTAGTAAAAGGGATGGCTTCCTGGTGGAAGTGATATTTTAGTTGTGTTCTCACTGAAAAGAGAATGCCAGTTGGGCATATGGGAAGTGGGAGGATGTTCTGAGAGGAAGATAACATGGATATTAATATAGGAGAAGGGAGAAGGAGCCAGGTGGAACTAAAATGTCATTGCTTTAAGCAGAGGAGAGCAATGAATGGAAAAATGAGTGGTCAAGCTGAAAATCTTACAATTGTCAAGAGAAGTGGATTGGTAGTTTATAAACCCTACACAAGCATACGCTTAAAAACTCAAGATCTAGAATAAGGAATCATATAAAAGAAGAAAAAAATAAATACAAGAACTTGTAGGAATGAAAATTAAGATAACCTTAGTGTTTATTGAGCTAAAGACATTTAAAGAACAAAAATTAGTTAGAAAAATTAATTAATTTGCTTGAAGGACATTTCCTGAGTGTCTCCCATTAGGAAAATATGGTAAAATGTCATCCCTTTGAGGTTTAATGACTCTCATTTATCCCACTTGAAAACCATATCACGTCTATATGTCTGAATTTAACAGTTCATTAATTACAAGCTTTGGGGATCTTCCATCCTATAAAGAGTAAAAGTGGTGATGACTTAGGATTTCTGTAATACCAAGATCTGGAGAATGCTTTTAAAATGTCTGATTCAATCATGAGGAAAGATGTTTGAAATGAAAGCAATCTTACTTAGAAAATTAAATTATGCACAGTTTTGGTTTCTAATAAATATCATTCAAGAGAAAATCTTCAAAGTTGTATCACAAATGCTTGACAAAAGCATAATGCTTCAAATAGCAAGTTTTCCGGGAGTGTCATTGAATGTTTTGCTGCCTTTCTCACCAATGAAGATGGAATAAAAACATACATGGCTGGAATTCTCTCTAAACAGAATGGCCTGAAGCCAGTGGAAACTCAATTAACCAGAAAGCTCGGGAATTGGATTATCTGATCATTTGAATAGTCATTAAATTAATCAACCAGAACTTCCTGTTTGATTCAACTTTTATTGGTTGATTAACTTTATTAGAGAAGATCTTTTTAAAATGCATGAGACCTGTATTCCTCTTCTGTATCCAGTCCTAAAAACCAAAACCAAAACAACAATGACAGAAAACAAAAACAAAAATTGAGAGAGAGAAAGAAAAAGAAAAGGTAGTATGTGTAGCAATTAAAAGGAGGTACTCTGGAATTAGGCTCCATCACTGTGTGAAGTTTGTTGTGGGATGATGTAGGGATGATGTTTGATGTAGAGAGAATTAATTTAACCTCTACATGCCTCACTTTCCTGGTCTGGAAAATGGGGATAAGAGTAGCACTGATTTTAAGGGGTTAATGTGAAGATTAAATGAGATAAAGTTGTAATGTGCTTAGAGCAGTGCCTGGCACACAGGAAGCACTCAGTGAATGTTAGCTATTAATATTTATCAAATAATATACTTCAGAGTCATCATTTTATCATGCACCAATAATCAGGAGGCAATATGGCATGTTGGTTAAAGCATTGAGGTCTGTGAGTTTAAGCGTCCTTACTACCATCTATTAGATGTGTGACCTTGGGCAAACTAACAACTCCATGGCTGGATTTGCCAATCTGTGATAGATTGGAGAGAATAACAGTATCTGCTTCAAAGGATTCCCATGTTAAAGGGAACACAGACACAGGAATCCCTTAGTACAAATATCTGGCACACAATTAGTGCTCCCACAAATGTGAGCTACTATTGAATAGTATTATATAGTTGTAGAAGTGTGGGAATTTGGGCTGAATGTGTATCAGGCCTAGAGCAAAGTTTAAAATTTGCTTCTTTGATTATTATTTTAAAATTTCACTTTTTTGTCCTTAGAACTTAATTGTGGAAAAATGCCGATTAATAAAGGGTTTTAATTGACTGGATTCAGCTAATTCTGGTATTCCTTACATGTGTGTTTCTATTCAGATTAAGCTAATAGAGTTGCTCCCATTTAGCAGGAGAGAAGCTGAAAGAGAGCTTTGCAGCCTCTACTTTATTCTGTGATGCAAAGAGCAAACCAGTCACTTCCAGGAGGAGAACAGAGCAGAGCTGCTAGGCAGCCAGCCGAATTTCAAGAGCAGGGGCTGTAAGGAGACCTTTTTCCAGAGGGTCCTCTCAAAGTGAGAGAACTTGTGTCAACTGAATGTATCCCTGACAAATACAGACTTCCTTTTCAGCTGAAAACGCCCTCTTCTCACCATATTTTCCTGTACTCTGTCCCCTTTCAGTGGTCCACAGTTTAGCTTGGCTTTATCATAGCATAAATTGATAAATGGGAGTTATCTCAGAAATTGTTAGGTGTTCATTCCTGAAGCTGGGGACAGAGGACAGTGGGTGGGGCAGATAGCAGCCTGGCAGAGAGGATCCTAAGTAACGGGGTCTAGTATTCATGCCAGGTTCAAACCCCAGGAGCATTACTCCCTACCTGGATACCTTCCACAAGAACCTCTCCAGGTTGGTTTCCTCACACGCAGAACAGAATGCAAACACCTAGCTGACAGTGTTGCTGAGAATAATAAATGAGATAATCCACATAAAGTGTTTACCATGTCCTTGGCACTATTAAACACTCAATAAATATTAGCCATCAGTTTTTGTTTACAGGTGAACATTCATTTGGAGGCCTGGCTATATGCTCACAGTGTACTACAACACGCTTCTATGTTTCATTCTTGAAGTTATCAATAGAAATGACAGTTAATCATGATAACATGCTAGGCCACCAAACAGCTTCAGTGAATAAAAACTCTTATTGTTTTGTGATAAATCTTACTTCTTCTTTCTATCTTGAGAATCCTCATGGATTTTGTCCTGCCCATTTCCATTAGGCAAAGATTAATCAATAAACAACAATAAGAAACAGTCAAATGAAAACCTCCCAGATAGCTTTGACTATAAAACAGCTAACTAGACCCGAGGGAAGGTTGATTTTTGGCCATGTGACCATCAGGAAGTTCTAATCCTTAGACATATACAAAGACCCTAGGGCTATTTCAGCAATTACAAAATAAAAAAACAGGTTCATGTTATTTCTTTTCAGAACATTTTTACCTACAATTAACTGACAAAAATTCAGGTCCAGGAAATATTAAATAAAGAGGATGTCAGCAGCTTGTAAAATTTATTATCTCTTGACACCCTCTGAGATTTCTCAGGGGATAGACTATATTAACACTGGCATAGGAATCTTCAATAAAATAGCACAGCTCTCAAAGAAATCTATCAATGAATCAGCAGATATTAATTAAGAACCTACCGCATGCAAATCATGGTACTACAAGAGAGCAGGCTCAGCTTTCCCCCTGTGCGTATTCTTTCTACAAGACCAACAAGTTCATATCTTGCCCAGATACTTTCCGAAATTTGGAAAGTTCTTCCGCGTTTAGAGTTGAAATTAATCACCCCGAAATTTCCAAAATTTTTCCCAGTTGTATCCTTTGGAATATATGCCAATTATTCTGTCACATACCCAGACTTTAAATACTGGAGACAGTAGCATAGTACTTTCCATCTTCTCCAAGACAATCATCTCATTACTTTCACTGTTTCTCTGATGACGTCTGCATAGAATTCCGTCGGAAGTACTAGATAGCAGTGAAAGTGCCTTGAAATCAAGGAGCATGTCCTCATTTTTGTTTGCCCCTCAGTACTCAGCAGTGTCATGGATGTAGCGAGTATTAAAGGAGTATTTTTTGAGTCTAGTGTTGATAAAAATTTTGTAGCTAAACTTGCTAAGCTCAAATGCAGATTAAGGCATTACAAGGAGTAGCAAATGGTAAGTCCTGTGATCATCTCTCAATTATGGTTAGGAAACACAGCAAAGGTATTGATATTTAAATGTTGTGAATTGTTATACTCTTTCCATCTTCTGTATTGCAGTGGGTGATGACACTCTCTTCTAATTTGATGGTTGGGGTAATTTCTGTGACAGATGTGGTCAAGTCAGTATTGTACAAACCTGTCCTCACCAACTGTGGAGGGCCTCAAAGGAAAGACCCACTTCTCTCTCATGAGGCAGAGTATCCTAGGAATGCTTCTTGGATAGGTTTACTAAGTCTGTGAATGAAATAATACATGCACACACAGAAAAGATATAGATTTTCTATAGTGGTTCTCTGTGCAGCAGGGCTGGCCTGATTTGTCAGTGGAGTTGCCTGCCATCTTAGAATAACTCTGGGAAAAAATGTTACTACGTGGAAATCTACAAGCAGAATTTATTTTAGTATTTAACTTAAGGAGTTAGTCTTCCATGAAAATGGAAATATTCCTGGGAAGATCCACCTTGTAAGCATATTAATTCTTTATTCCTTTGGGAGAATGAGTTTTTCACATCCTTTCCTAAAATGGATGTGTACTGACAAAGGAGGCTGGGCACAAAGGAAAAACCCTCTAAGGAGGAGATGTGCACAAGGATCCTGTGGAATATCATTGTATATGAATCTCACGAACTCCTTGTGAGGCAGACATGTTACTTTATCCCTCTCATTTAATGGTTAGGAAATAGAGACTCAGAAGAATCAGAGACGTACAGAGTTTACAGAGTTCTTTTGGTAATTAGGACCAGAACCCAAATCTTCAGCCTCTCACCCTAGTGTGAGTAGACCATGATCTTGAGGGCAGCGGCTGTGTCTTGCTTTGATTCTTATATGTATCACCATTTCCTGAGACAGGACTTGGCACTTGGTAAATATTTATTGTAAAATTTAGGAATGGATGTGAGTCTCTGAGCTTCCAAGATTTCTGATGTTCTAGTATGTTGGGGGGTGGAGATACTTGTTCCCTACTTCTCATGTTTCTACAAAGAGAGGATTTCTACTTCACTATCATTTGGGTAGTGCTGGAGAGTACACTTACATTCCTTCCTGTTCCTTTTTAACCACTCTTCTAAGCGCTGGGAATAGCTGATCTGATGATGAGAGCCTGATAACACTTGTGACAGCTTATCAATGGGTTGGCTACTATTCCTCTAAAACAACAAATAAGCTGAACACTGTTTCTCTCCCCTACACTACTTGTGTAATCGATGAGTAACAAGAGTCAGGGCTTGTCCTCAGCTTTCTCAGTCCATGCAGGAAGCACTCCTGGCTCTGTTGTTCTAAAGGGAGGCAGGCTGTCCATCTCTTAATATTGGTCTCTGACACGCTCTTTTCTGACAGCAACCGTTATTTTTGAGGCAAACCACAGTTTTCCATGCAGTTGACTGCTAGGGAAATCTTATGGGGGATACCTTGAAGACCTGACTCTCCCTATATGTGGGAGGGGATGAATCTAGATTTAGGATTTGTTAGGTGGAGATCCCTACATTGGCCTCTGGGCCCAGATAAGGTCTCCATTCCAGCTTTACCAGGGACTTTGGGAAATACTGTACCTCCATTTATAAGGATGAAAACTGGACTCTCATTTAGCTACTTGGGTATATATTCTCTACTGCGTAGAACCCATTAATGAGGAGGGTTGATTGAGATGACTGATTTCCACATTTTGTCTATGAAATGATCAGTGAACGAGCACATCTCTAATTTAATAGTTGGGGGCTAGATACAGACTAGGCATGTCATAAATTCATCTTATTGAAGCTACAATTTTCTTTTTCTGTTTGTTATTATTTCATCCTTCCAAAACAGCATCTTACATTTTTAAACTCAATTTTAAACTATCATAACCCTATATCTAAAATTTTAGGTGATTTCCAGAATCTTTTTGGCTAATATTAATTTTTAAAATGTTCGCTTAGAGAGTACCATTCCCATTATCTGACCTGACTCTGTGCTTCTCAATTATTTCCCATACACAATAATTAGGGAAACTGTAAAACATATATTGTGTCTAAGGAATTTCCCTCATTGAACAAGAATGGAAGCCTGGGGTCAGCAAAAGAAAGTCCCATCAGTATTGTTGGAGATCCAGGGTCAGTTTAGTGTGTCCATGGTACGACTCACATTTCTTTTCAAGGGTTCCTGTAAATAGAGTAAAAACAAAGACCTGAGCTAAGCAGCAATGAATTTAACAATTTGCTTATGGTAAAACTAGATGGGAGGATACTGGAGCCTTCTACCTCCCAACCTGATGTAGACATCCTTCCAGGTAAAAGCAAAGTCACTTCAGAAAGACACACATCCCTTGCAAGAGGAGAGAGGCCATGCCACTGTGGGGAAATAAAGGGAAGTGAGAACGAGAGAGAGGGAAGGAAAGAGAAGAGAAACAAGTTTTCTTTTTTAGGTCCCTACTAGCTTCAGGACCACTGGATGTCAGATTCTCCCTATTTCTCCAATCAGAGAGGTCACTCTTCTCCCTGGAGAAGAATCCAGTGAAGGGCTTGCATGAATAAATGGAAAGCTTTCCTCTTACATTCTTCCTTCAGGGAGAAGACTAGAAATGCCCATAAGTGGAAGAGTCCTTGTTCCTACAAGAGAAAAGAGATAAAATACTAAAGCAGAACATCAAGGTAGATACAGGTCTAAGACTCTCCCCTTCAAAGCAGGGCTATAAAATATCACATATGCCACAAAGCCTGGGATTCTTACAAGAATTTCTCCTATATAATGCACGTAGTTAAATGCTTTTTTATTGCTCTTCTATTGTTCTTGTCATTTCACATGTTTTGCCAACTACATGAAGTAACATCCAATGTCTCTTTGCTCCCACACACCTGATCTTTACTGTACTATGATTATAGGTGCTTAGGAAATATTTTTGACAAATTGAAACAGGTATTTCTCCTGACCGCCACCAAATGGGATAGTATTTGTGAAAAGGTCGTGGAAACAGAAATACTCTATAGTGCTCCATAAATGTAACATAGGTGTAATATCGCATAGCTGTTAAAGATTCCTGAGTTTGAATTCACTGTATGGGGTACACAAAATGAGTCTGGAGATCAAACATATGCTGAAGTAACTGCATGTTATCCTAATGGGGTTTGTGAACTAAATAGAAAAAAAGAAATGGAAGGTGAATTCTTTTCTTTTGTGTTTAACAACTTTATTGAGATACATGCCATATAATTCACCTGCATAAAGTGTACAATTCAATGATTTTTAGCTTATTAAAGAGTTATGTAACCATCACCACAATCTATTTTAGAACATTTCATCACCTCCAAAAGAAACCCATACCCATTAGCAGTCACTCCTCATTCCCCATCTCCATCCCCTGAACGCTCAGTCCCAGGTAACCACTAATCTACTTTCTGTCTCTATAGATTTGTTTGTTTTCTGGACATTTCATATAAATGGAATCATATAATATGCAGTCTTTTGTGACTGGCTTCTTTCACTTAGCATAGTGTTTTCAAGGTTCATCCACATTGTAGCAAGTATCAGTACTTCATTCCTCTTTATGGCCAAATATTCCACTGTATGAATATACCATATTTTATTTTTCTATTCATCAATTAATAGACATTTGGGTTGTTTCTACTTTTTGGCTATTATGAATAAGGCTGCTATGAACATTGTCAGACTATTTTTCAAAGCAGCTGCATCATTTTACATTCCATCAGCAACATATGAAGGGTTCTAATCCTCCAAAACCTTGTCAACACTTGTTATTGTCTGACTTTCAAATTTTAGCCATCCTATTAGATACGACATGCTCATTGTGGTTTTGATTTGCATTTCTCTAATGACGAATGATGTTGAGTATCTTCCGTGCTTTTTCACAGTTTACTCATCTTCTCAGGATAAACATCTATTCAAATCCTTTGTTGATATTTTAATTGGGTTATTTATCTGTTTATTATTAAGTTGTAACAATTCTTTCTATATTCTGGACAAATATCTTTTACCAGATATATGATTTTCAAATATTTTCCCATTATTTGCAATTCCTATTCTGTGAGTTGTCTTTTCACTTTCTGGATGGTATCTTTTGAAGCACAAAAGTTGTAATTTTGAGAAAGTCTAATTTATCCATCTTTTGTTTTGTTGCTTTTGCTTTTGGTGTCAGATCTCAGAAGGCTTTCTTAACCAAGGTCATAGGAATTACTCCTATATTTTCTTTTAAAAGATCTATAGTTTTAGGTCTTTCATTTAGGTCTATGACCATTTTGGGTTAAATTTTACTTATGGTGTGAGGAAGAAGTCCAACTCATTCTTTTTCATGTGCATATCCAGTTGTCGCAGTATCATTGGCTGAAAAGACTGTTCTTTCCCCATTGGATTATCTAGGTACCTTTGTCAAAAATCAGTTCACCATAAATGCAAGAATTTGTTTCTGGAGTCTCAATTCTATTCCACTGATCTATATGTCTATCCTTGTGCCAGTACCACTGTGTCCTCATTACTACAGCTTTATAGTAAGTCTTCTGATCTATGAACATGAAATATCTTTCCATTTACTCAGGTCTTTTAAAGTTTTTTTCAACTGTGTTGTGTAGTTTTCAGAGTTCAATTTCGCACTTATTTTGATAAATTTATTCCTAAGGATTTTATTCTTTTTGATGCTGTTTTGAATGGATTTGTCTTCTTAAATTTGTTTTTGGATTGTTCATTGCTAATGTATAGAAATACAATTGCTTTTTGTATATTGATCTTGTATCCTGCAACCTTATTGAACTCATTGATTAGTTCCAACTATTTTTTGGTGGATTTCTTAGGATTTTCTATAATGAGAACATATCATCTCCAAATAGAGATAGTTTTGCTTTGTCCTTTCAATATGAACGCTTTTTATTTCACATTCTAGCATAATCATCCTGGCTAGAACTTCCAGCACAGTAGTCCCCTTATCCATGGTTTTGCTTTCTGTGATTTAAATTACCTGTGGATAATCACGGTGTGAAAATATTAAATGGAAAATTGCAGAAATAAACAATTCATAAGTTTTATATTGCATGCCATCCTGAGTAGTGTGATGAAATCTTGTGCCATCTGCTCTGTCCCACTAGGAACATGAATCATCACTTTGTCCACCATATCTATGCTACCCATTCCCATTATGCTACCCACACCCATTAGTCACTTAGTAGCTATCTAGGTTATCAGATTGACTGTTGCAAATTGCAGTGCTTGTGTTCAAGTAACCCTTATTTTACTTAACAAAGGCCCCAACATGCAAGAGAAGTAATGCTGGCAATTCAGATATGTCAAAGAGAAGTTATTGTTCTTTTTGTTTGTTTGTTTTTTGTTTTTTTTTTGTGAGGAAGATCAGCCCTGAGCTAACATCCATGCCAACCCTCCTCTTTTTGCTGAGGAAGACTGGCCCTGGGCTAACATCTGTGCTTATCTTCTGCCACTTTATATGGGAGGCCGCCACAGCATGGCCTGACAAGCAGTGCATCGGTGCGCACCCGGGATGCAAAGCCAGGCCGCCAGCAGCGGAGCGCATGCACTTAACCGCTATGCCACGGGGCCAGCCCCCAGAAGTTATTCTTCTTAATCTTACTGTGCCTATTTTATAAATTAAACTTTATCATAGGCATGTCTGTAGGAAAAAACATAGTATACATAAGGTTTGGTACTATCTGCCATTCAGGCATCCACTGGGGTCTTGGAATGCATACCTGTGGATAAGGGGAGACTACTATACAATGTTGAATAGAAGTAGTGAGGGCAGACATCCTTGTCTTGTTCCTGATCTTAGGGGGAAAGCATTCACCATGAAGTATGATGTTAGCTTTGAGTTTTGCATAGATACTTTTTATCAGGTTAAGGAAGTTCCCTTCTATTCCTAATTTGTTGAGTGTTTTTATCATAAAAGGGTGTTGGAGGTTGTCAAATGCCTTTTCTGTGTCTCCTGAGATGATCATGTAGTTTTTGACCTTTATTCTATTGATATAGTGTGTTACGTTAATTGATTTTTAGGTATTAAACCACCCTTTCATTTATGGGATAAATTCCACCCGGTCATGGTGCATAATCCTTTTTATATGTTGTTGGATTTGATTTGCTAATACTTCATTGAGAATTTTTGCATTTATATTCATAAGAGATATTGGTCTGTAATTTTCTTTCTGTGTGATGCCTTTGTCTGGTTTTGGAATCAGGGTAATACTGGCCTCATAGAGTGATGTTGGAAGTGTTCCCTTCTCTTCCCTTTAAATTTCTTAAATACAAAAATTGTTCCTACCTCTTATATCTTGCCAGGTAACCTCCTTCATTTTGTTTATAAATTACAGCACATCTAAACTTCCTCATCAGTCAGTACTTAGGAAAGTACCTATGTGATTTGATCCAATTTATTCTCATCACCAAACAGTATTTATAATGCTCCCACATGATTTAAACCAATTTAGTTTTCCCATGAGAGAAGTCAGGTGGGAGATGCTAGAGAGAGATGCTGTGTGTTGCAGATGTGCAGCAGCTAAGCATGGGAGGGAAGAAATGCCTGGAGGATACTTAACCTCTAAGAAGCAGAAAGCTAGGTTCTTAGACCAGAATAAAATCTCAGCATTTCACAGATCACTCTGTTTATTATTATTATTATACTGTACTCTACCTTTTAGACTCCAGGAAAGGAGTCTCCATGTTTAATCTTCCAAATCCTGCTTATTTTTTCCTCCTCCCCACCAGAGTTTCTTTTTCCCTCCCTTTCTTCCTTCCTCCTTTTCCAACTTCTCCCCTGCCTCCCTCCCTCCCCCACCTTCCTTCCTTCCTCCCTTCCTTCCTTCGTTTTCTTAGAACTAAATTTGCTACTAGCTTGAAGAAAGCTAAGTGGAGATAACCCATTGATACCCTAAAAATAATATGAGCAAGTCAATAACTAGAGTTAAAGTAAGTGTTATTTTCTTAGCTTAACTCATATTTCTGACTTACTACTGTGAAAACACTGGGGAATTAAAGATTTTAAAAATAAAAACAGCAACAACATGATAACCTGTCTGATTCTGGATAAATTAACATCTTCTGGCTCCCCTCACACTAGGCTTTTCTGAAACACTTCATTTTAAATGTGGTAAAATTATAAACCTTTAATTTCTAAGTATCTGTTGTACATCAAAGTTTCTTTTTAAAAATATCAGGTTTGACAGGTAATTAATTATTCAGTAACTAGTATGTTCTGGCTATTAGGAGATTAGAGAGGAAGGAAGGTTCAGATACTTTTTATTTTTGAGACGTTTACAATCTCATTGAGAGAAGGCATATATTTAAGAAATAAATAAGAATTCAAGATACGTTAATCCAGAGACACAAGCATTTGTTTACCTACTGTGTTCATGGCACTGCATGTCACTCAGATGTGAAACTCTAAGAGCTCAGGGAAACGAATGGATGGGAAAGTTGAAATGAAGGAAATGATTCTAGAACTCAGAAAGATGATGAGGATATGGATTGACAAAGAAATAGGAGGCATTAATGATGATTTTAGCCTGAAGATTAATGAGCAATGGTTTTCCCTTCCATTTCAAAGAAAGCAGCCAATTTAAAAACTGTCTACTAATTTTCCTTACTCTGATTTCCTTTTAATAACATATAAATAAATCCAAATTCTAATCTTTCTTTTTCCGTTTTGATGGGGGTAGTTGTCAAATATGTCTTACCTTGAGCCAATTTCATATGCTCATAAATAACCCATGCACACTTTTTAAAAAGTTGATGTTTTCCTTTGTTCCAAAGTACAAAGGAAATGTATATTCACATAGTGCTTTCTGTTTAAAGTTATGAAAATGAACTGTTTTTCTTGGAGCTCTCTGAGAAGAGGTCCCTGGTATTATTGTCACCCATGGGCTAAGGGTCTGGTCAGCACATTCACCAATACCCAGAGAACTTAAGCAAAACTTCTCAATAACCAATTTCTGTGCATGCATTTAATTAAGGAGCAAAGTACATCTTCTTTTTGAGTTCCGCAACTTAATTTCCCTCCCTCTAGCTCTATCCTGTCAGTGGAGAGAGTCAGTTCAGAAGAAAAGAAGTGGCTAAAATGCAACTAACAAGCATTCTTAGTTTGAGCACAAAGATGAGCACAACGTGTACAAACTTTTTCAGCTAGAAACTTGACTAGTTTCCTTAAAATTAAAAGGAAAAGAAAAAATTACTTGTGACGATGTCTTGGTTCAGGCACAGAAGAACCTACAAGGGAAGAAGACTTACTTATTCATTCATTCTTTCCTTCAAAATATATTTACTGAGTGTATACTATGTATTAAGCACTCTTATGGGTATTAGAAATACCGCAGTGAGCAGGACAGAGGAAGTCTCTGCTCTCCTGGGACTTACATTCTAATGAAGAAGACAATAAGCAAGATAAATAAGCACAATATATAAGGTGTTATGTAGTGATGAATTAGGAAAAAGTTAAGCAGAAAAGAGGGGTTATAAGAGTCTGGAGTGGGAGATTTTAGACAGGGTAGCTAAGAAAAACTTTACCTTATAGGTGATTTTTGGAAGATGTCCAGAAAGAAGGGAAGAAGCTGGCTGTGATGTCTTCAAGAGAAGAATATTCCAGGCAGAGGAAACCTTACGTTCAAAGGCACTGAGGCAGGAACCTGCCTGACATGTTCAAGGAGCAGCCCAAGGCCAGTGTGGCTGGAGTGGACTGAAAGAAGGGAGGATTGATAGGAGATGAGCTCAGAGAGATCATGGTGAGGGACAGACAGAGTCTCGTAGATCACAGTGAGGACTTTGCCTTTTCTGTAGAATAAGATGGGAGGCCGGTGGACAAGACCACCTTGGTTGCTGTGATGAGACCAGAAGGCAGAGGTGCAAGTGAAAAAGGATCAGTCCCAGTTAGCAGGCTTTTGCAATAATCTGGGCCATACAGCTGTGTTATCTAAAGCTGCGTCTCTGATCACTTAGAGCAGGGGTTGGCAAGCTACAGCCTGTGGGCCCGAATCAGCTTGCTGCCTGTTTTGGAAATAATTTTCATTGGAAACAGTCATACTCACTCATTTATATTTTGCCTATGGCTGTTCTCCCCCTACAACAGCAGAGTTGAGTGGCTGCGACAAAGACCACATGGCTAGCAAAGTCAAAAATATTTAGTATTTGGCCCTTTATTGAAAAAGTTTGCCCACCTCTGCTTAGAATCTCCTGGGAAAGATTATGACACTGAAGCTTCCTCCTAGATATGCAAAACAGCACAGGCACAAACAAGTTTCTCCTCATTACAATTCTGTATAGTGTATGCACTTGGCAGAAGGTGGAGAGAATTATATGTGGGTTCTAGTCAATGGGACAGTATGAAAATAAGGTGAGTCTTTCAATAAGAGGTAAGGAAGAACATCATTCATTGTCTCAAGAAATATTCTCTGAAAACGACATTTATCAGTCATAAAATTTAATCATCTAGAGAGACATCGAATAAATAAACACACAAGTAAATATATAATTACAAAAGCACTAAGTGCCATGAAGGAAAGGATCGGGTTCAATGGAGAGAATAACAAGGGACATACTTTATATTAGGGGAAGTCATTGGAAATGCCATTTGAGTTGCAATCTTAAGGATGAGTGGGCGGGAAAGATAGAGGAAGCATTTCGTGTACAAGGAGCAGAATGTACAAAGGTGGTAAATTGAATGGAGGATTAGAAGAACTAGGAAGAAAGCACACACACACACACACACACACACATGAATGGCTGGACCTTTGACAGCAGTGGGGAAAGAGTCACGGAATGTGGTTGGAGACACAGAGTGGGTTGGAAAATATTGGGCTTTGTAGATCATGTGAATGAGCTTTGATTTATTGTAAGCCCAATTGGGAGACACTGAAGGGTGTAAAGCAAAAAAGTCATGATAAGTTTTACTTTCACACTGCACTCTGGCCCCGTGAGGAGTATAGATTGAAGGGTGCCAAGAATTAAAGTCCAGAAACCAGTCAGGAGCTGGTGTGCAGTGGCTCAGGAGAGAGATGATGATGGCGGCTCACACTCAGTTGGAGTCCATAGTTTAATTCAAACAGCATCAATTGTATTTTTACTATTAAGAAAATATTATTCTTGGTTCTATGTTGAGAGCGGCAAAGATAAATGGGAAACTTTCTCTGCCTTCAGTATACCTATAGCCCTGAATAGTAAGAAAAGTATACAAATACTTGTTATCTGTAGCTAACTATGATAAATTCTCAATTCTATCTGACCACTTGAAAAAGCACTATTGGAGGACAAGGGAAGGAAAATTTCTGCTGGCTTGATTGGTGACAGCATCTTAGTTACACTGTATCCCCAATGCTAACCACAGGGTATCTCAGTACCTCACACATAATAGACACTTGGGAAATATTGGGAGAATGGCCTGAATCATGTCTCTGGGCTCTTATTCATCGTTTCCAAACACTAACTTCAGTAACTCAATGTGCTAATCTCAGCTCCTTTCTACACTGCTCTGTTGCTACCAGTCAGCCTATTCCCTGCCGCCAGACCTTCCCCATGCCGTGATCAGACAGCCTGCCAGGAGAACTGTGCCCCTCCCTGTGCTAGCAGCTTGCTTGCCTTTACTCTGCCCAATAGCCAGTTGTTTGTTGTGTCTGCTTCATTGTGTGAAAGGGAGCCAAGAATAAGAAGTGAACATGCCAAATAAAGTTAAAATAGTTCATAGAAGTTCAGAATCTAACAAGTTTATCCTGTATTGCGGCCAAGAGTTATTTGATTCAGTTTGGATCTATATGAGGGTTATAGGGTCTGGCCCCTCTCCTCTTGCACACACTAGGTGTTTAGTAAACTTTAGTCGAATCAAAAAAGTAATCATACAAAGTAAGCTGCTATGAAGTTTCAGTTAAGCCAGTCTGTAGCAGTCATTCCACACAACGAAGAATATTCCAGGGTGTTTTCCTGGTAGTGTGAGAGTCTGTCAAGCCCCATTCTTTTCCTTCCCCTCCAAGCTCGAATCACTTCCATTTGTGGGATCAGTCTCATTGGCATGAGCCAACTCAGGCAGAGAGTATATTACAAACCTTAATCCCACCAAGAGATGGAGCCTGAATTAAGCCTGGGGCCATAGACTATGGTTCTTTGGGAGACAGGATAGAGTACTGATTAAAACCAAGTATTTGGAGCTATATTTTCTCATTCTCTCTCTTTATACTGCCAAACTCTGGCTGTGTGACTTTGGGCAAATTTCTTAACTTCTCTGAATCCTAATATTTTCATTTACAGAAAGAGAATAATGAAATCCTCCACACAGGATAAAGGCCTTAATGTAAATCCTGACATGAGATCAGTGTTAGATAAGCGGTAGTTGTGCTATCCCTGTGGTGACGCGGCTCAGTTTGGAAATTTTAGATATAAGGAGATTGGCAGTTTTCCATAGTAGGCTCACTCTTATCATTTCATAACTTTACAATAGTATGGTGATCTTGACTCTTTTGGAGTCCACTTAGAGAATTATGGTGGATTTTACTGTATTATTATCTATTGAGCTATAATATTATTATCCATGCAAAATCCTGATATTAGTCATACATCAGTCTGGGAAGGAGACAGAAAATTTCAACTCGGACACGTGTCCCCCATCTTTATCTTCCAACGCAGGACCACTTTGAATGGCATACATAGATACAATGCCCGTATTTTGGTCTTTCCACGTAGAACACCCTTTGAAACAAATCTGCCTTGAAATCTTGGATGCAGTTACAGGTCTCTAGTGGCCACGTGGAATTGGCGAGAAGGGATTTTGGAAATGACTGTACCACGGAATTGAAAAGACTTTTCTCAGTAGAAGACTGCTTACCTCCCCATGGAGTCAATAAAATTTCCTAAGATTCTGCCAGCCAAATGGTCTTGGTCTTATTTTACATTAGTTCAGGTTCCCAGGAGCACAGCTACAGGGAAGAATGTGTTTTGTTGATGATTAAAACAATTAATGTTGTTATTGAAGTGAAGCTTCTGGTTTTGGACAAGATGGAGAAGATTTATTTCTCACTGTATCTCCTGCTAACTATAATTATAAAATCTCTGGACATAATACAATAGACAAACATAAGAAGATTCTGAAAGGTGGAATGAAGAGGGTATACCAACTAGGGACCTTGGGATTTTAACAACATGAGGTGAGTTCCCTATGCTTTCTTTTTGCCTCCCATACATCCCAGGCTGGGTGCTGGAGAAGTCCTTAACTTGGAGGCACCAAAAGACACAGACAACAAAAGATCCCCCAGAAGTCTGCTCTCTCAAACCGAAGGACCAGAAAGTGAGTGATCCAGCAGGATGGCAATATTTTTGACAAAACCCATCCTATTCCAGCCAAACATCATGGAAAAACCCATGCCCTTTTCCCTTACTCCCCTGTGGTGCTGGCAGAGACTCAGTGGGAGCCTGGACTTCAATTCCACCTGGGAGTAGCACGTGGCATGGTAGCAGGCAGCTCTCTGATTCCCCTACAGCCAGAGTGGTGTTAGTAGAGACTGTGGGGGGAAACTGGACTCCTTGATTCCCATCCAAGCTATACTCCTCCCCCTACCAATTAGAGAGAGTGGGGAGGATTAGGGAGGTGCAGAAACGTCTTCTTTAAATCTTTACATGGGCAGATTCCTAGTAATTCGCACATGAAATTGATTAGAATTAACAGGGCAAAAGGTTTGAGACAGAATTACAGTGTAGAATACTGCCCAAGTTTTCATATTGGCCTCTGAGTAGCCCACACATAAAGCAGACTAGAATATCACTGCATAGGCTGTGAAGACTAAATTGTCCTTGGAACCACATCCCACAAAAGTAGGGCAGGGCTTGCAAGACGAGCCTAAAGAGAGACTCTGCTAAAAAAAGATTAGGATCCAGAATCTTACAACATGATGCCCCAAATGTCCAGTTACTGTGATTGGAGTGAGCTCTGACACTCTGATGGCCATCAACCAATTCTCAGCATTCCCCCCATTCTTTAGCTCTTGCTCATTTGACGTGACCTATGAGTTGGGATTTTGTCTTTCTTTTTCTGCCTACAGCTTAGAACCCTGATTCTAACCCCAGCCTCTGGAATATTGACTAACATTTCCAGGAGAGGTGGCTGATTCTGTTCCACATGTTCCCAGCAATGAATAGACTCTTGTGAATGGATCAAATGAATAGAAACATGATGGGGGGAAGGCGGTCCTCCAAGCCCAAAGTTGCCTTAGAGCCGTGTCAGTTTCCCTGATGTTACTCTTTGCCAACCCAACCTGAGCTGGTATTACTCCACCTCTCCAATAACCCATGCTGTTGAGATCTCACCATCATTTCTGCCAATATTCTCCTAACAAAATGTCATTGTTTCTATCAGAAATGAAAATATAGCTCACCAAATCTTTTTTTTCATATCCAATTATGCTGTGATTCTATAAATTCAGGTACTTGGGGCCCACATCTTTTCTACCAACTTCAATTTATGAAATATCCATTTTAATAAACTTTTTCCCCGAGAGTGAATGTAAAACTGTAGGTTGCTAATGATCTGTTTGAGGAGTTACAATATGTGAATAATAAAATAATAATAGTGATGTAAATAGAAAAGATGTAATAGTTCCCTTATTTTAAAAACTTCTCTCTCTTGGGAACGCTACACAAATTAAATGTCAAACTACCTAGCAGGGTACCTGGTATACAGTGGGTGCTAATATATAGTTACAGAAATTAAAACCATAAGTTATGTTTTGAAAATTCATTTACACTAATGGATAGTCCAAATTCTACTTGAATCATGATGGTCAAAAGAAATCTAGAAGTGAACTATAATTCCTGAGATAGAAATTATCATTATAGTTTCAGGCAGCGATCTTGTGAGGAAGTCGTTTAAATACCAGAGAGAATATATATCAGACACCTTGAGACCACAGATTTTGCAAAGCCATCCCAGTTCGGTAATTTCAGGGAAACATTTGCTTAAATATTTTGATCACATCATCTGAAACATGCTGGTATTAAATATTGAATTCTTACCTAACAGGGAGATTAAAAGGGTTTGCCTACATAATACTATTGTAAACCACTAAGAATTCAATGTACATTTCCTTAATATATTTACATAAAGACAACACTCATATGCTCAAAATATTATTAATATTAAATAAAACTTTAAAGAATTGAATATTTTCTAGTGTTAAAATGCAGTATTCTTTCATTTGGAAGTCAGGGTTTTAAAACTAAGAAAATAGTTACTATAAGCCAAATGACAAATATTTTTGTTATCCTCAGTTGTCTAATGATGATTAATTAGCTTATAGTTCAAACTCAATTACTGTGCCATTTCACTCTTTATTATTTCATCTCTAGGACTCTTTGAAGTGAGTCAGTAATATTATTCCCCCTTTTTACAGATGAATAAACAAGCACTAACAATTAACTGATTCGGCCAAGAGGTTAACACTAGAGATGTAGATGAGTAATTGAACTCTGTAAATCTTACCCCTCCTAGGTTCTAGTGTCTGCTGCTTTGCAACACTGGCAGGCCTTGCACATGTATCACATTAGAACAAAAATAGAAACCCTTCCTCAGAATATAAGGGGTGAGCCGTCTCTCTATATGGGAGACATGGCTATTGCAGTGGGAGGATCTGGTTCAGCATCTTCCTCGACGAGGAAAAATAGCTCTATTTCTTTCTGGCCAAGTGGGATTGAAGTAGTCGCTTAACTTTTGCTCACATCTAGAATTTTGCCCTAGGTGGTTTGAGACATCTCATTTGGTATTATGTTCTCTGATGCAGCAGCAGAAGACAACAGCTTCCTTTGTTTTGAGGGTCTCTTCCTTTGAATGGAGGCACCTACTGAGACTTCGACAGTGTGGCTAGAAGAGTAGCTGAAACGTCAGGGTGAGATCTAGTGCACCACACGGGCATGGCTACACACACACACACACACACGCACACACACACACTCATTCCAAATTTTAGTCAAGCACTTGGAATTTGGTTGGGAGGCAGAGGTATATGTTCTGTTTGCTTGTTTGTTTAAAGGAGCTGTTTTGCCTTTTATTTAATCAAGTCTTTATTTATTTGTCAACTACCTCTTTATCTTTCCGTCAATGCATGTCTTTGGTTTGAAATTAGGTCCTTGAAGAAGCTGACTAGAACAAAGGAAACTAAATAGCACCTTGTTTTCTGATCCCCAAATTTCTGATATCTTTTTCTTTAGGATGGGCTGTTCCACAGTCACTTCAGAAAACAACAACAACAAACAAATAAAAATAGAGGCATGGGGACTCATTCCTGGCATCCCTTGGACTAGAAACAACTGGAGTTGTCAGTGACAAGCTCATTCTGCCACACCTACAATCATCACATTTAAAGACTTCAGCAGAAGAGGACCAACCCACAGCCATTCTACCTCCCACACCATCAACCCACTGCAGGTGGAACTCAGACACCTCAACCCCGTTTTTTACTTTCTCCATTGCTCTGACTTCTCTCTGCAATCTGTTTCATACTTCCATCTCTTCCCAATTTTATTATTTTTTTGCTTTTAACTTCTTTTTATATTTTCTTGGCAAAGTTTGCCCTTCCTTTCTTCCTCCCTTCTTCCCTCCCTTCCTTCTTTCTCTTCTAATTCACGACATTAGGACATTACATGTTGTGATGGTTAATGTTATGTGTTAACTTGCCTGGGCTAAGAGATGTCCAGATAGCCAGTAAAACATTTCTAGGTGTGTCTGTGAGGATGTCTCTACTTGAAGTGGTAGACTGAGTAAGGAAGATTGCCTTCACCATTGTGGGTGGGCACATCTAACCCATTGAGGACTTGAACAGAACAGAAAGGTAGAGGAAGGGCAAATTCACTCTCTCTGCTCGAGCTAACACATCCATCTTCTCCTGCTCTTGGACACCCAGGCTCCCGGCTCTTGGGCCTTTGGACTCAGAACAGGGTTTACACTATTGGGCCTTTGAACTAGGACTGAATGATGCCACCAGCTTTCCTGGGTCTCCAGTTGCAGACGGCAGATCTCGGGACTTCTCAGCCTCCATAATCACGTGAACCAATTCCTATAATAAATCTCTTACATCTATATTTATATACACATAGATATAGAGAGATATAGATAGATATAGATAACAGAACTAATAGGATATACATCTATATATACCCTATTGTTTCTATTTCTCTGGAGAACACTGACTAATACACATGTCATAGCTCCTGGCTCTGTTTTGGCCCAGAAAATTCAGCTTCAGCATCTTAAGTTTATGTCTCCAATGTTTTTGGAGGCACTCTGAAATAAATTGCTATTAAAATTTAAATAAATGCTTTTGTATTTAGCTGCTTTTAGGAGCTCATTAATAAGTAATCAATATCCATGAAATCTGACCAGAGGCGGTGAGCCCTGAGCCGGGGATAATTAAGATCTTGGCACTCATGCCATTGCTCTTTCCCGAATGAGGAAAGCACTTCTGTTCTCTCTAGGACTTCAGATATTGGCAATACGTCGTCTGGCTTAATTAGCTAACATTTTGGTGTTTTGTTTTTACCATTTATTGACTTCATGGTATTGTGTGCCAGCAGAGGAGACACTGTTTACCTCCCGCCTTACCCGCCCAAGATGTCTGCTGCCGTCTGGGGCTACTCAAAGCATCCTCCCCAGGATGGAGGATCCATCAGTTCAAACCTGTGTTTGCCAGCCCTCTAGTGCGGACAACTGCAGCAGAGAGGCAGGACATATTCCTTGTGAATATTTATGTTCTTAAAAGAAGAGCTTTATTTCTTACTTGTTGGAGCGTTTATTTTCTTTCCTCTTTCTCCCGAAATAATCAAAATCAAGCTTTCACTTGATAAAACCCTTTAGAAAAAGCTTTCCAGTCTCAGTTAATTTTCTCTTCCTACCTGTTTCCCTGTAAATAATAAACAGAGAGTTAAAAAAAACCACATTATTTTAGCTGAGGTAGAAACTCTTCTGGTTCTCCATATCAAGATATCTCTTGGGAGCTGCAAACTCATCTGAGTCTACACCTTTTCTACTTTCTGGTATGGCTTTATTCACAGACCTCTCTCCCAACCCTAAGCATCGCTTCCCTAAATATCGCCTATTCTAGTAGTCTTCTCTCTTGGTCGGAGTTAATTATATTCTGCAAGCTGTTAAGAGGTTTTGAAGAAAGATAAGACCCTCATTGAGACTTTGGATAGAAAGGCATGTCCTAAATTGTTTTGAGTTAAAAATAACCACTCCTCTCTGTGTAAGTATTTATTCGCAGTGCAGTGCGCCAGGCACTGTTCTAGGCACCAGAGATATGGGAGAGAGAAAAACTGACAAGGTACATCTCCTTATGAAGCTTATGCCCTAACGAGGAACACAGACATTTAACAACAACAAGTGGCTGAATGTACAAATAAAGACAAGGAGTGAGTAGTACTTGTGGTAGTCACTTGCTCACTGCTCTTGGATCCATTCCCAGCCTTTCCTCTAGAAAATCTATTTCCAAGGGTCCCTTATCCTCTGGCCTTCAGCTAGTTTTGGCCAAAAGAGGACTAATGGGGGAGTAAAGGGCAAGGGGAAGGGAAAATGCAGAGCATTTCTCTTCCTTTCTCTTAGTCTAGGCAGCACATCATACAATAACTGCATCCTCTCTAGATAAGCCACTTTGTGAATCCACCCCTCACCCTCCCTCCAAGGGCAGCTCTTGAGCTCTGGCAATACCATCTCCTCGCTTTCTCCCTTCAGCTCTAAGGGTCGTAGCAGCTTTCTGTTCTTCCTAATCTGGAAGTGTTGCCTCTTCCAACAACTTCATTCTTATTTCCTTACATTATAGCTCTTCTTTTGGAAAACTCCATGTGGGCTCATTTTCCCATATTGGACCTTACCTGATAGTACTATGAAGTATAACTGATAAGAGAACAGAGAAGGAAGGGGATGCTGTTTGTGATAAGGCGGCCAGAGAAGGCCTCTCTAGGAAGGTGGCTTTAGAGCAGGGACTGGGGTGGGATGAGGATATGAGCCATGAGAATGTCTCATGGGAGAATGTTCTGGGCTGAGGCCACTGCAACTGTGTAGGACTTGAGATGGAAACATGCTTGGCATGTGGGAGTAACAGCAAAAAGAGCAGTGTTACTGGAGCATAATATGTGAAAGAAAGAACTACAGGAAAATAAGTCAGAGAGTTAGAAGGGGCCAGATCATGTAGGGCTATGCAAGGTCTGAGAGAAGTCATCAGAATAACCAGAGAGAAGGGTAAATTGAACAGATGACTCTGGGAAGACTGTGTGTAAGGAGGCCATGGCAGTAGTCTGCCCAGGTAGAACACGGTAGTACTTCAGTCTCAGATGAAAGAGGTAGAGATGGTGAGACATGGAAGATATAGGGTATATCTTGAATATGCAGCCAACAAAATTTGCTTATAGATTGGATGTGGGTTGTGCAAGAAAGAAGTCAGGAATGACTCCAAGATTTTAAGCCTTATCCATCACATGCACAGTGATGACCTTGACCAAGTTGGGAAAGACTTGCCTTGATGAGGAGTAGTCCTGGAGGGGGTTACATGGGTGGGCAGGAATCAAGAGTGTGATTTTGGACATGTTAAATTTGAGATGCCTAATAGACATCTAAGCCCAGATACCAGGTAAACTTTTGGATATGTGAATCCAGAGTTCAGGGGAGAAGACTGGGCTAGGGATGAATTCTAGGAATCATTAATATATAGATGGTCAGGGGACTAGATGAATCTAGGGAATGAATATAGTGAAATACCAAAGAGATCTGTGGACTGAATCTTGAGGGCAATTCAATATTTTGGAGTCAAGCAGTGGAGGAAGATCCAACAAAATAGACTGAGAAGAAGCAGCCCAGGGAGGTAGGAAAAAAGTTGGAAGAATGTGGCAGCCAAAAAGCCAGGTGAAGCGAGAGTTTCAAGTGAGGGCATGCTCAACTGTGTCAAATGTTGCTGTGAGGTTGATAAAGGAGAGCATAGAGAATTGACCATTAGATTGGAGTTATTAACTACTGCACTGTAGTATAGGATGATGGCTGTGGGGTCTTGCTCCAGGGAGATAAGGCACCAGTCTGGGGAGGCAAAGGAAAGAGAGCCGAGCTTTTGCTCTACTGGAGAATAGGCATGTCTCTTATCTGGAAAAGAAGGCAAATTCAGCCCTGCCCTCAGTGGAGGATAAGTTTCTGGAATTAGAAAAACCTATCATGCCTTGTCCTATAATTCTAGGTCAGCGTTTCTCAGTTGGGCATGTTATGGCATTTTGAGTAGGAACATTCTTCACTGTGTGAAACTGGCCGTGCATTGCAGGACATTTAGCGTCCTTGATCCCTCCTCCCTTTCCCCTGACACTAAGTTCTAACGTAGTTCAACTTTGACGCTCTCCGCTTTACCTGCTTTTCATTGCTACCAAAAATATTTCCATTTCTTTGGTATAACTGATCATAATTGACTTTTAAAAGGAAAATTCTGATTAATTCACACTAGGATGTAAATAACTGATCACTTTCCTTCATGTGCTCTTTGGATGTTTTCTTTTTCAGAAACTTAATAATTCAAATAGATAAAAAATTAGTGACATTACTATTGGTATAAATAAATGAAGAATTGCAACAATGATAGGGAGATAATTTGAGGTAAAATAAACTTGTCGTCATCTTGTCAAATAATATAATTCAATTCAATTTTAAATTTAAAAAACCCAAACATGTCTACTACCTGCAAGGCTCTGTTCCGAGTACAGCACAGAACACAAAGGTGGAAGTTGTGGTGACTTTAGTTTTGCTACGTATTGTTAGTGGAGATGTCCAGAAACTCCCGTTTCCCGGCCCCTTCCCCTGCATAACCTTCAAAATGCTCTCCTTATTCTGCTTTTCTGTGCTTGGCTTTGCTTCCCCATGCTGTTGCTCAAGATGAGAAGGAGAGCCTCTCTTAAAAGTCAGTCTTAGATAAATCACCTCTAGTTCTGAGTTTCCAGCATTGCTAAAAACTAGTTTACCCTTAATTTTACAGCTTTCGTTAAAAGCTCGGTTTTCCATCATTCCATCTGGGCTTAGGGTCCAGTCCTGGCTCTACCTCTTACTAGTTGTGTCATCCTGTGCTAGGTACTTAACTTGCTGTGCTTCACTTTTTTTTTTCCATTAGTAAAATGGGAATTCAATAGTAGTACCTACCTCATAGGGTTTCTATGAAGATTAAATAAGATTTTACTCATAATGACTATGAAAGAAAAGCACTCAGTAAATGCTCAATAAATGTTAGCTATTGTTATTATTTAATGTGATTATTCATATGTTGTGGTCTTTTAAAAATTTTGTAACAAATTAATCCTTTTAGAATAGTCCTATGGAGGGGCTGGCCAGGTGGCGCAGTGGTTAAGTGTGCGAGATCTGCTTCAACAGCCCGGGGTTTACAGGTCTGGATCCCGGGTGTGCAACGATGCACCGCTTGTCAAGCCATGCTGTGGCGGCATCCCATACAAAGTAGAGGAAGATGGGCACGGATGTTAGCCCAGGGCCAATCTTCCTCAGCAAAAAGAGGAAGATTGCCAACAGACATTAGCTCAGGGCTAATTTTCCTCGCCAAAAAAAAAAAAAAAAAAGAACAGTCCTATGGAAATAAGTCTTGTTTAGATGCAGGCATCTGTTAACTAGACATCTGTAGATCTTTTGCTCAGATTACATTATTCATAAAAATCTTGAAGGCACAGATAAGACTGTATATCTTATACCCAACACCCGAAAATGACACTCCCTGAAGTTGTGAATACTGATAGCCCTGCCTGGCATGGTTTCTGGAGCATAATGTGGTTGAAAATGAGTTAGTGAATTAACAAACTATACGGGATGTTTTAGTAATTCGCAAACCCGAAATTTACCAGTCATTCTAGGAGCAAAATTACTTGCCCAAATCTCCCTCATTAATTGCCATCACATTCAGGATGAACACAGAAATACTTTCTCGTCTTAACTTTTACTTTGTCTCTGTCTACCACTTGCTTTTATACCTTTACAAGGCTGATTTCTGCACCACACTGCATAGATGAAGTGCCAGTTATTTGCTCTTTGCTCCTGGCCCCGTTCCTTTGCATTTTGCTGCGTATTGTAGGGGGCTGGTAGTCTGCAAACTACATTTGCCAAGGTCTCTTGCCAACTGGCTTCAGGTTATGTTCTATTACACGCAGGCACCAGTGGAAGTATGAAAGACAGGAGCAAGCGGAGAAGTGGCTTGCTTCTTCCTTGTGGTTTCTGGCGGACTTCTTTGCCAGCTGTAGAGGTGACAATACAACAGTGGCTACACAAATGACAGCTACAAAAGTGGTTTCAGGCAATGATTTCAGCCCTGATCAAGGTGGCAATTCTGGTAAATCCAGTACCAACTGTAACAGGATCTCCAAAAATGCAACAGCAGGTGTAACCTTCAGGCTACAGCCCAGCAGTGATAGCAGCCTCTCACCTCTGGGGATCAAGTCTTCCTACTTTTTGCTCTTCTAGGCTCTCCCTTCTGCTTTTGATTTTCTAGCTCTTCCAGCATGTTTGTACCTAATCCTCCGCATTAAAATCTTTGTTTGAGAGATTTATATAGATTGTATTGGAGGCGATACAAATGGGAAATGTCTCAAATGCAATTACAGGTTTCCATTTAGAAACTGTTACACACGTTTAATGATTTACCAAGAATTTCCAGGCACGGTCTTTTGTTATATTTAAACTCTCATATTTTATCATCAGTTGCTATAATTTGGGATGCCTCTGTTCTGCAAATTTTCAAAAAGAAAGGCAAGAAGTTTTGCCCAGCAGTAAACTAAACCTCAGACTCAGCAAGCACAGTTTTGCAAAACAATGGCTTCTCCAGTAAGCGATAATTAACTCAGCTCCTGTCTGTTTCAAGGACTTTCCTTTCTTCTACTTGGTACAAATGCACTTTATTATTAGTGGAGGATCCTGGTGGTATATGTTCCGTGACCTTCATTTTATGGTGCTCCCCACTGGGACACTGTTTCTTACGACTTTCCCCACCAAGAAAAATCTTACTCATTCCTCTAATGAGGACAAGTATTTCACACTATTTAGCCTCTTTTCAACCTGGGTGACCTGCAATCTCAATTTTCATTTCCAAAAACTGAAGCAATGTTCTGCTCTTTTTTGTCACAACACTTTTTTTTCAGCCTAGTAAAAAATAAGAGCTAGAGAAGAATTGAGAGAAAAGGTTTTGCACTTTCATGGTGAACTGGTGCTTGATAAGATGAAATCATGACTCATTGTGGGGGAAATTCTGGACCAGACCAGTGAAGATAAAAATAGAAGAAACCCCTTTGGAAAGCACTTTTACCCTCAGTAGTGGGTCCAGAGTTCAAAAAGGAAGAGAACCTCAATTCCTTCCTTCTGCACCACTCCCCATTTTTAGGATCCAGTTCCTCTAGATACTTCTAAGAAAGACCTATGAGCAGAGATTCAAACTTCAGCATGCTTGAGGAGGTTGATGCAGCAGAGGTTGTTAAATGTAGTTTCTATTGCCCCTTCCCAAACATTTTTCTGTAGATTGAGTTGGAGTTCAGTAACTTTCATTTTAAAGAAATACTAGGCAATTCTGATGCAGTCCATCTCTAGATCAGATTTTGAAGTACTCTGTATCTGGAGTGCTGGTCTCTGATTATTTCGGAATATCCCTTATTCACAAGTGGTAATGTGATACTGATTTTTTTTTTCTTTCATGTTCATTCTTGTCCAGTGTTCTGGCTATGCCATACTAAAAATATAAATAACAAGGGAGGAATTTAATTTTACTTAAAATTTAATTTTCTAAATACATTCAAATATCTGAATGTTTGGTATTGTGTACACAAAATATCTATATGGATGAAAAATATTTTTATCTTTCTTCACCAGTACGTTTCATGTTTGTTTCAGAGCCCATTTAAGTATTTTCTTAGTGCCACTGTGATGGTTAATGTTTCACATGTGCTTGACTGGGCCATGGGGTGCCAAGATATTTGGTAAAACATTATTCTGAGCATGTCTGTGAAGGTGTTTCTAGCTGAAATTAACATTTGAGTCAGTAGCTTGTGTAAAGCAGATTGCCCTCCACAACGTGGTGGGCCTCTTCCAATTCACTGGAGGCCTGAAGAGAACAAAGCCGGGGTAAAGGAGAATTCATTCTCTCTGCTCGGCTGTTTTCAAGCTGGAGCATAGGTCTTCTGCACTCAGATAGGAACTTACACCGTCAGCTCGCCTGCTTTTCAGGCATTCAGACTTGAACTAGAACCATAGGACAAGCTCTCCTGGGTTTCCAGCATGCATACAGTGGGACTTCTCAGCCTTCATAATCACACACAAAAATTCCTTATTTTATACATATATAGAGTTTCTCTGGAGAACCCTGACTAATACAGTCATTTAAAATCAATAAAGGAAAGAAAGAAGAACAAAGGAATGCACAAATCAGTCTAAAGAGAGCATGAAAATGATACATTAATTTCCGTAAGGTTCTTTTCTCTCTCCTCTTTCGTCAACTTTGTCAAAATTCCTCAAAGCTACTTCTTGAACTCTTATTAGAATTCATTTCAAATTTGGGGAAATAAAATATGTCTGCCTAAGGTAGTGGTTAACCATCCATATTGAAAGGTCTGTAGTGGTAATTCCCTGGAAAAGAAACCTAATTAAAGGTCAGAGACTTTTTACTACTTTTCTGCTTAAAAAGTAAAGTGACGAAGAGGGTCACCTCAGGCTCCCCAAAATGCTGTCATTATGGATTATAAAAGCTGACTTTAAACTTTTAAGCTCTTATTTATTCAAGAAAATGATATATTTAGTCCATCAGAATTTCTTTACATTACCAGGTGTGTTGATTTATGTGTTATGTTTATATTGCAATATTAATCATTATTGAGGCATATTCAGAATTTAAGTATATGCCAAAATAGAGAAAAATTCCTTATGGAGGTCACTTCAAGATGATGACAATGCCTGGTTATAGACGAGAATGATCCATTGGCATTGAAAGTCATAAGCAGCTTTCATACGGGCATAATAATTACATCATTTCTAAACTAAAGTTGTGGAAAGTTTCCAGAAGGTTCTGAGTTGGCAGAATGGACTCATAGCAGATATAGGGGAGATTCTTTTTGCGTATAAGAAAACTGAAGCCAAAAGAAGAGTGAAAACTAACAGGGACACACTAGAAGTTGGGCAACTCATAATGCATTGTATTTGTAATGAGTTTGATAATAAATTATAGTGCTTGGCATTTATAATTACTATGTTTATTAGAAACAATGACTGGGACTTTTCCTGTTGCCTCAGAAGTGACCTGTACTGGGACAAAGAAGGTCAATGTACCCTGAGAATACCCCTAACTTACATAAAATCAGTAACACAATCTGAAAGAAACCATTGAGTGTCTAAGTACAAGGAGGAATTTTCAGGGGGTATGTGGCTGAAGATGTTCTAAGATCCTTTACATAGACCAGCTGGAAGATTTCTGAGCTACAAAGTGTCAAGCCCATTCTAGTGCTATCATCCAGTGCGTGGTGAGAGGTTTCTTGGGAGAGTGCAATATGTGTGCATGCCTGAAGGTGTGAGCGTGAGCAATGAGACTGGTGGCTGCCTCTGATAATTTCAGAAAGTGCTGGAAGGCTGCTAGAGTTGCTGACATCAGCAAAATGACAAGGGACTGAAGTGTGGGGTGGCTTGAGGGAAAGGGTAGTGGCATCTTTCTCTGGGTCCCTGGGGCTCTCTGAGTATGTGGGAGAAGACCTTAGCAGTTCCTCTAGTTCCACCGAAGGGGCAGGAAGGTTAATGGAGGAGGTGGAACATCGGCAACCGAAGCGTAAACTGGCCAAGTGAGGTTATATTCCACCTAGGAACCTATATGCTGGAAGGCTGAAGGGAGACACTGTTGACCCTCTTTGAGCAGATCCTCAACCAACCACCCCCATCATCCATGTGGAGAACACCACAACAGACAATGCCTCCAGCAGCAGGTGGGATCACTTTGACTCAGAGCATGAAGAAGTCTTCCTCTCCACCATCTATATGTAATCAGTTGTTTAAGAAGAAGATCTGCCCCTCCTAATTCGTCTTCTATAGTGCCAATTACGGAAGAGCTAGACCTAGAAGAGGGAGCAGAAGCAGGTATCTCTGAACCAAACCTTCCCACTCACCCTCTATCACCACCTTCACACACATACCCTCCAAAGGGTTAAAAGGGGAGGAGTACACCACACCTCCTCCCACAAGCCTAGTTGATGATGGTTAATGGGACAGGAAATTGAAGGTTTATAGTGAAACAGTCTGAGTTGTAATACCTGACATTGACCTGAAATTATGGAATCTGTCCAGAATGTTAAGGCTCATGTTGAAAGCCATAATTGGAGAAAAATAAAACCACTTTGTATTTACATCCTCCTGGTTGGCACTCCTCAATGTATCATTTAAAGAAATTCTCCAATTTAAAAAAATGTGAATTTAAATAAAATCCAGTTGTTTGTCTTATTTGTCCTCTGAACTAAATATACTACAATATAAAGTAACATACAGTGAGCAACTGCATTTAAAGCATGATATTATATTTTTCACAATTCAATTTATACCAAATTTTTCAATAATAGTACTTTTGGGTAAAACAATTACTATGTTTTCAAAGAATCAGAATAAAAGAATTAGTCATCCTTCCAAAATTCCTATGCCACAAAGAAGTTAAACAAGATTTTCAAGGTCATGTTTTAAGCCTGGTTTAGGACTGAATGCATACCAGTCAGCCTACACAGTCCAAATAACAAAAGCTAGGCTGATGAAAATGAGTCAGTGAGATGGGCAAAGACTCTGACATACACAGATGATGCATATGATCAAGTAGGCAGATGCATAAGAACACACACACTCTCCAAATGCAGTTGCTGGGCAGAAAAAGTTTTCTTTTTATCCTTCCTCTTTAAGGATGCCATAACTCTTTCAGATCATCGATCAATCTTGAAGAAAACATTTGATTCTACTATATATATATTTTTATAATTTTCTCAAGCTTAAATAAATTGAGACATTACCTGAAGAAAAGAGGTTTGGAGGCTTGCAAGTGCCAAATGAATGCACACTATCTATGTTCTGAATGTAGAGTTATTGGAAGTTTGAAAGATTTATCTCCAGGAATCTCGTCTTACTTTCTTGGAGATAGATAAGCCTGAAAATTTATTTTTATCTTGATAGTGCTGAAAATGCTGACAGGAAAAAAAAAAAGTAAATCCAAGTAGCAAGATGGTAATACAGTTGTAACCATTAAAAATGTATTTGAAATAGAAAAATTAAAACCTGAGCTGAGCAAAACTTTTGACTTAAGTTACTGAAGCAGTAATGACTAGTGGTGATTGGGGATGAGTGGGGCTATGGAGATGATCTGCCAAGAGGAGACAAGAAAATCTCAGTGGAAGAAAGAGCTTCACAGTACAGCTTTTCAGGCTAGAGTCAACATAGAATTTACCTTTTCCACACAAAATTCAGGAAGCCCTCTTAAACCCACTCCAATAGCAGCTACAGAGGGCATTCACAGATATTTGGAGCTGAGAAAGTTCATGTTTGCATCAAAAGCCACCCTTTCAAATTTTCAATTTGCATAGAATAGTGCATTTCTAAGGAGGAAAAGAACTAGCTAAAGCAATGGAAAGACCACTGACAGAGTAAAAGTAGTAAAGACACAATATCTTTGCATTTTAAAGATTTAACCTGAAATGGAGAGTTCTTTGCAATTAGGCCATTAGCTCTAAACCAGAAAGAATCCAGATCAGCCTGGGGAAATAACACTGGGTGGGATGTAGGAGTAAGAGACCAAAACCAGGGAAACCAAATGCCAGAGAAGTTGAATCAGAACCAGGACAGAGATTTGTCTTATAGTGTTTTTGCTAAGATGTTACAGATAACGAAGTGAAAAGGGATTGGTAGTTAACGTTAGAATATTTGCACAGTATTTGTACTTGGCTAGCTATAAATATATTTAAGTTAACTATTGCAAATACTATAGAGGTCATTCCATACTGTAATAGGTTCCGTTATTTTCAATGGGGTTTTTCCCTTATAAAATTCTAAACGGGAAAATTCACTTCAAGTATTATGGTAGAGATTTTTAGTTTTCTTCCAGTATATCTTTTATAATAACAGAACCCCAATTTTTTATCTTGGCACATAGCTACACAGATTAAGTCTGAATTTTTCATCCACTCTTACAACTAAGTGTGATTACATGACTAAGTTCTGGGCAATGTAGTATAAGAGGAAACGTTGTGTTCAACTTCTGAGCCTGGATATAAAAGGTTGGACCCTATTTTCTCCCACCTTCTGGCTGGAACGTGGATAAGATATAAGCCATAGTGGACCAGTCAGATTAGAGCAAACTCCTAGTACAGCAGAGCAACGAGGAAGAAGAGGTCTGGGACTTTGACTCTGTGAAGCTGGTCTATTAGCCTTGGTATGCTTAAATCTGGGTTGCTTATACCAGAATTATTTACTTGTGAGAGAAATAAGCTTTAATCATATTTAAGACTCATTATTTTAAGTCTCTTTTATAGCAGCTGAATCCAAACTCATATCCAACTGAACTAGTTATTTGTTTATTCATTCATCCATTCAACAAATTGATATTTATGCATAACCTATATCAGTCACTGTTCTAATGATGGATTTGACAGTGAACAAAATATACCAGGTCCCTGCTTTTAATAGAGTGAGGGGATTCAGACAATAAGTAAATAAAATAATATATAAGGTAATATCTCATAATTATAAGTGCTAGAAACAAAATAGCACATAGTAACCTAATAGTGAGACATTAGGTCAGTAGGGGGGCTACTTTTAATGAGATAATTATGGACAGCCTCTGTGAGGAAGTGACAATTAAGATGAGATCAGAATGATAGGAAGGAGCTAAACATCTAAATATGCAGAAGAATGTTCCAGTAGAGGGGACCAGCATGTGCCAAAGCCCCAAGCTAACAGTGAGCTTGGAGTTGCTGAGGAGCATCAGAAAATAACATCAGAAAAGGAAGTGTAGAAGCATCCAGGGTCAGAGAGACACACAGTTACCTGATCATGTAGGATTTTGTAACCAGGGTAAAAGTTCACATTTTGATGTAATCGCAGTGGGTAGCTATTGGAAAGCTTTAAATAGGGCGGTGATATGCTCTGATTTTTAATCTATTTGAAAAGAAGCTCTAACTGTTGTAAGAGCAGGAAATAAGTGTGAAAAAACAATGCTATGTGTTCACCAAAACATGTTTTATTTTACTCCTGATCAGGAAGACTACATTACCCAGTCTCCCTTGCAGTTAGGTGGGCCATATGACTGACTTCTGGCCAACGGGATGTGGGTAGAAATGATGTAGAGCACTTTAAGGTCTCAATCCTAAAACTTCTCATGTGAATCTCCACGAGGTCTCTCTTCCCTATCTGCTGGTTGGATGCTGCACTTTGAAGACTTACATGATGATGGAGCTACTATTTGAAGGAAACTGGTCCCTGAATGACTGCATGGAGCAGAGCCTCCTTGCTAGAAATAATCCTTGATTGTGGTAAGCCACTGAAGTTTGGGCACTGTTTGCTGAAGCAGTCAGCCTAACCTGATTGACACAGACAGCTAGGGTGGTCCTCTGAACAAGAAATGATAGTGTCCTGGACCAAAGGTAGCACTAGAGGTGGTGTGAAGTGACTGGATTTGGAATATAATGAGAAAATGGAGCAAACAGGACTTTCTGATGGGTGGGATGGAGATAACAAGGATATGAGCAAAATAAGAAATGATCCTTTGGGATTTTCACCTGAGCAATTGTGTGGCTTGTGATTTCAAAGACTGTGGGGGTTGGGTGGAGAGACTTGGGAAGGGGCAAGTGTATGCAGGGTGGAGGAATCAGGCATTCTATTCTGGCTAGGATACATTTTTAGATACTTAATTAGACATCGAGATAGAAATGTTAGATGCATAAATCTGTATCCCAGAGGAGAGGGAAGGGTTGAAGATAAATTTTGGAATCATCATCCAATAGATGATATGGACTCAACCAACATTTGCATTCACAATACTTGTCCTCAGAATGGGTTGTTTCTCATAAGCATGCCCACTCCTCACCAATGTCTTCTGTTTGGATCCACAACACTTATAAAGATCTACACACACAATCATATTAGAGAGGAACGTTACAAAGCTGTGAGCCTGGGCAAGCAAGATAACATAGTGTGAAGAATTAGCCCATGAGTAGATACATAGGTTTTTAGCTGAAATTCTATTCCTAAGAGAATGATGGCTACCACCCAAGTGTCAAAGTAAACAACAAGACAGGAGGACTGGGAACCTCTTCAGTATAGCTAAATAGATTCTGCTGATTGTCGTTGAGTATATAGGAAGAGAAAAGAAAAGATGACCACTGAAGTGCAATTCCTTTTACCACACTGTCGGTTTAGGTTACTGAGACAAGGACTAAAATTGTCTGCTTCAAAAGTTAAACAAAGAGGGATAGTTAAAAAAAACTGGCTAACATTTATAGAAAAGATTATTATTGTCACTACTCTAAATTTAAGAAAAGCTCTTTTGAAAAAAAAATCACTTGTAGTCCCACTGTTCCAAGATTATACTTTTCTATAAACTATTCAGTAAATTTTATTTCTTTTTGGAAATTTAATTTGACAGGAGAAAGTACCATCCTCTGTTTTAACTTACATTCCTTTAAATAATAGTATATTACATATTTGCCCTCCTATTTGCTACCGGTTATATTTATCTTTTGTCAATTAACTGGTCATATTCTTGGGCTTGGTTTTCAAATATCAACTTTTGTCTCTGTGTTAGAGACTACTTTTTTTCTACCCAAATATCCATTTTTCCCCTCTTAGAACCCCTAGCTTTTAGCTGTGCTTAACACCACTTGAAATAAGACAGTTCCTGGCCTCTCTTGTAGCTATATGTGGCCATGTGACTAAATTCTAGCCAATGGTGTGTTAGTGGAAATATAGTCTAGCAGCTTCCGGGAAATTTCTTTAAGAGGCAGTGGCATGGACCCCTTACCCTCTTCTTCCATCTCGATGCTTAAAACATGGCTATGATGGCTGAATCTCTATCTTGGACCATGAGAACAAGGGCACCCTCTGTAGCTGGCTGCCCGAAGCACACTGGATTCCAGACGACAGGACAGTCACCATGCCAGGATTGCAGACGACAGGACAGTCACCATGCCAGGATTGCAGACGACAGGACAGTCACCATGCCAGTCCTGGACTGTCCACATCCAAACTTTTATGTGAGAGAAAAATAAATTTCTATTTTGTTTTAAGTTGTGATTTTACAGACTTTTGTTACAGCTAAGCCTAATCTTACCTAATATAGATGTTGAATTCAATTTTCATTTTCAAACAAATGTTAGTGTTGAGAGACTCTTTGAACGCAAGATAGTCGTCGGAAGAAATCATGAAATAAACTTACTTTTTAAAAAATTTCCAGATTTAATATCTTGACTTGATCCCTTCCATCTGGCTCTTCTTTTTCTATTTCTTTTCCATTCTGACCCCCTTCATTCTTCTCTTCCTTTACCACCTCTCTCTCATTCTGGATGTATGTGCCTGCTTTCCTTCACAAGGGCCTCCCACTGGCGCAACTTGCCGCTTTGTAGGAATTAGAAAGAGGCAATTCTCAAGATGGCTACAGTTCCATTGGCTCATGACTTGGCATGAGACCTGATTGTGGGAATCAGAAAACGGTACCCCTGCCTCCAGGTGGATCTAACCCCATACTAAGAATAAGGTTTGGCAGGCAGAACCTGGGCTGGATTTCAATCCTTACTTACTCCCTTGGCCGGGCGCCCTCGTGCAATGAACTGTATGCCCATGTTCGCAGCCAACCAGTCCTTCACTAGCAGGCTCAGCTCATCTACAACAGGACTCCGATACAAAGCATATGAGGGTCCGCTAGTTCAGAGCACAGCTGGATTTAGTATCAAGTGTCATTCTTGTTACTGGTTTTCCAGGCCTAAAAATGGACTCTCTTTGCTCATCTTATTCCTGATTACAGTCAAGCGTCCTGCTGAGATTCATTTGTTGCCTGTATGTAGCTCTATTGCTGACTCCATTTCCAGCAGCTCCTACTTCCTGTGCTTGTCCTTCCACTTGTTTATTTTGCTTTTCTGAGTCCTTAGTACATATTTGGTTCTTCTTGTCTCAATTCTCAGCTTCCTCTTGAGCTGCTGTCTTATGGACTGGTGCTGGCCAAGGAGGTCAAAGGGAACAGATACCAACCAAATTAGCTGGAAAATTAATCAGATTTGCTGACTAGTCCACCAGCCATTAGTTAAATATTTCTATCACAAAAATGACACCTAAAAACATTCTTCAAATTTAGAGTGTTAAGGGGGAAAATCAAAATATTCGATACAGAGATTCCTCTGTATGTTTTAGGGAGTATAGTCATTTTCTTTACAGGCCTTCTTCTTCCCAATTTCTGGGACTCAGTGATACATTATACACTATATTTTATTAGACATTCTAGTAGTTTTACTACTCTTCCCACCAACATAACTAATGATTTCTTGTCTTTAACCAACTTATAGCATTAAATACTTTTTTTCCCTCGGATGATTGGCCCTGAGCTAACATCTGTTGCCAATCTTCCTCTTTTTGCTTGAGGAAGATTTGTCCTGAGCTAACATCTGTGCCAACCTTCCTCTATTTTGTATGTGGGTTGCCACCATGGCATGGCTGCCAACAAGTGGTGTAGGTCCACGCCTGGGAACCAAACCCGGGCTGCTGAAGCAGAGTGTGCCAAACTTAACTGCTAGGCCATGGGGCCGGCCCCTAGCATTAAACACTTTTTGTGTCTTGTGTTTCCAGAGTCCTCACATATAAATATAAACTTAACTTGTACAAGATACAATGTGAAAAAAAACCAAGGCTGGCTAGACCTCTCTGTCATTTCCAATCAGGTGCCCTTGGGGTTAAGAATGGAACTCATGCTATTGTTATTTTTCCCACTTGGTATAACCATACAGTGTTGTTCTTGTACCCTTCATTTGATTCTTTTTCTTGCCGTAAATGCAAAGAGCATAGATGATGTCAAGTTTGAGATTTATGTTTCAAGTTAAGGATAATGATGACTATAAAACTACTGTAAATGGTATAGACCCCTTGTTAGGTTTTCCTAGTCTTAACTTTGATTTGTTGGATGGAAGAATGAGTTTGAACATGTAAGAATGCTTGATTGCAAAGTTAAAGAGGTTCCCTGGGATCGGCTCAGGGGAACGATGTCACCGCAGTGCTCTTGGCACGTGCTCCCTGTCCCAGCCAAGAGCAATGATCCCTTGAAATCCTCTGATTTCTGAGTGACACATCACAGCGCCGAGTCGAAGGCTAACATCACTAACAAAGTGTGAATGGAGAGCAGAAAACTACCTCTGGATGGTCAGAGCTCTTGATATTTCCAGTTCTTATTGACACTGCCCTAAATATTTCTACCTGTCTATGCTCTGTATCTTGCCCACTGAGTCCTTTATTCCCTGGCTGATTTCTACATGAAATTCAATCTCTTGGTCAATGTCACCAGCCTATTCTGAGCCTTGTCCCCTCCTGAGCTGCTGTCTCACCTGCTCAGCCTGATGGTTGGTCCAGGCCATTCCTGGCCAGTACTGTCCTACTTCTGCACAGTATGATGGAGTCCTGACAATGTGGAAAAGCCCAGAGAGAGGAGACTTACTTCAAAGTAAGCAAGGGGGTGGGGGCCGGGGAGGGGAGGGAGAAAGAGTAGGATATCTAACAGGCTGTTTCAGATTATTACCAAAATTAAGATTAGGATGGCTTTGAAACTCAATGGCACAAGGTATTCAAAATGAGGGAGGACGTGTGAAGGTTAAGTCAAGTGGCTAGACCCAGGAGTGAATCTTAGCCTGCCACTTGCTTTTGAGTACCTAGGGCTGGTTTCTTAACCCCAAGAGTCTCAGTTATCTCATTTGTGAAATGAAGATCACGATATCTCCCTTGTAGACTTGTGAGGATTACAAGAAATAAGGTATGTGACCTGCTTAGCACAGTGCCTGGCCCATAACATGCATTCTGTAACTGGTAGCTTGAAAGAGCAGATTCAAGAACCCTGGTCTTGGGCTCATAAGGAATTTTCACTGAGGCTTGTTCAAAAGCAGCTGAGAGCAGACTAACCTGTTTTCAAGTAAAGAACACAAATACGATCCTTTGCCTCTAAGTTTTTCTTTCCTTTACTCACTTAATTCACACCTCTGCTCAAATGTCACCTCGTCAGAGAAAACCCCTCTGACCACCCAGTGTGAAATGGCACTCCCCATCAGTTTCTTTCCCTTATCTTGATTTGCCTTTCTTCATGGCATTTGTAACCAGATGTTGTATCATATATATATTTTTTGTTACTGGTAGTGGTGGTCTCCTTCCCCAGCATCTAAGCTTCATGAGGGAAGAGACTTTGGTCTATTGCTGTATCCCTAGTGCCCAGAAAAATGTCCGGGACAAAGAAGGCATTCAGTGACTATTTGGTGAGTGAACTAGGATGAAGCATTTATTTCCTACTTCATGTTTATTAATATATTGTTGTTATGGCGAATATCTGCGGTCACATACAGACAGAGGTATAGGTATGACCAGCAGGGATTTTCCTAGTATTCTTAGTTTTCTTGGCCATGAAAGTTGTTTTTTAATATGTGGCACCAACTCGTGTGATCAAAGCAGAGTTTGCTCCTCAGAGGACCTGACAAGTCCCTTTTAGACTGGCTGAAATCCTAAAAGAAAGCCAGAAGCATCACAACAACTTAATTCTTTGCCCGTCTCATCTCTCAGAGCCCATGAGCTGTGTCGACATCCACAAAGTTGGGGATTCACAAGAGTTTGTGACTTTCTCTGTTGGTTTGCTTGTAGTCACTCATTCCTTCCCAACAAATTTGCACAGCTTTTCCTTCTTATCAGATGCAGTACTGCTGCTTACTCTGCTCTCTGTCTCAGGGGCAATTTATCAGGGCTTGTTTCCCAATTTGCTCCCAGTCACACACGCTTCTTTTATTTCATTGTTCTGCAACTGAGCAAAGAACGGGTTCTGAGGATTGATTGTCGGAGCTTCCTGCACTAATGAGCAATTTGTTGTGCAGAGGCTGCGGCTCTACCTGGGGGCTGGCAGGAAGGGCGTCCAGGAGTCATGCATATGAGACTCCCGTTCATTTTCCTCCTTCCGTCAAGCCCAGTGAACACCAAATACCACACTGCGTTCAAAGGTGCTGGAGCTCAACTCGCCTGTGTTATCCAAGGACGTATGAAGGACATCCTCACCTCAATATTGCAACTATAATTGTGAAGAAACTTTGGCAGGGTGTCAGGCTGAAAGTCACTGCTGGAGGTGAGGAGGAAAAGTGAGTGCTCTAGGTTGGCAGAGGCCAATGAGCCTCTCTTGACACTTGGAAACTTCAGTTTTTAAAATGAAGTCTATCAGTTTTATATATACATATCATCTTTTCTCCTAATGGTGTACAAATATTTTATTCTAAGGCATATGGGGCCGGCCCGGTGGCTTAGTGGTTAAGCGCTCACGCTCTGCTGCTGGCGGCCCGGGTTCGGATCCCGGGCGCACACTGACATATCGCTTCTCCGGCCATGCTGAGGCCGCGTCCCACATACAGCAACTAGAAGGATGTGCAACTATGACATACAACTATCTACTGGGGCTTTGGGGGGCAAAATAAATAAAAATAAATAAAATTATTCTAAGGCATATGACTGCTTTTGAAAAAAATGTTTCTTTGATTAAAAACATGGGATATAACTATTCTTTATAACTTAATGATAGTATCTCTGATTTTCTATAACTTAAATCCCTTAGAATGAGAGAGTTGGACTAGGTTATCCATGATACTTATACATTTCTACTCAAAGTGCAATCCCTGGACAAATAGTAGCAGCTTGACTAGGGATCTTGTTAGAAATGCAGTCTCAGGCCCCATCCAAGATCTACTGAATCAGAACCTACATTTTTAACCTGCTTAGATTCATTCTTATGCACATTACAGGTTATGAAGCACTGGTCTTCAGCTCTAATATTTTGAGATTCTATGATTATATTTCATAGGTTAAATAATATAATAAACTAAATGCAAACAATAACGTAGTGGAAAGAACATAGATCTGAATTGTGTATTTCAGCTCCATCACTAATAATCTTTAGGAAAATAACTTAATTTCTATTTTCTAATTTGTAATGTGAAGAAAATAATATCTGCCTTCAGGGAAGATGTGGGGATTAAAAGTTAGACTTGTAAAGCACTAGCACGTGTACCGTCTGGCACCAAAACCCGATAACTAATATTATTAGTTCATTAAAATCTATAGATTCTTAAAACTGTTTTACTCATTTGAAACTCATTTTGTGGAAGGCCAGTAGCATTATCCAATGAGTTCCCTCTGGATTGCCTATCAATGAGCTACCTGGGACTGGAGGGCCGTTTACCTCCCAGGGGGGAGGCTACATCCAATTTAACTTCTTATGGGACCAGGAGTCCCCAGGCTCTCCTCGTGTTGGAAGCCATCATTTCCCAGGACTGCCCGAAAGAGCTGGCACCTAAGTTAAGCTACTTGGATCCTGTTTATGCGCCTTCTATCCTCTACCTCATCTTTTCCCTATAAAAAAGAGAGAACTATGGGGGCGGGGGAGCAGCTCTCTCTGGAGCCAAGTAGTCTCTCTCTGGCCTTTCTGCAAGATGCTGAAACAACAGGGCACTCATCTATCGCTGGTCCTTTGTCCCTGAGTTCTAGTTTGCTCCAAGTGATGCTACTCACATCTACCTGGGCTTTTTGCCCAAGATCATTTGGGCAAAGAATGACGAGTGACAGATAAAACAACCACCTTTTAATCTAAGTGGTGTAAGATCTTACGACGCAGAGACCAGAACTGGATCTTATATAAGAAAGGAGCAGGAGAAAGAACATTTTACTAGGAGTCGAGACTTGGGGTCTAAGTCTGTGTATACAATTATCTGACTCATCTCTTCTAGTATATTTTATGAATCTAGGCCTTGGATTTTCCAGTTTTTAAATAAGAATGCTGGATTAAGTTATCTTTCCACTATAAAAGTTAATGGTTTCTTTTTTTTTTGATCTCATATGCATTGAGATGAAAAATCCAAAGATTTTTGTGAAAATTTATAGATTTCATCATCACTTTTCATATCACAAAATCCTAAGCCACTTAGATTAAGAGGTTTTTAATCTTTTTTGTTTTCTCTGTCATTCCTCATACAAACAGTTTGTGGCCCATGTGAGGTTAGGGAGAATTCCCTCCTTCAGTGGCTCTGTTTTTCTAGGATATTGCCTTTCCCAAGCACACACACACTTGAAGATTTCTAGATGATTGAGTTTTAAAGAACTGCTCCTATGACAGTAAAAAAAGCTTATCCAATTAATTTTGAAAAGAGCATTCCTTATCCAAGATGAGCAAAAGATTTTCTTTCCAAGTTTAGCAAGGAATAGTTTCTATAACTGACATTGACAATTATTTCTGTAAATAGGAAGGTCAGTGAGAAAGAAACAAATAAATCTAAAGGAATGCTGAATGAAAGTGATCTGAATGCAGAGACCTAGGACTGGGGAAGAAATTCCAAAATGGTCTTTCTAAACTACTGAGGGAAAAAAAGCCTAAAGTTAGTTTTAGCATTTTCTTAGTCTTCATTGATTTGGATAATACCGATGGATAACAGATCTACCATTTAACCCATATCCCCTCTTTTAAGAATTCACCCAGAACAATGTTACGTCCCTGTGTGCTCCCAATCATGCAGGTAGAATCCCTTCTGCCTTTGCTATAGCACTATGCTTTGTATATAACGATATGCTATTGTATTGCATAATGTTATATATCATATTATAGCATCTATCCTATTGCACAGCAATTCCTATTTACATCTGCCTACTCTGCTTGGTTGTGGGTTCCTTGAGGGCAGGGAACATGTCTTAATCATCTTTGTCCTCCCAGGGGCTTAGCAGTTCTTGGTGCAGTTGATAATAAATGTGTTTTTAACGTTGAATGAATGAATTAGTGTGCAATGTACTAATATGATAATAAGGAACTTGGGGCTGGCCCTGTGGCCTAGTGGTTAAGTTCGGTGCACTCTGCTTCAGCAGCTTGGGTTCAGTTCCCAGGCATGGACCTACACCACTTGTCGGTGGCCATGCTGTGGTGGTGAACCACAACAAAATAGAGAAAGATTGGCACAGACATTAGCTCAGGCGAATCTTCCTCAAGCAAAAAAAAAAAAAGGAACTTATTATAATGGTGCTTGAGAGGGGAAGTGTTACAAGTAATCATGGGCTTTCCACTTAGAGTAGAAATTTCTAAACGAAAACAAGATTTGAGTTGAATCTAATCACATCTGGGGGATAGAGATTGTTTTTAAATAGTAGGGCTCTAAATGGAACTGCATTTAGAATGAGGCTCTTATTAAAATTATGAATTGATACCTAACACAATTTTCATAACTAGACAATTTTAATGTAGATTCCTATCAAATGCTATGTAAGCACTTTGATATGCAACATCTTCCTTATAAACAAAAATGAAATGAAAAAGTTTTTCGCAAAATGAAAAAATTTGGCAAAGCAAGTAAAGTGATCCACATAGAAAAGACAATTTACATATCAAAATAAAAATGCTCATTTGAACTAAGTGTTTGAACTCAGGAAGATGATTTAGCAGAAGTAAAAAGATCTTCTACTTAAACAAACCTTCAAATAGGTCGCTGAATATTAAGAACCTACCTGCACCTAGGTGGTGTTATTAGTTTTTAATCTTTACATTCATATTTAATAAAGCCATAATAGGGAAGAGTATCTGATAAGCCAAAGGGATGCTTCTGTAGCAATTCATTGTATTTCTTGCTCTAAGAACCTGGCAAGCATTTTGAGTCCCTGCCTGTTTTGAAGAAAACATAACTTCGGCTCTTTTCATCTTGCAGAAGGTAAAAAGGTTGTAAACTCTGACAAATCACCACTGTATGTTAGTTTACAACACCCGGTGCCATATACGTCCATAGACGGGAAGTTGTAAATTTCCAGAGAGGAACTCTGGCTGCTCTAAGGGGTTTGAATCATTGCCTGGAAAGTGGGGTCTTGCACGCTCCGGTGCTGTTTCATAGAGGATTTATGGACATTCAGAGTATACAACAACTGTACACCAACATAAGCCACCATGACAGTCCTGTTCACTGCCAGGTGTTTCTTTGAGGTTGAGTGTGGCCCCTTTCTGGTCCCTTTCACTTTTCATTTCACGCTGGAGGGAGTGCCCCCACTCCTTACAGGTCGATGAGTCAGAGGCCATGCCCAATGGAAGCAATGCCTCCTGCTCTTTGTCCTACAGCTTCTTCGTTCACTTTTTCTATGACAAAACTCCATAGTCTTAGGTAAGAAACTTGTTTTGACTAGTTCCATCAACCTCCATGCCCTGTAGTTGAAGCTGGGTCAGCGTCCTTAAGTCAGCTGTCAGAAAACAGTATGATTTTTCTAAAGTGGATGGAAAAGAAGGAAAAGAGGAAAAAGAAGTGAGTGGGAGAAGTAACCGTTTGGGGTCAGCACAAAGACATATGCTTTGAAAGGGCAAGAAAGGCAGATGTTGTACAGACATATAACAATATTTTACACCTCAACATTCAACTATGTTAAATAATTCCAAAGATCCATTCTAAGCATATTCAGGTAATTGGATGAAAATTTTGCTTTGCACACAGATGTTTGGGATCTGATAGAAAGCCTGTAGGAGGGCGTGGAATTTTAAAGTAGAATTTCTCCAAATAAGGCTCCTTTTAATCTCCACAACATCAGTCCTGACAGCAAAACCTTATTAGTCGGTGTCCACTAGATCATCATATTTCTATGTATTCCCAGGCACATATTCCCAGGAATCCATGGTACACATTAAAGAAAATATTTTTAGGCGATTTTCTTTGCAGAAAACCCAAAATGAAACATTCATGAGAGCTACGTATGCTTGGAAGGTACGCAGAGTCCTATCAAAATTTATACTCCAAGTGATGATAGTTCTGCACCAGCTCAGAATTACAGTGAGTTGGCAACTTCACATTACATAGGCAAGATCCTAGAAATATTTCTGCATTTATATTATAAACATCGGCGATATAAAGAAGTTAGTATACTTACGAAATGCATAGTATACTCTGACTTTCCTTTTAGCTACCTGTGGGGGAGTGTAGGGTATAGAGGTTCCAATACTTTGTTTGCTATAAAAAAAACCCCTACAAGATTGTATCTAAATATGGATTTTTATATTGTTTTTTATCCAAATGTTCAAAAATGGTTAAACATTCAAAGACCTAGAGCATCAACTACTTGGGCAACTCAGGACACACTCTGCTCTGGTTTGCATCATTCAGAGATTTCAGGCAAATGCAGATGTCATTTGACTTTTTTTCCTTCTATGTATAATGATGCCAGGCTTCCTCCTTCTCTTTAACGGAGCATGTCCCTGAAGACAACTAGCCAATATTATCTATTGGGTGTGTGTCACGTGTGCTGGGCTGAGCAGCCCTCTTAATACTTAAAATTCCTTAAGGAAAAGAACCTTGCCTTTTATCTATTTTTGGGCCCACCACAGAGCTAGACATAACTGCTCAATAAACATAATGATAAGAGTATTCTTCTAATACTCCTATTCAGCAAGAAAATACTCTTTCAGGAACACTCTTTCCTATCATAAACTTCCTTAAAATGGGTAGATACGAAATATGGATATCATTAGGATGTATTTCTTATTATCAGAGAAAGGGAGTTTGGTTTCAAAACCACAAAAAGCAATATGTGAAATATAAGCATTCATATCCATGATGTGGAAAGCCCATGGAACAGCACAGATTAGGGTCAGGGTTGGTGCAATGGGGGAGGGGTTAAGCTCTTTTTTTTGCATAGAAGAAGGGCTCCCGGGAGGGGTGTGCCCCCAGAACTATGGATAAGGCAGGATCTCCTTCTAACTGAAGGGGTGACAAACAAATAGGATAGGATCTAGCGTCCTTAGCAATTCCTGAAAGAGTTATTCCTCAGCTGGAGGAGGCTGGATGGGATTCCTTGTAGAGCACCATGTCCTTTTCTATGTGAGGGCAGATTACAGACCGTGACCTTTAAGCCACCCACCTTTGTCATCCATAAACTGTCTACTAGGCCCCTTGGTGGGAGACCTTCAAGTGGGTCTCCTCGGTTTTCAGAGACTTCTGCACTCCAGCTTCCCAAGACCTCTCTCTTCACTGATACCTAGAAAAAACACCTTTAAGAAGGTGTGTGTGTGTGTGTGTGTGTGTGTGTGTGTGTCTGTCACAGAAAGAGATTTCACAATGGGGCTTAAACAAAGCTAAGATAACACTGTGGTGTGAATTGATTTTAGTCAAAATGTAATTGGGTCTGTCAGTCTGTAAATGCCAGGTTACCAGGTCCCTCACAGTGTGGATACTGGGAAGGGAGTTAGGCTGAGTAATTTCTATCAGGGAAGAATACCAAAGGGGCCAGAAACAAGAGGCTCGGAAAAAAAAGAAAAAGAGAGACAGCTTTGAATATCTGATAATTTTGCCCTAGATGGTCCTTGTTTCTCTTTGATAGAGCAGGACAGAGAGCTGATGTGCATTGTGGGATTTTTGTCAAGGTACTGGAAATGGCAGCATTCTCACTTCTCATGATTTATAAAGAGTATTTTGGCTTATTTGACACTGACTTTATAGAAGACAGCATCTCTCCCAGAAGACTCATTAATCAACTCCTGAGGTCCCTGAGTGAGGGAGCTGGCAGTGCCCTGCTCAGCACTCCCTATTTACCACCAGCGAGGGGCTGCACTCATGTCCACAATGGTTGCCAGTCTCACTGTAGTCAGCCTCCCTGTTCCCGGTCACTCAGTGGCCTTTTGGTTTAACTATGACACATGTAAATATCACCAGGGTCCTATGAAAGTTATATACATGCACTGAGCACTTTCTCTTTGATGAGTTTTTCCATATTTGGAAAAAGAAGTATTTCTAGATGGATGAAGGCGGCATTGAAGATGCTTGGCTAAAGCCAAGTGTTTCAATGGCAGCTGAAAGGCTACAAATTAAACGCACAAATAAAGAAGCCCACGCATAGTGGTAATTTCAGATGGAGAGAAACAGGTAAAATTGTATAATCGTTACTGTTTGAAGAGCCATGAAATGCCTCCTTTACTTGCTGTTAAAATGCTATTTGCATTTTAAGCATATTCTCCAAGTAGGATATGAAGAAACAGTAAGGTTTCATTTTCATTTAGGCTGTATACTCTTTGAATAAACACACAGATTCTTCTTTTGGCCTGAAGCTGATAAAAGGCATCATTAACACAATAATGACATAACAATAGCAGGGATGATAATGCTTATCTCTAAGGAGCCAGGGGATTTTCCTAGGTAGTGTGTCATGAATCCTCCCAAGGTGGCCGTGGGGGAGTATCATAGTGATTTTATTGGTGAGGAAATTGAGGTCCAAAAGCAAAGTGATTCAGGGACTAAAGGGCTTCTCAAGCCCTAGACACTATAGAAGTCCATGTAATGCCACAAAACCCAAGAATGGGCCTCAAATTCCATACAACATGGAAACCACTCTCATCTAGCCCTCTGGCATTATTCTCTACACAGAGTCTCTCTCTTAGAAACACTCTCTTGCTTGCCTACTATTACACCTCTTTCCTCCTATTTCTCTACTGCAGAAGCTGCAGGCCATGGCAGTTAAAAACATCAACTCTGGAGCCGGGCTCTGGAGCTAACTCCGGACCAGTGAAGGTCCATTCTGCCCTGTGGTAGCTGTGAGACCTCACACAACCCACCTACTCTCTCTCAATCTCCACTTCCTCATCTGTAAAAGGTGATTATAATCAAAGCTATATAGGGATTGTTGGGAGGATCTAACGCTGATATGTGGAAGGCACTTAGAACAGTGCGGGGCCCACGCCAAGCCTTATGTGTTAAGTGAATAGAATCACTCATCATTTTCTGCTTTCTCTCACATTTTATTCTCCAACAAAGGCAAACTGTTTGTAGTTTTATTAGCTTATCACACAGTGAGTTTACCCGCATGCCTTTGCTCCTGATGTCTTCCCTTCCTGGAAGGCTTTCCCCTCTTAGACAAGACTACTTCCTTCCATGGCTCCCACAGCTGACTGACTCCGCAGTGCCCTATAGGTATTCCTATTACAGCTTTAGATACTTATATTGTATTGCATTGAAGGTAGAATGAAGCAGGTCACAGCTGACAAACGCTGGTCTTTGACTACCATTATGCCTCTCTCCTGGTTTCTTCCTCTCTTTCTGGCCAATTCATCTTGGTTACCTTTTTGGATGCCTCTTCTCCACCCCCTTATCCTCAGGATCTGTTCTAGATCCCTTTCTTTTCTCACTAAATGTACCCTTCTAGATGCTCTCTTTCACTCACTTGACTGCAAATCCTTAAACTGACCATTTCTAAACCTATTTCCAGACCTTTCTTTGGAGTTTCTCACCTATATAATCAGATGTTACCACAGTCTCTTTACTCACATGTTCAGGTACCAAAAACTCAATGTGTTCAAAATTGCACTCAGTACTTCTCTCCCATATTGAATCCTCCCCCGAAAGTTGTCACTCACCCTAGTATTCCTCTGAAGAGCCCCATGCTCAAAAATTAGCCTTTTTCCTCTCATTTCTCTCACCTTCCATCAAAATTCTAATCCTTTCAGCTAATCTCAGCAAGATATTAGGAAAGCTAACTAATTATATTAGTTGACAGGATCATGTAATAGGGGATCTTCTCACTCCTCCTGGGAGTGTTTTCTTATTAGCCCAAATGAATTGCCAATCCTAAATTACATAATTCAGTTGACTCCAATAAGGCCCAGACTGGATTGTCTGCTCTAGAATTCCTTTGTTTATTACTAATTACAAGTTGGAAAGTAGAATTTCATGCTTTTCTTTCACCTCACTGCTTCCAGAGCTCCTTCCTCCCTCTACAGTCTTGGAAGGGCCTTTGTTCTGTTTCGTTGCTTTCCAGGCCAGATAGGGCTTGACTTTCAAATGTCTCATCTCCCTTCAGTTTTTGAATGCAAGCCTGAAGTCTCTTGGACACCTTTACAGAAGACAGGGAAACCTGGGTGGCTGGGAACTCGGAGGTGGAAAGTGAGTGAGCAGTTACTTAGAGCTCCCTGACCCTAAAATGCTTGTTGACCAAACACAAATCTTGATAATATTTCACAAGCACTGGAATAGTGTGTCTCTTTGTAAAGAACCACTAAATCATGCCCTCTCAAATAAATTAACATTTCCATCTTTACTGAATCTATTAGTAACAATTATAGTTTGTTTTCATGCTTTCTCTTAAAAATGCATTTGAAGTTCTTTAAAGAGGCACAAATAATAGAACAAGGGAAATAAATGTAGGAAAATAAGGTTGAATAACAGGCAGGGCCAGCGCACAAAACACAAAGAGGGCAAAGATGGGAGATAGAGGTGGAGAAAAATTAGGTTTGGAGTTTTCCAGTGGCTGCAATAAAGGGGCAAAGACAGTAAGTTATAAGAATGAGATTAATGGTGTTCACGTGATAAAAGGACAATTTTTTTGGGTTTGTTTGTTTCTGACACCTGAGAGAAATTTTTTTCCTAAAGAATACATGGTGTGATGTAGGGAAATATGTCCAGAGTGATATTTTTCAACAAGTTCCATGATGAGTTTCATAAGGCTACTTAAGACGGCCCTCGATACAGTAGGTGGCTCAATGACAAAGCAAAGCTAAAGAGAGGCACAGTTTTGAGGGGCCCTCATGTTCTGGTACAAGTGCATGGCTTGTACCTTGCACAGTGTGAAGGTTAAGAGCATGGGTTCTGGGGACAAATTGGCTGAGTTTGGAACCTGACTTTGCCACTTCCTGGCTATGTGTCATTGAACAAATTACTTTATCTCCCTGGCTCAGTGAAGTCATCTATAAAGTGGGAGTAATAATATTATCCATCTCATAGGTTTATTATGAGGATTCCATTAGTTGATATGTGTGAAAGGCTTAGAATAGCACCCTGGCATAAAGCTTAAGCTATTATTAATCAAGGGAAAAAAGTGTAGAATATCTGGAAGAAAGACCACACACGATTTAAGCCACAAATACGAGAAATACCATTTCTTGCTGCTGTACTTTTGGTCACAATTAGGAGATGAGAGTTTGAGAATATACGTTCTGCCAAGAACCTAGCCTGCAAAATTCTATATGGCTGATTAAATGAGGAACCACATGCTCTGACAGTCAACCAAGTGGAAGGCTGGGTTGACATCTGTAACGAGAGATCAGGAGCCCACTGAACACACGGTGAATGGAAGACCATCCTTCCGCTATGAACACTACAGGGCTACTTGTGGAGGAAACCAAATGTTTCTCAAGAAAGAGTTCTGGGTCCACTAAGATACATACAGTTTAAGGGCCCTAATTCTGTGCAATAGAGAGAGCTTGGCTGAAATAATTTTAATTTGGGGAGTTTTCAAAGTGAGTATGAATATTTATCCATCCTGACTATATATCTCAAAAGAAATTAGAAAACATTTTGAGTGCTTGTAAATCCTTAATGGATCCTACGAGATGAACTGGATTCCAATATAACTCTAGATAACTGAGTTTTGGCTTGCTATGTAGGGCAGTAAGACACAAATCAATCAAGTGTCGGAAAATCATGGTTTTAGCATTTGAGTAGTTAACAAAAGTCCATTCTTTTGAAAGTCATCAGTATCAGTTACTTATTGAGGCCAATCCTCATTTATGAGGAAAAAATGCGTTATCTACAAATACAAGAATAATGATACTTCCTTTCTTCTCCATTTTGAACAACAAAAGTTTATCTGACGATTATATTATTTTCCTGAACTAGTCACCATTTATTTTGATTACCATGCATTATAAAACATATGATGACTTATTCATAAAATACGTCAAATGATTAAGTTGTTATGTTTCACTTGACTATTGCATTAAACACTTAGGGTGTTGTCTTTAAAATTCTGTAGAACAGAATGGTCATCTGCTCACAACTTAAAACATTCATGTTTATATTACGTACATTAGATTTATGTCACCAAATTCCTCATGAAACGATTACATTGAATGCTATCACATATGCAAACTTTCTGGGTATTAAGCCAAGAAAAAAGAAAAATTAATATAATGCTTGATTTCCAGGACATTTCACAGATCTAAATCCAGTAACTAATCTAGTAGCATGAAAATATATATGTGTAACTTAGTTTGCTAAAGCAAATATGAACAGTTACATTTGAGCGGTATGACTTTTAGTTCATTTTTCAAAATTCTTTCTTCTTAAATATCTTCCTTACACTCCTTCTAAAAGTGTACCTTCTTCATAAAGCATTTGAGACTGAACTGAAATGAAGTGGCAGCTCTTCTTCCATCACTTCCCTCAAACACCTAAATTTATATATTCACTCACTTTCTTGCTCACCCACTTTGATTCTGTTATCTTCATCTTTTGGCGAGGGGTATAACTTGTATTTGACCGTAAAACCTATGTCAATTTTGACAAAAGGGATTTTAAATAAATTTTCCTACTTTTATAACTTTATAACATAATTGAAATTATTGGATATGCACAGTATTATTTAACTAAGTCTTTAAATGCTTCATCCCACCTACATCTAGAATTAAATAAGGTTGTGTTCATGTGGCAATGTAAATCCAGTTGAAAAAGATACCATCTAACTGCTTATTTAGTATTGTTTACAGTGAATATTCTATTTCCAGTAAGTTGTTTTTGTGTGATAGAGTCATAGATTTAGAAATCAGATCTTTTTAAGGAGTCTCTTGTCATAGAATTAAAGCCATTCTCCTTTATATTGTTCTCATATACTACACACAGCCTTACACCCAACATCCAATTCCATTCTCAGGTAAAATACATAAAATAAACTATGAAATCAACTGTGAAGTATTCATCCCTATGCTGCCTCTTCATTTGTGGCTTTAAGTTGTTTTTAAAGATTTATTCTTATGGTAAGTCTAAATTAAGGAGTTAATATGTTGGATTCTTTTAAAAGGAAATTATGCTGTGGGGCACTCTGCATTGTTCAGATGTCTGAGTGAACACAAGTAACACCAGCTGGCACACCCTGTGCTTTCTGCCACCTCTCGTTTACATCACCACCAAGGTTGTCTTAATATTCTCTTCCTCACACACCAAACCCCAGCAAGGGAGGCTTCAAACGCTGTGAGAGCATTTTGAGAGGAATTCATCAGAACCAATGCTTTTGCATATTCTAGCTTGGTTGTTGTTACTTTAAACATGTTGACTTATATCTGACTTTCATTTAATCATACCTTCAATTTCTTTCATCTCTTCACTTATTCAACAAGTATATAGATTGTCTGTTAGGTACCAGACATTGTTTTAGGTGCTGGGATATAGCAACAGAAAAAGAAGAGTTCTCACCCTTATTGATATTACATTCCAACAGGAAAGAGAGACAATAATTAAGTACATACAAAGCATATAATGTTAGGTGATGATAAATGCTACAGAGAAAAATAAAGCTAATGAAGCAGATAAAGAGCATAGAAAGTGCCAGTGGCAGGATGGTTCAGAGGGAGGACTTGCCATTTTATTATACGGGTGATAAAGCGACACTTAAGCTGAGAGGTGAGGGGCATTGAGACATTTGAAGATGCAGGGGAAGGGAACTTCAGGCAGAGAAAATAGGCAAAGGACCTGAGGTAGGAGCATGCTTGGCATGTTGGAGGAACAACCAAGAGCTTTGGTGGAGCAAGTATGGTGAGAAGTCATAAGAGAGAAGGTCAGAGATATAATGGATCATGTAGGCCATACTAAGTAATTGAGGTCTTGTTGTGGCAAATTCCCTGGATCACTTGAAGCAGAGGAGTGATTTGATCTGATTTACATTTAATAGTACCATTTAGGGTGAGCTGGGGAGGACACTTTATAGGGAACAAGAGTGGACAAGACAAGAGGCTATTGCAAAGACCAGGTGAAAGAAGATGATGGCTTGGACTACAGTAGCAGGAGTGGTGGTGATGAGAATTATGAGATTCTAGATATATATTTTGAAGGTAAATCCAACAGGATTTGATACATACAGGATGACTATGTCCTGGTTTGCACTGGACACTCCAGTTATAAATATTAAGAGTGCCCTCTTTGACTCTCAAAAATGTCTCTGTTTGGATTAAATTATATGGTCCTCTGTTAATAAAGCACTTTATACTTTCCAAGCATTTCCTCAAACTTTATCTTAAATAATCCTGATAAAATAGATACCATTATTCTCCCTTGATAGACATGGAATCCGAAGCTAAGAAAGTTTTAGTGACTTGTTCACGGTCAGAGATAGTAATGGCAATTCCAAAATTTTAAGCCTAGTATTTTGGCTTTCAGGCCAATACTCTTTCCTCTGTACCATAGTCAAGTTGCATCTGCAAGGCACAAGCACACCATTCATCCTCTCATTCAGTCACTCATTCATTTATTAAACAACAATTTGTATGAACCAGATACTGTTCTAAGCAGTTGGGATACATTAATCAACCAAAGATCCCTGTCCCTTTACAGATTACATTCTAGCAGGGTAAATGGAATAATAAACAATAAATATAAGAAATAAGTAAAATATACAGTATGTTAAAATATAATGAGTGCAACAGAAAAAGGTAGAAGAGGATAAAAAGGATTGATTCAAAGAGTCTGGAGACTTAACCTGGAAGTGGTCAGGGTAGGTATAAGAGGGTGAGTGAATCAAGCAGAAGAGCCTTCCAGGCAGAATAAACAGCTCGAGTAAAGGCTCTAGACAGTGGCAAGTCTAGTGTGTTCGAAAAATAGCAAGAAAGCCCATCCGGCTGGGGCAGAGTGAGCAACAGGAGTTGTAGGAACGGTCACAGTGACAGTAGGTCCAGGTCATGCAACACCTTGCAGGCCACTGTGAGAACTTTGGATTTTCCTCTGGGAAAAATCAGAACCCACTACAGGGTTTTGAGGCAAAGAAGGGCATGATGTGACTGGTGTTTTAAAGGAATGACTCTGGCTGCTTTTTGATAATGGACTGTAGAGGAGCAAGAGTAGAAGCAGGGAGACTAGTTAGGAATCTCTGACAGCATCACCATGAAAAATAATGATGGCCTGGACCAGCATAAACAGTGGAGAGGGTGAGAAGTGGTGAGAATCTGAGCATATTTTGAAGATAGACGACATTATTTCCTAATGGATTGTGTGAGGGAAAGAGAATTGTCAAGGATTATTCCACCGATGGAGTTTGCTATCCACTTAGATTAGGAAGGCTGTAGGCAAAGCAGGTTTGTTGGGGAAGATTAGGAGTTTTGTTGTGTACAATCCAGATCTGAGATGTCTGTTAGGCACCAAATGGCTATTGGGTATATGAGCATCAGGACAAACTTGAGGTCAGGACAGTTGTCTGGGCTAGAGATATACATTTGGGAGGTGTCAGCACATAGTTAATTTTTAAAGTGAATAGTCTGCATTAAATCACTGAGGAAATGAAAAGATATGGAAAAGATGACCAAGAACTGAGCCCAGGGCACTCTGATTATAAGAGAGCGGGGAGAAGAGAAGGAACCTACAAAGGGGATTGAGAAGTAATCCAAGCAACAGCACTGGAATAAAACCAAGAAAGAGACTTGATAGGCAAGTGAAGAAAATACGTTAGAGAGGAGGGACTGGCTAACTGCAAAATATTGCTAATAGGTTAAGAAAAATGAGGATTGAGAATTAGCCATTACGTTTGGCAGTTTGGAGGTCATCAGAGACTGGACAAGAGCTGTCAGGTAGAATGATGGTGCTTGAGATTCTGTATGTCTAATGAGCTTTCAAGTGATGCCAATGCTGATGGTCCAGGGACCACATTTTGAGTAGCAGCAATCTGGTGAAGAAGCAGAGGGATTGGCTTTAGAAAGGAGCGAGGGGAGGAAAGGGAGAGCATGTGGCCACAGATGCTAAAAGATAGATTATGAAGCCAAAGGAGTTCCTTCTTAATGTTTGAATGCTTGATTGTCTCAATGAAATATAAAGTAATGTCATTAGTCGAAAGTGAAGATAGAGGAGAAGGTGTTGAGTTTTTGAGAAGAGAGAAGGTGCAACATAGTCACCTGAGTGAGTGGGGCAGTGAATGTACTGGGGATGAATAGAGTGATTGCTGGGCAGCATCAGGGCCAACTACAGGTGTGTAGCAATGAATTTAAAGTTAGAATAGTTAGTGTGCTTGAGTATTTTTCTTTAAGCATGTTTTGCTATACAGGTACAGGTACAGAGTCGGCAGAATTAGATTTAACCACAATTATAGTTTTGCTAGGTGAGGCCAGCAAAATGAGAGAGGACCAGGGAGTTGGGAATCTTCCCAAGAGAGTGATTATGATAATTAAACATGGACTTTAAGCTAGGTAAGGAAGGAAGAGGAGCCTTTAAGGGGATGAGTGACAGTGCAAGCTAGTAGAATCAATGTACTGGAGATCACAGTGGGGTAGAAAGAGAGTGCAGGGTACAAGAAGGAGTGAGTTGGAAAAATATAGGTGGTGTTTAGAGAGTGAATGCATACTATTGAGATTATGAAGTGCACTGGGGAAAGCCTAGGTGATGGCCATAGGAGCGAGTGCTTGAGACTGAGTGAAGGAAGCTCACTGGAGGAGTTCAGGGAACTAAGGGGCCAAGGAGGTAGATCACTCACAGCAGTGGTTCTCAAATTTGATCTTTATCAGAATCTCATGATAGGGTTATTAAAACACAGATTGCTGGGCCTCAATCCCAGAAATTTTAATTCAGTTGGTCTGCAGTGGGGCCAGAGAATTGGGTGGTATTGATATCAACAGCTGGAGGACCACATTTGGGAAACATGTCCTACAGGTACATTGAAATCAAGAATTAATTTTTAATTTCTTCACAATAGCCAAGATGTGGAAGCAATCCAAGTGCCCTTCAAATGATGAATGGATAAAGAAGATGTGGTATATATATACAATGGAATACTACTCAGCCATAAAAAACACAAAATCGTCCCATTTGCAACAACATGGATGGACCTTGGGGGTATGATGTTAAGCAAAATAAGCCAGACAGAGGAAGACAAACACTGCATGATTTCACTCATATGAAGATATGTGTTTATCTGTGGAAGATAAACAAACACTTGGATAAAGAGAACAGATTAGCAGTTACCAGAGGGGAAGGGGTTGGGGGATGGGTGAAAGGGGTAAAAGGGCACATATGTATGGTGACAGACAAAAATTAGACCATTGGTGGTGATGCATGATGAGTCTATACAGAAACTGATAAATAATAATGTACACCTGAAATTACACAATGTTATAAACCATTATGACCTCAATAAAATAAATGGAAAAAAAAGAATTAAAAGGAATAATGCAGGAGAGAGTGACACCGAGTTTGGAGTTAAAATTGCAAAAACAAGAGGAGGGGGAGTGATCCAGAGGTTGAGAGTGAACAGTCTCAAGGAGCTGTAGTGGAGAGCATAATCTGATCACAACGCAATGCAAACATTTGTTGTAGTTTTCTCATTCTGCTCTTTATCAATGACTCAAATTTAGGCTCTGGTATCAGGCTGATTGTTTATTAGCAGTGTGACCTTGGACCAGTTGTTTACCTCCTTGTATCTCTGTTTCCTCATTTGTAAAGTAGCATTAATAAATAAATGTACCTACATGCCAAGGTTGTTGAGAGGATGAATGAGTTAATAAATGCTCAAGTACTTAGGGCCGTATGGATACATGGTGCTCACTAAACTCAATACAATTGTATCTGTAATTTATTGATTTCCTCATGTTGTTTGTTTAAATGAGCTCTCCTGAAATCCCCTGTCTTGCCCTGAAACTGATCTTTTGCCTCTGGTTTGATGTGGAACTCTATACTTTTCTTAATATTATTTGGAATTTTAAAATCTGAATGCCTATAACTAATGGCACTTTAGGTGATTTAGACATTCATCCTTTGAACTAGGAATGTTGTGAAGGACATTGACATAGCAGGAAAGCATGTCATTATACAGACGTAAACTATAATTATAATCATAATTGTTTTATTTCTTTAAAGGTCTCTTGCCCAGTGTAGAAACGGATTTGACCAAAGTCCTTTTGTGATCTTTTGTCTTCGATCTCATGCATGACTACAAAGAAAATCATAAATGAAACTACAGTCATGCACCACTTAACGACGGGGATATGTTCTGAGAAATTCATCATTAGCTGATTCCGTCATTGTGCGAACATAATAGAGTGTATTCACACAAACCTAGATGGTATAGCCTATTATACATCTAGGCTATATGGTACTAATCTCGTGGAACCACTGTTGTATATGCAGTCCGTCGTTGACTGAAATGTTGCTATGTGGCGCATGACTGTATAGAGAAATATATAGAAACACTTCAACTGCATCTTTAATGTCATTATATAATCTCACTGGACAATGTAACAACTGTAACTAGCCTGTATATTGAGTTTAAACTACCCATATCATGCTTCCTGCATTATGCCCTGTATTATGTAATCAGGAAAAAAGTAACAGGTGGTTGCTCAGCAAAGCTTGGAGTCCATGTTGGCTATGTATCTGTCCCCTATTATATGACTTTCCAAATAAAATCTGAGAGAGAAAGAGAGAGAAAGAGAGAAGCAATTTAACAAACGATTTTGTTCATCTCCCAAGGGAGTTCCCCAGAGTCATTCAGCAGAATATTTTCAAACTTTATACCATAAACCATTAGCCTTTCTAGGTCACTGTATTACATCTGAGCCTAAAATTAAAACCATAAATACTTAAAGCCTTAACTTTCATACTCTAAAAGCTGGTTAAAAAAACAGGCATTTCCCTTTGCCACTTTACTGTGCACAATTATATGAGAAACAGCACTTTGAAAAATATGGCTTAAAAGCAGTCACACAGAGAATAAGGGAAGAGAAAAACCAATTTATGTGTTTCTGTCTGTTTTTCCCTTCCATTTACTGACTCCTGCTTAGGATCAGGACTCACACAATTCTCTACCCAATTTAAAGAAGGAGGAATTTGCCATCCCAAGCTAATAGTCAAATCAATATTAAAATATGGAAGGTGGTTGTAAGTCTAATATCTCCCATAGCACCTGTTCAACTGTTGGTCTGCAAAAGATAGCTAATAAATATCAATTCTCTGACACTGAGTCTAACGTTTAGACCTTTCATTATCTGGTCTGCCTAGTGAGCCATAATATCAATTGTTTTGGAGCAAACCTTCTCTGACTTCCAGTGTGCCTGTCTGCAGGCCACTTAGCATCATTGTCCCCCTTGTGTGCTCTCCTTTGTAAGGCACGAGCTATACATATGGAAACTACATTTTCCAGAATCTTTACTAGTAAGGTTGCTGATTAGATCCTACCAATCAGAAACACTTTCAAGACATCTGGAAGGTGGAAGAAAAGCAGAAGACAAACTTGTGTTCTTCCAGCAGAAGCAAAAGACATGTGTGCTTTGACAGATGTGAGACTTACAGTGTGGAGGCAGCGTGGATGCTGCAGGTGTATCCTAAAGGTTGTCTACTCCTGGCTTCCTGTAAGCTTGTGGAGCCCGTCTCTGTCCTTTGTCTTCTAGTCCTTCTAATGGCTTTGAAGCTCCTGATTCCCTATATTAAGTTTCTTCAGGCTTGAAATACCCATTTTCCTGATGGAATCTATCTGATATATCCAGATTAGAGGGAAAGAGATGAATTGGGAGACAGGCTCACCACAGGAATTCATGCTGTGTTCGTTAGTCTACTAGGAGGCATAGCAGTAGGTTAGTCTACTAGGAAGCATAGCCATAAAGTAGCAAAACTGACACCATCTAAGAACATGCTAAATACTCTGGAGCTCAACTGAGTGGGAGATAATTCAAATACAAACTAACTAGCTGTTTGGCCTTGAATAACTTACTTGACCTCAGTTTGCTCATTTGTAAAATGGAGTTAATAATAGTACTTACCTCATTGGGTTGTTATGTGTTTTAGTGAATTAATATTTGTAAAATATGTAGAATAAGGAATGGCACATGGTTAGTACTATATGCTTTTTGCTAAAGAAATAGTTAATTAAAAAAATACACACATCGACTTTTCCTTAAAAGCGGTCTCCTTGGGAAGTTAGACATGAATTCCAATGCCCAAAACGTTCCTGGAATGTGGACATTTTTGAAATTGTGTTGATACCCTGTGTAGCAGCCACATTAGAAAACTGTAATTTCTGACCCTGATCTGTTCTGCCTCCCAGTGTAGGAAGCTCCCGAGCCCTGTATCTCTACCTAACAGTCCACCTGAGGTTTGGATGAAAAATTGTATTACGCAACTTGGCCATTCACCTTGTTCATGTGCTTTAGTTCTGAATGATTTAGGACTGTTTACACAAAACCAAATGCACTCTCAAAGGATGAAACATTGCTACCCTCAAAAATGTTCAAAACAGTGTTGCAGAGAATCTGAAGGGATTCCAACTGAGCAGTTGCAAATGCCCCCTAGACAACGGCACTGCCGCTGGCAGAAGCCTAGATCCTCTCAGAATACCTCTTTTGAAAAGGACAGAACTCTTTGGTTGATATATTTAAAGAAAAATATTTTTTCTACCTTATAATAACCCATGAGTACGTGGTAGTTGTCCTTCATAAATTTTCAGGGATTGTAGTCAGAATAGAGAATAGCAAAACACAACGCAATTATAAAACAACCCCAAACAATAACACAAAACAGCTTCAAGGACAGAAGATGTGAGCTGCAGGGTCACGACGATCTTTCTCTGTTGCTCACGTCACAGCTGGTGAAGGTTGCCAAGGTCGCCCTAACCGTCAGGCACAGACTTAGATCTGACAGTTCCAGTTGGGGAAAATATGGTTCCAAAAAGCAGGACTCCTCTTTTCCTAGCATAGTGTGTGCCCTTCTATGCTTTTCCTTGCAGACATTGCTCAGTTTTGTAAAGTGAGATCCATTTTTTGTTACTGGCAGATGCCACCCAGGGGAGAAAGTGGAAAAAATAATCTCGGGCTTATTTTTTCTCTCAGGTGCAAAAATTTTCCCTCTAGTTCCTTAGAGTCTCCGTAGTCAGCTGAGAGATTCAGCAAGAATACATCGGATAACCTGAAAAATATTTTTTCCAGGTGTTTAATTAACATAGAATGAAAGCATTCTGTGGCAATCTTGAAGCCTATAACAGCAGTTTGCAACTTGCTTGTGGATTAATCTTTTTTATGCAGTTTTGTGAGAGAAATGATCTAGTTAATTAGTCTATTTCAATCCAGCTGAATGCAGATATCAGTAATTTATCAAGATGAGTCTTTAGGGCACACCTAATTTCCTAATCCTATCCATTTGGGGCAAAATCTCAAATTAAGGACTGCAAAAACTGCATTTTTTGTATATTTAAAATCCTTATAAATGTAAATCTGAGATTTACATATTTAAACATGTACAATGCTGTGCATGTTTAATGTAAAGTTTGCAAAGAAAGTAAATACCTGTAGGCTTTTTTATTCTTTGATGATCGTGCACAAAATTTCTTTATTTTTGTGATTTTTCTGGAGTTTTCCTAAGCATACTCTCATTCATTCATTCGTTCATTCAACCAACATTTGATGAATGCCTACTGTGTCTTGGGGATTTGTAATTCCTAATCTGGATGAAATCACAATCTAGAGATGAAAAGGGGTGGGGCAGTTAAATATATTAATTATCAAGTAATCGTCAATTATAACGCTTAAGTTTAAATGTCTCAAACTCATACACCTGGAAAATGACAGTGTATCGGGGGCAGGCTTATCTGTTTATCAGTTTATCAGGCCTCAGGCCAAATCCAGTCTACTGCCAGTTTTTGTAAATAAAATTGAATTAGAACACAGCCAAGGTCATTCATTTATGGATTGTCTACGGTTACTGTCAGCTACAAAGACAGAACTAAGTACTTGCTTAACAGAGGAGTTGCAAAACCTAAAACATTTACAATCTGACCCTTTTAGAGAAGTTTGCCTTTCTCTGGTTTAGATTATCATAGCTGCGGATCAGGTGTCAGAACACAGTGCCATCTGGCTACAAAGCCCCATCCATCTCATCCTGTCAAACTTAAAACCATAAGTATCTTAAAGAGTTTTCTAGTAAGTTTCTTTTTCACTAGTAGTAAATATTTTCTATAAATTTCTTTTAAAAAAAGGTTCTGATGTTGGACTAAAACTTCCACCCCCAGAAATGATCAATCTTCAGAAACAGTTTCTACTTTTGCACATATCACTTCAGAAAGTGAATGGCAGAGCCTGGTAGCAATAAATAAAATGAGAGTAGAACTAAATTATCTCAAAAGAACCTTCCATTTCCAACATCCCATAGCTCTGTGTTTCTATAATAATAACTGCAGGGGCTAAAATTCAAACAGCCCTGCAGCTGGAGCAAACAGCGCAATGGTTTATGGAAATCAATTAAGGGTTGAGACAAACCTGACTATCATTGCACCATTGAAAATCCAAGTCTCCCAAATTTTATTTTGCAAAAATAAGAATAATCCCTAATCAATAACACATTATTCAAAGAACTTTCAAAAAACATCAATGAAAATAACTTGGCAGCATTTCTAATCCATCTCTGACATACACTAGATTCTAGCAGGTGAATATGATGTGAAAAAATGCCCTTGAAGAATAAAAAAGAAAAAAAAAATCAACAGCAGACCTGATGGCGATAATTATTTCTTTAAATTGCCTTATCTTAATGACCCATTAAGACATATGGTTAAAGCTTTAATGTGGGCTTTTGACTTGAGAATGGGCTGGACATATCTATACTAGGAACTCTTCTGGAAGACTTTCATTCAACTAACAAGTATGGTGCTAAGAGTTGAGGTGAGAAAGGAGGGGAAGCAAAGACTAGCCCTCTAGTTCTTCTTTAGGCTGCTATAATTACATTTACACTTGCTAATGAAACATGGGAACATCTCTCTTCTCCATTCATCCACTCAACAAACATTTATTGAAGACCTACTCTTTGCCAAACACAGAGCTAGGTGCCAGAAATACAATGGAGAATAAGCAAACTTGCTCCTCACTTTATGGCGCCTGTGGTTTAGTGAGCGAAGAGAGGCATTGAGCAATTATAATAAAATATGATGTGCTAGTGGGGGTAGAGGAATGTAGAGCCCTACAAGAATGTTCCAGGAAGATCTGACTTGGTCTAAGCTAGAGTATCAGAGTCCTCTCTGAGAGGTCACCTCAGATCTGAAGAGAAGTGGGAATCTGCTGGCTCTTCTCTGCTCCTTCTTTTCCCTTCTCTTTATAGTCCCTCTTTCCATCCTTTCTTGTTTATATGGGCTCAAAGTCCGAAAAAGGAAATTGACCCAGGAGCCATTTGAGAATGTGGATGAATGTAAGGTCATGCATCCAGCAGGAATGACCAGTACAGGTAGATGCTAAGCAGGTAATAAAAAAAAAAAAAGACAAATCTAAAGGTGAAGAATCCATTTACTTTGGCAAGGCAATGATATAAACTGAGCAACAGGCAAAACAGAATGTGTCTTCCTTGGAAACCGAGCAGCTATGTTTTACTATAATCCTTAGCTACAAGACTGATTAGCTGGATTATGGCAAACTGTTTTAAACATCAAGTACAACGAATGTCCTAAGAATTCACCTTTTAGGGTTCAGCCACCCAATTAAAGAAGTGCAGCTTTCTTTAAAAATGTTATGGCATATATAACACACTTGTTCATTTTAAATAAAAATAAAAATAAAACTAACACCTGTATACATCCCACCCAGCCTAAGAAATACAACATTACAAATACTGTCTCTCCCCTTCCCTTTCCTCCCAGAGGTAACCTCTCTCTTAACTTTTATATTAATCATTTTGTTCTTTAAAATCTCATTTCGTATGTAAGCATGCCTAAACAATATTTTGTTTAGTTTGGCCCAATTTTTTTTTTTTTTTACAAATATAATCATTCTGTATAATCATTCTAATAAGATTAGCTTTCTTTTTTTTTTTGCATAACATACTTTTGAGTTTAATCCAGGTTGAATCATGGAGCTGAAATTCATTTACTTTCATTTGTTTTACTACCTGTATATGGACCAATTTGGAAAAATGGACATCTATATGACACTGTGTTTTCCTATTCATGAAAATTACAAGTTTCTTCATTTAATTAGATATCCTTTACTATCATTATATATAAATCTTTATAGTTTTTTTCATAAAGGTCTTGTACATCTTTTGTTAGAATATTCCTAACAAAGTTATATTTTAGTTGCTATTATAAATATTAATGCTTTAGCTTCATTGTACACATTTTCTTAAGTAGTATTCCGCGATTCAATCATATGTACTGTTAAAATTTAGTTATGAATTTTCTTTAATACATGGTTATTTCGGAGTGTGCCTTTAATTTACAAACAAATCAGATTTTGGATATTTTTTCTTATTGATTTCTAACTTAATAGCATTGGTGGTAAATATGATACTGATTCTTTGTGATTTGTTGAATCTTGCTATACGGTCCAGATCATGGTCAATTTCTATCAGTGTTTTGTTTGCACTTAAAAATATGTGCATGCTCCCATTCTTGGTGCATTATGACTGTTAGAATAAATTTGTTCATTGTGTTGCTAATATTTTTTTTCTTTTTTTTTTTTGTGAGGAAGATCCGCCCTGAGCTAACATCTGCCGATCCTCCTCTTTTTGCTGAGGAAGACTGGCCCTGGGCTAACATCCATGCCCATCTTCCTCCACTTTATATGGGATGCCACCACAGCATGGCCTGACAAGCAGTGCATCGGTGCGCACCTGGGATCCGAACCGGTGAACCCTGGGCCGCCGCAGCGGAGCGTGCGCACTTAACTGCTTGTGCCACCGGGCCGGCCCCGAAATATTTCTATTCTATTCTATTCTATTCTATTCTATTCTATTCTATTCTTACTAATATTTTCTGCTAGATTTATTAATTGTTGAGAAATGTATGTTTAAATCTTTCACCGTAATAGTAAAATATCATTTTTTTTGTATTTTTCTCAACTTTTGCTCTATGTATTTTGAAGCTATGTTATTAGGAATATACAGGTTTAGAATTCTCATCTTTCTGGTAGCTAGAGCCATTTTGTCAATATATAGTGACCCTCTTCATCTCTAGTAAAGACGTTTTTACCTTGATGTCTTTTTTTTCTAGATATTAATACAGTTTTACCTGCTTTTGTTTGGTTGTCATTGGCCGACGTATATTTTCCTATTATTTTACATTAATCTTTTCTCTTTCATTGTCTTATGATGTGTCTCTTATAAACAGCATATAGCTGTATTTTTAAAAAATGCAATCTGAAAGTTTTTAACTGGATAGTTTAATTTACATTGATTGTGATTACTAATATACTATGTGGATTATTTCTATCTTCTTATTTTGCACTTTTAATTTATCCTGCTCTTTATTTTTCTTTTTTATTACTCTTTCTTGCTTATATTGTTTTGAGTTTTCTCCAAATAATTTATTTTTCCCTCTTAGTTTTCAAATTATGTGCACAATTTCTATTCTATTTAATTAATTAATTAATTAATTTATTTATTTATTTACTTATTTTGAGGAAGATCATCCCTGTGCTAACATCTGCCAATCCTCCTCTTGTTTTTGCTGAGGAAGACTGGCCCTGGGCTAACATCCCTACTCATCTTCCTCCACTTTATATGGGACTGGGACGCTGCCACAGCATGTATTGCCAAGCGGTGCGTCGGTGGGCGCCAGGGATCCTAACCGGGGAACCCCGGCCGCCCAGCAGAGCACGCGCACTTAACAACTTGTGCCACTGGGCCAGCCACTATTCTATTTATTTTTAATGGGTACTCTAGAAGTGTTCATGTGTGTATCTAACACAAAAAAGTTGGAAGTTTAATTATTAATATCTTTACCTTTCCACCAAGCAATTCAAGAACATTTTATATAGATAACACTACTTCTCATATATATATGCTAATTTTACCCAGTCATTTAGCTCTGTCTTGATATCTTTATCCATCCTCCCCTGCCCTCATCCTTCCCCAAAAGAAGAAAACAATAATTTTCTTTAAAAATATTACTGGCATGTATAACATATTTGTTATTAGATATTGTTATTGGTGTATATAATATTTACCAAAAAGTTTATATTTTCTTTTTTCACATTTCTTTTTGTATCTCACATCTTTTTGTTTTTTTTTGGTGAGGAAGATTGGCCCTAAGCTAACATCTGTTGCCAATCCTCCTCTTTTGCTTGAGGAAGATTGTCGCTGAGCTAACAGCTGTGCCAGTCTTCCTCTACTTTATATGTGGGACACCACCACAGCATGGCATGAGGAGTGGGGCTTAGGTCCGTGCCCGGGATCTGGACCTGAAAGAACCCTGAGGCGCCAAAGCAGAGTGCGCGAACTTAACCACTATGCCACTGGGCCGGCCCCTCTCACATCTTTTTTGAGATAACTTTTCTTCTTCTTGAATCACATTTATTAACTGTTCCTTTGGAGTTAATTCATTTTTAACTAAACTCAGTTTCTTTTTTTAATCTGAAAACGTCATTATTTTACCTTTATTCACAAGAGATATTTTTTGCTAGACATAGAATTCCATGTTGATAGTTATTTTTTCTCAGTGCATTAAAGATAATTATATTCTACTTTTCATAGTTGTTGAAATGTCAGTTTTAATTTTGTCCCATTGTGTGTTCTTTTTCTCTGGTTGACTTTTGCTTTTAAAATCTTCTCTTTGTCTTTAGTGTTTTGTAATTTTAATATAATGTGTTTGGGTATGGATATCTTTTTATTTATATTGCTTGAGTTCTTTTGGACTTTTTGACTCTGAGAAATGGAGTCTTTCATAAATTCTGGAATATTCTTACTTATTTCTTTGGATATGACTTTTCTGCTATTCTTTTTCTCTGGAAATATGATTAAATGTTTGTTAAATGTTCTCATTCTATCTGTATGTTTCTTAACCTTTCCTTCATAATTTTTGTCTCTTTGTCTCTTAGTACAGTATTCTATAATTTCTTCAGCTCTATTTTCCAGCTTACCTTCTCTCTAGACCTCACCCACTGAGTATTTAATTTAATTATTATACTTACTTTTTATTTCTAGAAGCTTTATTTGGTTCTTTTCCAAATCTGCCTTATCAATTTTGAAAATCTTGAAAGACTTTATCATTCTTTTAATTCCCTCTTTTATTTTTTTAAACATATGCAACATGCTTAGTTTATTCATTATATTGGATAATTCAAAGATCTACAACCTCCAAGGTCTGATTCTGCAGTTTGTTCTTTCTGTTGACTGTTGCCCATTGTTGTTGGTGAGCATGTGCGCTATTGGAAACTTGGTTTTCTGGAATTATTTGAAGATGGCTCTTAAAGTATATTTTTTGAAAGAGCATCTATGTTTGCTTCTGAGTGTAGAATTATACATAGGAATTATCAATTTTTTTTTCATTTCACCCAGCATCAAGAGAAGAAGAGACATGCAGTCCCACTGTTTCCCTCTGCAAAATCAGTTTATCCCAGTTCAGCTGAAAAAGGTGTCAGCCTTTGAGGGTCCTGCATCATGTGTAAGATCCCAATTTGGCCTCCTACTCTACTCAGGTGACAGGCTTTTCCTCCTGTCTTACTCAGGCATGACCCACTGAAACCCAATGTTAGGCCATGGGGTCAGCAGTTCCCTCAGGGCAAATGCTGACTTCAAGGCACAGTGACATCTCTGGATTTGTGTTTCCTTGTCATTTGTAACCCCTGATGCTTTTCCTTACTTTATTGCCAGATCAGCTTTGTTATAAAAAAGACATTTACAAAGTGTTTTATCTAGCATTTTTAGGTGTTGGTGCTGGGTGAAGTTTTCCTAAACATCTAAACTACCATATTTCTGAAAAAAAGAAATGGATAAGTACAATTTTCTTTCCTACTCACCATAGGGCAATATATGAAGGAAGTTATGATGATGTTAACAGTGGTTATTCTTTGATGGTTGGACTTTTTCTTTTTCTTATCAGTGTTATTTATCTACATATTTAGACTACACATTACTTTGGTAAAAAGAAAAAAAAATGTTATTTTGAATGAACACTAAATTCACTCTAAATTTCCTGATAGCATTTATATAAAATAAACTCTTAACTAGCTGCTGTAGATGGCATCACTGGCAATTAAAAAAAGAAAAAGTAAATGTTCTTAGACAGGTAAGTAGATAGATAGATAGATAGACAGACAGACAGACAGACAGATAAACTGGAATAGAAGAAAAAGATCAAAGTGGTAGAAAGAGACAGATAACATAATATTAAAGAGATAAAATTGGAGGGCAGAACAGTGAGAATTAATAGAAAATGTTTTGGGAGAGAAAATGATGTAAAAGTTAGCATTTGGGGATTTGGAAACGAGCAAAAGGCTGGCTCTGCAGATCTGAGGCCAATTTTGCTAGAGCCTTGATGGAGAAATCTTGGGGATCTAAAGAGAGACTGGACATACTCAGACGGCAGATCACACATCTGCCACCAGAGCAAGGAGTGGGAGGAATGATCAATGGATCACTGTTCTATAGTTTAATTTTTTTGATTTTCAACATCATGAAGACGGAAGATAATACTCATTGGAGAAAATGCATCTTGGGTGGGAAGACAGCTGGGACAGGGTGAACAAACGGTTCCCAAATCAGAAAGGGGCTAATCCTTAAAAAGGGCAAAGAAGAAGGTTAGAGAAAAATCATAGGAGTGTTGTCTTTCAATTGCAACTGACTGGAGTTCAGCAGGATCTGCCTGGGCTTGATAAGAACACGCCTCTCTAGGAATTAATTGTGCAAGTGTCTACAGCGAGGCAGATTCTCAGGGCTCTCTGCCAGGTGTCTCTAATACACAACTTTGGACCAGAGACCTTAGGTCCTGAGAACTTGCTGCAGTTCCTCCTTTTATTCATCCATCAAATATTTTAAATAGATGTATTTTTGAGTGACTACTTTCTACCAGGCTGTGCTAGGCCTGGGGACACAGTATAGAAAAAATAACATGTTCTCACTATCCCTGGTATTAGGAAGCTTCAAGTCTTTTTGGGAGAGACAGGAATCAAGCAAATACTTGAACACTTGTTTTGTTATAATTATGATAAGTACTATAAAAGAAAACAAACACCAAACCTGAGGGCACAGCTACCAGACCCTTGCTAGCCATTTGCAATTATGTTAATTCACTCACAGCGTATTGCCACTTCTGAGGCAGTTCTCATGTTGAGTCTCTATGCTCTTTTCCTTCTTATCTTTTTTCTTTCAATATGTTATATTAGTTATCTATTGTTCTGTAGCTATGTAGAACCAATGTAGTGGCTTAAAACAACACACGTTAATTATATCACAGTTTCCATGCAGCATGAGTCTGGGCAGGGCAGGGCATATCTGGAGCCTAAGCTTCAGAGTCTTCTGAGGATGCAGTCAAGGTGTTGGCTGGGCCTGAGGTCTCGTCTCAAGGCTGAACTGGGAAAGGATCCACTTCCAAGCTCACCTCGTTGTTAGCTGGATTCAGTCCCTTGTGGTTGTAGGATTGGGCCTCAGTCAGCAAGGTAGAGAGTCTCTTTGCCAGACAGAGGTCACAGTCCTATGTAATGTAATTGCGGAAGTGGCATCCCATTACCTTGTTGAATTCTATTGGTTCCAAGCAAGCCACAGGTCCAGTACCCACCTTGAAGGAGGGGGGATCATACAAGGGGATGGATATCAAGAGTTGGGAATCACAGGGGCTACTGTAGAGTTTGTCCATTGTGTATGTTCTTCTAGCTTACTTCATTTTTTTACTGCTGTATCTGATTTTGTAAATTTTAACTTTAAAATGGGAAACAGAAAGCATCAACCTAAGAGAAGGAGCTGGAACCTTTCTTGCTCTCTCCATTCCTTTGTCTTTTGCCTAGATTTCTGTAATATTCTCCTAACTGGTCTCTTGCTTTCATCTGGCTTCCCTCTAATCCATTCTCTACACTGCAACCCCTATGATCTCTCAACACGGCATATCTAAATATGGGACAGCTCTGCTTCTGTCTCTTCAGTGGCTCCAGACAGCCCTGGGGATCCAGTCCAAACCCCAGGTCTTATCTTGCTTATTCCTAGAACTTTATACTTCTCCAGCTGCATTTCTCACCACTCTCCTTTCTTTACCCTCACTCCATACTTACTGAATTCCTTGCAGTTCATGTATTCAACAAAAAATTATTGAGCCTACACTTCAAAGCTCTAGGAACCAGTAGTAAATGAACAGGTCGAGTACCTTCATTCTTAGAAATTAAATTCTGGTCAGGGAGACAGAGAATAAACAAGTAAGTTAGGAAAACAAACAAATAAATAAGAAACTGTATGATTCTTAGATCATGAAAAGAGTATGAAGACAACGCAGAGACCATGGGTTTTGGAGTGACTGGGGGTGATTTGGCCTGTGCCTGGTTTAAGTAAGGTTGTTAGGGCAGGCCTCTCTGGGGAAGAGACACCAAGAAGAGATTGGAATGATGGGATGGGAGCATCCCATCATCTGCTAGAGGCCTAGTGGGCCTCTGTGGCTGGAGCAGAGTAAGGGGAGAGCATTATGAGATGTGATCAGATGGGGAGAAAAGGGTCTCTTTGGCCTTGCTTAGTGTCCTCAATATTCTCTCTGTGCTCCTTTCACCTTCTCACCTGCTCTCTGCCCCAAAGGCTGATATGACAGGCTTCCTGGCAGGAAATGCAAAGCCACAAGAAGGAAATTTACAGGACGGAGAATGTAGTTGGGAATTTACTGCACTGACTCTCTGCTTGAGGCGTTGCTGTGGCTGTCTATGTCCTTGACTTAAGGTCACAGCTCCTACCAGGCAACTCTCTCCTTGTAACTCTTCTTTTCAGATTTCCAGCTCCTACTTCCCTTGAACCTTTAGGCCCAGCAGTGATACAATCTCTCCTACTTAACTAGCCTGGAGTAATAATCTATTAGCTGTGATTTCCCCACATTCTGCTCATACTTTTGTAAATAGTCCCTTTATCAAAATCCCCTCAAAAACTCTGGTTTGAATACATGGTCTCTTTCCTCTTTCCTGTCTCTTCCCTTTTATGTAGCATGGAACTTGGATTATTTTTCTTGGCAAACTGCTGGAGGGTTTGAAGCAGGGAAGTTGCATCATCTGAATTACATCTTTTTTTTTTTAAGATTTTATTTATTTATTTTTCCCTCAAAGCCCCAGTAGATAGTTGTATGTCATAGCTGCACATCCTTCTAGTTGCTGTATGTGGGACGCAGCCTCAGCATGGCCGGAGAAGCGTTGCATCAGTGCGCGCCCGGGATCCGAACCCCGGCCGCCAGCAGTGGAGCACGCGCACTTAACCTCTAAGCCACGGGGCCGGCCCTGAATTACATCTTAAAGATCACCCTGCCTCATGTGGATAATAGAAGCTGGGAGACAGCAAGATTCAGAACAGTAGTTGGAGGACATTGCAGGGATTCTGGTGAGCAATGATTACAGTCTCACTAGTGTGGAGCAGTGGAGATTGGGAGAAGTGTCAGATTCAGATACAAGTGTCCGCCCAGTGGAGTTGATCGGGCTTTTATAGAGATTGGATGAGAAGGGTGAAGATAGTAGACTCAAGAAGGAGTCTTACATTGTTGGCCAAGGCAAACAGGTGAATGGTGGAGCCCATGACATAAGAAGGGAAGCAAGTTTGCCAGGAGGAAAAAAAGACTTTGATTTTGGGGAAGTTAATTTTGTGATGCTTACTAGACATCTAAATGAAATGTCCATTGAGAAATGATATCTAGATGGCTTGATGAAGGGTAAGGTGGATAAGGAACAGAGCTGTAAATATGGGGAATGTCAGAGTATAAGTGGTTTTTAAAGCTTTGTGACCAGACAGGTCACCTAGGGAGTGATTAGACAGCAAAAGGATTGGCTTTTAAAGGTTGGAAAGATGATGAAAAACCATAAAAAAAGAATGATAAGTAGCAGCTTTGTTGGAAAAAAACCCCAACAGACTCTGGATCCTGGAGGCCAAATGAAGAAGGGAATGGTCAATGTGTCAATTGATTGGATTTGGCAAGATGGAGTTCACTGGTGACCTTGTCAATAATGTTAGCGGAGTGATGGGAACAGAAGCCTGACTGGAATGAGTTCAAAAGAGAAACTTTCAAGGATTTTTGCTATAAATGAGAGCAAAAGAATATAATGTGGTCACTGCAGCAGGATAGGGGTCAAGGGGAATTTCTTTTTAAGTGGGAGATATTGTAGCATGATCCCCTTTGCCCACATTTTTATCTAACTCCCTTGTCCTTCAAAACTTAAGCACTTTTCCCAGGAACTAAGTATGAGCAGGATGGAGGGAAACCACAAGGTCTAGTGATAATAGCTCTTTACTCCAGGGCTCGTATGTGAGAAACTTTATCACTGCAGACCCAAAAAGACACGAGGAGGGGCAGCTCCTGGAATTTAGATAGGGTTTAATATCATCCCAGATGTCTTTATGGCATTGTGTGTTAATCATTCCTAGAGCCATATCACACAAGAGTGGAGGCTGTATGACTAGTGCTGGATACTACTACCTAGGCTACTTAGTCAATATTAGTTAATACACCATCACAGGGCAAAAATATATCAGTGTAGCCGTGTGTGTACCAGCCGTCTCTCCATACTCCTTCTTCTATCTTCTAATGAGGTTTCATGTTATCCTGACCATCTCCCAGGCATATTTTATGTGAGCTGCTTGGATAGAGGGGAGAGTTAACTGGGAAAGCCAGTCAAAGCTAGATTGATTTTCATTAGTAGGGCCAAGAAATAGCCCCTTTTTGGGAAAATAGACAAGACCCAAAAAAGTGTGAAGAGAGAAGAGAGCAATAAAGAGGAGAGAAAATGGTCAACGTGGATGAGTTTTGAGATATTGTTTCGAAGAGTTCTGAGATTTTGGGGGGACTAAAATGGAAGGTTTAGGGCAGTGTCTTAGCCATTCAGGCTGCCATAACAAAATACCATAAACTGGGTGGCTTATAAACAACAGAAATTTATTTCTCACAGTTCTGGAGGCTGGAAGTTGGAGATCAGGTGCCAGCATGGTTGAGTTCTGGTGAGCACACTCTTCCTGGTTGCAGATGGCTGACTGCTCCTTGTATCCTCACATGGCAGAGAGCAGAGAGCAGCAAGCTCTCTTGCGACTCTTATAAGGACACTAATAAGGCTCTGCCCTGATGACCTCATCTAATCCTAATTACCTCCATAGGCCCCACCTCCTAATACTGTCATATTGGGTGGTAGGGTATCAACACATGAATTTTGGTGGTAAACAAACATTCAGTCCATAACAGGCAGATATCATCCAGTTTGGAACGCTGAAAGGAAAACAAAACAAATAAAACTCTTAACTTTTTCTATATAATTTCTTTTTGGCACTTTAGTGAGAGACTTTAGTAGATATTTAAATTGCTTTTCAGTGCTTTTTAGATGCCAGAAGGGTGATTCTATTGACTGTGAAGCTGTGCTGTCCAGATTTATTTGTCCTAAATTATTATTAATGCAAGTGTCCATTTATTTGTCTGTTTAAACCTCTGTAAGGCAGTGATCTCCTCCTAATTTTCTTGGTAGTCTGGACACTTACTGTGGCTGACACACGGTGTATGTTAACACAGGGCTGTCTTCATGGGCGTGTGACCTGTGCAATCACACTGGGCCCCATGCTAAGAGGAGCCCCACGCTTGTTTAATGTCCTGTGATTGCCATCTTGAAATTCTTAGTTTTTGATTAAGGGGCCCCAAATTTTTGTTTGACACCAAGCTATGCAAATTATGTAGCCAGTCCTGCACTCAGTAATTATTTGTTGAATAACAAAGATAGCCCATGCCCTGAACAAGGAAACCTGGATATTTTTTCATCTCTTTTGGTTCTATAGTGACCCTTCCACCTTTTTAAGATCCTTCTTTACATCCTAGAAGACTAGTTGACCAGATAGATATCAGTCTACCAGAAAACAGGAGAATAGAAGAATATTAAGGAGAGAAACATCAACAATGCTTGTATAAAATAAAAACTGATTAATTTGTATATGAATATATTACAATGACCTTTAAAAAGCCACCCAAGTTAGAAAAGAAAAAAACGAGATAGAAGTGTTATATAACATATCAAGATAATATACCAATGATTAAAGTTACCACAAAGTCCTAGAGAAGAAGATATACTGCATGTCCAAGAAAACTGTTTAGAATACGGATAAAGCAACATTTAGTCCCTGATTATGCTATAGCCAAAGATTTTTTATCTTGTTTGTCCAGTATGGGAGGGGGTGGGTCAGTGAGGCTGGGTGTGTGCATGTGTTAGGAAAAAATTGGAAAGAAACAGACAGAAATCTCCTAGAATAGGGGACAACGAAATGAGTAGTGAGAGTGGTAGGGGTAATTTGAGTTTATTTTATTGACAACATGTTAAAATTTCATGTTTGTTGGAATGTAAGCTTTGGTGATGGAGTTCCTCCAAGAAGGAATTCATTGTCTCCTGGGCTGTGTTGCCGCAGCATTTATCTAGCTCTGCTACAGCTCTCTTGGCTTTGTACCACAATTATTCCGTAATTACTCGTTGTCAGTCTATCAACACCATGAGACATGAGCTCCTCCAGGGTAGATTTTATTTTTTATTCTTAGCTTCTAAAAGAGTGCCTGGCACAAAGTACATACTCAGTGAATGTTTGCTAAATTAACTGAAGAATAAGTACATATGTATATACATACACAACGTGCAAAGTAAGTTCTGAAAATCAAATGACATAGAATCACATACATTGAAAATTCTAAACTGCTATAGAAACAACATATAATGATTGTGGTGATGAGGATGACAATGATGGTGGTCGTGATGATGATGATGACCATGTCAAGGATAAAATGTACCCTCTAGAACAAAGGAGTCTACCCCTTAACTTCTGGATAATGGATGTTCTCCTGGGGATTTGTGACAGCTTTGGCAATTGTATGCAAAAGAAAATGTATGACAGTGTGAATATGTGCATGTATTTGTTTTTACTGACGCAAGGTCCTTATCTTTCCTCAGAATTTCCAATGGTCTGGATTAAAACAAAAGAGTTAAGAATTCTGCTTTGTGGGGAAAATCATTTTGAGAAATCTACGTGCATGCTAGTGCAAGATTTATCTCTGAGTTTGGATGAGATTTTAATCAAGAAATAATCTTTGTACCCTTCAGTATCCCACTTGGAATATAAGTAAAATCATTCCTGCACTATACATCTTGAAAAGAATTCCATTAGGTTAAATGCTCTGAGATAGCCCTACAGGAAAGATCCTAGTATGAACACAAAATGGTATTATATTGATTTAGATTAAAATCAGAGTAGTCATTGAAAGATTGGAATCAGAGTGTAAAGCATAAAGCACATAAAATACATTAACAGAGAAGTAGAACAAGGCCAAGTATATCTGTCCAAAGTGCTTTGCATGTAAAAATATTCCATTAAGAAAAAGAGTATTTGGGTGATGTATTGATGTGACTAAGGACTATGAAATAATTTCCCAGGAAAACACTGAGTGCTTAAATGATAACATTACATAAAGCACTATCTGGTCTAAATTGGAACCGTCCTCCAATTTTGAACGCTGTCTGCCAAAATGAATTGCAGGAGCAGAAGCTAAATATCATAGTATCTTCTAAATGTATAATTTTTCCCCTAACATTTCCTAGGGGAAAGGCTTTACATCCTAATTCAATATTAAAGAATAGTTCTAACTTTTTTAACCTCTTAAATGTTTCCTATTTTGACATAATTTTTTGTACTTTGTTATTGAAGGATAGCCAGTCATTGGAAATTTCCTAATGAATTAGAATCATTTTAGAAAGACATAAAGATATTATCTTGGTTTTTCTGGTTGTGATGATTCAAACATTTCACTCATACAACAAACATGTGCTAAGTGTCTATTCTGCACTAAACCTTGTACTAGCTTTTGAAATAAAATATGACTAAGATGCAAATCCTGTTCTGAAAGAACCTGTATCCAGTGAAAAAGATGGCCATGAAAACCAGGAAGTACGCTACCCCCAGAGGTATGTGTTAAGTTCAGTAGTCTGCCCTTATCCACTAGAGATATGTTCCAAGACCCCCAGTGGATGCCTAGAACTGCGGATAGTACCGAACCCTACATAGACTATGATTTTCCCTATGCATACGTACCTATGATAAAGTTTAATTTATAAATTAGGGACAGTAAGAGATTAACAATATCTAATAATAAACTAGAACAATTATAACAATATATTGTAATTAAAGTTACTGTAGGTCTTAGCAATCTCAGCATACAATTTTTTTTCTTATTAAGTTGAGAACTTTCACATTGTCACTTAAAAGAAGCACTTTGTGACTTCTCTTCAGCAGATCCAAATTGCCAGCATCACTACTCATGTGCTTTGGGGCTATTATGAAGTAAGATAAAGGTTACTCGAACACAAGCACTGTGATACCCGACAGTTGATCTGATAACTAAGATGTTACTAAGTGACAAATGGGCAGGTATTATACACAGTGTGGATACGCTAGACAAACGGATGATTCACCTTCAGAGCAGGATGGAGCAGAATTGTGGGAAATTTCATCTTGCTACTCAGAATGGTGCACAATTTAAAACTTACAAATTGTTTATTTCTGGAATTTTCCATTTAATATTTTCAGACCGCAGTTGACTGTGGGTAACTGAAACCATGGAAAGCAAAACTGCAGATAAGGGGGACTGCTGTATTACAGTATGAGTATTAATAGTGTGGTTTTAATATATGGCATTATTAGCATTTTGTGGCATTATTAGTATTGCTGAAGTATTAGTGTGGTAGATATCCAAAAATGGCCACAGAACTATTACTGGTCCTACATGTTCTTCCAGAACCTTGCCATTCCTACAGTTTTAGAACCACCTCCCACTCTCTCACACCTTTTACTAAATTAAACTTCTGTTTAAATAATTTATGAAGCATATTTCTTTTTGAGGGGGGGCTTTTATTTTAATTATAATATAATGAAGTTTTTGTTATATACTAGTTTCATTATATATTAGCTGTTGACATCTGAGAATGTATATGTAGCTCTTCTTTTTATGTTGCTTCTACTCCCATTCATGTTGTTTCTGGATGAATAAGTACAGCATTGGGATATATTCTTTTCATCATGAGAGATATTATTATACATGAGTGGAGAGAAAGCTTATCAACCTATGATGAAAGTATTCAAGAACCTAAGACTTTGAAGTGATTTTCAATTTACCATCTGCTTTAAGTTGATCACTAAAGAAAATACCAATTCTTTCTTTAAAATCCAAGAAACCAATTGTGTATCAGTGCAGCCTTTTTGGAAAAGAACATCACCATACAAACCCTTTTACACAATGACCCCACTATGATACATAATTCAACAGAATCAGATACACATATGAAGATTTCTTTGTAGCATTATTTATAATGACATTTAGAAACAACTCGAAAAAAAATTAGGAATTAATTCAGTAAATTACAGACCTTGAAGATGATAGAATGTGGTCATAAAATAAATAATTATGAACAATGTATAGAAACATAGAAATACCTAAAACAATAGCAAAATTAAGTATTTATTATGTGCCAGCCTCTGTTTTAAGTAGTTTATAAATACTATTCCATTAGATCTTCAACACATTCTCATCAGGTACGTAATGTTATCCTCCACATCATACGGATGAGGCACAGAGATATAAATAACTTGCCTAAGATCAAAGAGCTAGGCGGTGACAGGGCAAGGATTTGAAGCCAGAAACTATGGGGCAGAACCCAAGTTCTTAAACACTACACTATGAACCTTTTGGTTTAAACTGTTCACACACACACACACACACAAACACACAAACACACGGATAAGGATTGGAAGATAAAAATATTTGAAAATGATTGTCTTAGGGAATGAGAATATGAATGATTTTTACCATTTTTCTAAATTGCCTATAATACATTAAATGTGTTTTAAAAGGAAAAAAGAAAATAAAATTCAAAGAATTTGATAGTTAAGAGTAAAAAAACCAAGCACAGTTTCATTCAAGAAAGACTGAAATTGATTGCATAGAATATGAATTCTCATATCCTACTTTGAGGCTTATTACTTAAACTACATCTGTTACTACAAGTCATATTCACATTATCTGTAAGACAACGCAGAAATACTATTGCTAAAGTTGTGCATTCTATTTCTATTATGAATTTTCAGACCAAAAAACATAAAACATCTCTTATGAAGTTTAATCTGAATGAGTTATTCTATGTTCTCACCTCACCCTCTCCAACCCAAGCAATACTGTAAATGTATTCCTACCATTCAAATTTAAGACTAGATCCATATACTTCAATGCTCAGCAAGTCTATCCATGGGGAGCTGGAAAGAACCAAATCCACTTTGTTTTTCCAAAGCGTATTATTTAGAATTCTCAGTATTTAAAACAGTCCTCTCTCTAACTACTAATAGAAAACCTGATTTATTTCTATAACAAGTCCAGAAGTTGAAGATGTCTTAAATCACTGTGGACTTTGGTTTTAATTCAAATCAATAGACATTTTGCTAATAGTCTTTCTAATTTGGGTATAATGTATAAGTATTTTTCAGGACGGACTAGATTATGTTGTGCTAACAAATTAATCTCAAGATCCCAGTGGCTTGGACTTCCACTTCTGGCCAAGACAGTCACAGGGACCAGATTTACTATTTCCCACCTCACCTGAAATAATAAAAAAAATCTGGACAAAGGATGTGAAACAACAGTTTTCAAGGCGCTGGACATCAGACAATTAAAGACAGTAATCTCTGGGAAATGGGAAACAAATGAGATGAGCCCTGCTGTTACCCCCAGTTTACCGCCTTGAGAGAGTTTCCAGGCCATGGGGCGGGGAGGTGGAACTCAGGCAGAGGCCGGTGGACTCCCCAAGTTAAGATGGAGCTGAGAGTCTGAAGATACCAAGGTGGCTAGAGTTTGCAGAATAGAATACTGCCTGACAGAGAATGCTGCAGATCTGCAAAAGGTCCTCCCCAAGAATTCAGCAGAGTACTGATCAGCACACATGTGTGAAGAATGTACCCTAGGTTGGGGAAAGAATCATTCAAAAGTAACAAAGCGAACCAGACCTGGTACTCCCAGAGAGACTGGAACAGTGCCTGTTATCACCAGCCAGACTGGAAAACTTTGCAATAACTTTGCAATAATTAGCAGAATATACTCTACTCCAACCTAAAGTTTAGTTTGAAATAACATTTTTTTTCCCTATGCAGTACCTCGTTGCTGTGCTGAAGAGTATTGTGAAGATTTGAAAATAGCACACAAAAGTGGATCTTTTTTGCAATGAACTACCTTCTGGGGTATGACAGTACAATACTGATAACT